>NC_091839.1:1202500-1502500 GCF_037783145.1 Equus przewalskii | reverse complement strand
TCCCAGTCAGACCACAGGCGTCTTGCAAAGTGTGCCCACACCGCCTTCTGTAAGAACCCCTGTTTTTAGGTTGCTGATCTTGGCTTCGTGTTGTAAACCTATCGGTGACAGCCCTAGGATGATCACTGGATCCCTGCTGTGGACAGTCTGGTGACACTCCAGAGGCCACCCTGAGGACCCCTGGTGCTCCCCCCACATCCGCCACCCTCCTCACCACCAGGACAGGGGAGGAGACAGCTGGGCACGTCTCTGTCCCCAGTCCTCTTGGGGCCGGCCTGCCTCAGGACAGCCTCTGGCCCTAGGATAGTGCCTGTGCTGGCCTGGCCGTGGAACCCACGGCGCTGACGGAGGTGGACACTCTCGAAAGGCTGGCGTCTGGGAGCAGGGAGGTGGAAGACCTGCTGTGTCCTGGAGGGTCTGGAAGCGGGGCAGCCTCCTGGGCTGGCCCTCCTGAACACAAGGGACCCCCAACCTGAACTGGGCTGAAGGTGAGCACCGGGACCCCAGGGAGCCACACCCTGAGTGTTGCTGGGGCCAGGGTTCTGTGCGTGACAGTCAGTGTCCCATGTGATCGACACCAGGTCTGACCCACTGCCGGCTTCTCTATACAAGTTTCTGGAACACAGCCAAGTGTGAGAGACTGGCTTGCAAGGCTGAACACGTTTCTTACTTGGCCCTCTACAGAAGAGGTCTGCTGACTCCTGAGCTACCCCGCCACACGCTGTGTGATACGGCGCCCTCTCCAGGGACACCCCTGCCACAGGGCTGTGTCCCGAGGCATCTCAAGTTCTCGTCTCCTCCCCTCAGACACAGCCTTTAAGATTCGAGAGAGATGTCTGCTGCCCCAACCTGGGACCCTGGAAAGCAGGAGCCAGGAGGGTGGCCCAGGCCCACCCTTCCATCGCAGTTTCAGGTGGGGATACTGCTCATCAGAGGAGGAGGCACCCGGCCAAGGTCACAGAGGGAGGGAGTCAGGCTGCCAGCCCTCAGACCATCCCTTGGCTTCTCCCGCTTATCATCTGCCACCCCCCGCCACCCCCCCCCATCTCAGCTTCCAAATACTGACTGAAGTCCTGCCACGTGCCAGCACAGCCCTCCAGCTCTCGGCACTGGGCTACAGCAGGGAGCGAGCCACCAGGCCCCTCAGCGGGAGACTTCCTCGTGGGAGAGTCAGACTAGGGAGTAAGTCAACAAGGTAGTTTCTGACTGTGAGTGCTAAGTGCCATGAAGAAAGAGGCTGACGGCCAGCTGGGGTGAGGGTGGTGGTCAGGGAGGGCCTGGGGAGGAAGCAACCTGGCGCCAACCTGAAGACCAGGAAGGAGCCAGCCATGCAAAGGCCTGAGGAAAGGATGGTCTGAGCAGAGGGGACAACTGCAGGGCCCGACCCGTGGAGGCCACAGAGGAAGGAGTGAGGGGGAAGAGGTAAGGTCAAAGGGGCCGGCAGGGGCCAGTCTTGCAGGTCCCAAGGCCAAGATGAGGAACCGAGTTTCTCTCCAAGTGCACTGAGGGGAGTGCCACGACCCGTGTCCTCTCCTTCAGAGGAGCTGCCTCTCGCCTTGCCCAGCCCTGTGCTTCTTCCATGAAAAGAACAGTAATAAGGAAAATAAACCAGAAGCGCTATTAACTGAGAGCTTACACCTCACGCGGCACAGCCGGGAGTACAAGTTCTCTCATTCAAGCCACATACTTGCCCCACTGGGGAAGGTACCTTCCGCATCATCAAAGTCACTGCCCAAGGTCCCAGCTGAGCGGCCGGGAAGGCAGCTCCATATTTTGAGCTGCTGCTGGCTGATCTTAACCAAAGACAGAATCAGAAATCCTCCAGTCCAGAGGGTAGGGCCCCTCTCCAGATGCCTGATCTCTGCCCCAACCCTCCTCAGGTCAGGGGGCACCTTGGGTGGCCCGGGCAGATCCTCTCGCTTGGCTGGGCTGCCTAGCCCCCTTCTTTCCTTGGGGTAGGCTGGGGTGGGCAGGTCGCTTAGCTCTGCTGGCTGGCCTCACCTCCCGGTCTTGAGGGCTGATGTGTGCAGGGACACAGGTCGAAGTCAGAGTCATCTCTCAGCTTGCACAGACCCCAGAGGAAGTTATGTGCCTGGAACACCCGAGCACTAAGCGGAAATTGTGTGCCGAGAATGACCCCAGCAACGATCCCCCCCACCCCCACCCCCGAGCCTGGCTCCTGACCCCCTCTGGTGGTGAGATAACACCTTTGTTCAAATTCCAAACAGCATTTCCCTTGGGCTGTGGAGCTCAAGTTTCAGAGTGACTCAGAACCTCCATTTTCCCACCTGCAAAGGGGGCTGAGGACGCCTGGCCGGCACAGCTCTCTAGCTGTTCAGGGAGAGAGAGGCAGGGAGAGTTCAGGTGCTTCCAGGCTGGGAAGGAGCTGCGGTCTCTCCCTCTGCGCCTGCCTCGGTTACGGCCTCTGTGAAATGGGAGATTAGGCGGGGCCCTGCTTCCTTTAAGAACTCCCACCAAAAGTCACCGACTCAACGGCTTCAGACGCCAGCCGGTTCCTAAACGGGAGAGGCCAGTGAGGACTAGTGAGGACCGAGGCCACCCAGAAAGCGCAGTCGCCCAGCCCACTTCTCCAGACCCCGCAGACTGGGACAAAGGAGTGAGGCCCCGACGCCGGCGGGAGGCCAGGACGGCCCGAACCATCACCGGACAACGGGTGCGCTGAGACCCCTGCAGCCCCAGGGCGCAGCGCCCACGGGCGCCTCCAGACTCTCCTCCGCTCACACGTCGCGCATGCCCCGGCGCCGTGCCTCGACTCCGGAGCCCCTTACCTGTTCTCACCCGCTCTCCTGGAGCCCGTGCAGCCGCCACCCCGCCAGCCAGCAACAAGCGCCCTTCTCCGCGCCGCTGCTCGGGGCCAGAGTCTGAGACAGCCCTGGCTGCGCGCCCAACCCGCCCGAGCCCGGAGGCCACCTCGACGCGGCGGCCGGGGCAGCTCGGAGGTGGCGTGCGGGAAGCCTTCGGGCTCGCGCGCCGCAGCCCGGCCGGGGCTCTCCTGATCTCCTCGGCCCGCGCCCCGCGCCCCCCCGCCCCGCCCGGCGCCGCCCACTCCCCGCGGCCCACCCTCCCGGACGCGCCCCTCGGGCGGCTCCGCCAATCGGAGCCACGGCGCGGGCGGGGCGGGGCGGGGCGGGGCCTGGGCCTGGGCGCGGCCGGGAGCCCGGGGTCCGAGAAGCGCGCGCGGGCGGGGCGGGGTGGGCCCGCGGGCCGGGCCGGGCCGGGCCGGGCTGGGCTGGGCCGGCTCCCTGGTGTGACCCACCCGACCCCCGTTTCCCTCTCCGTCCGCCGGACGGCGCACCCCGGGGCGCTCGTCCCGCTGGAGGCTGCGTCCTCGCGCGGCGGGGTCTCGGGCCGGGAGGGGCGGGAAGCGGCTGCTGTGCAGGAATTCCGCCGCTTCCACGCGCCCCCCGCCGCCCGCTGCCGGCTGGCGTCGCCGGCTCCTCGCGGCCGCCGAGAGATGGTGATCGTGATAGCGAGACTCAGCCGCGTTACCTGTCTTATATTTTCAACTTTTTGTACTGGAAACTTTGGAACACACGCTGAAGGAAGGAAGAGACTGATTTAATGGACTCCGTGTACCCATCACCAGCTGGGAGGCCCCCACCCCTCCCGTGCCTTCTGTGACCCTAGAATGACATTCCCAGCCTCCGCGCTCCACGAGGTCTGTCTCCGCCTGTCTCTGCCCTCCTCCCAACACTTGGCTCACACTGGCTGCTTCCAGTTCCTCAAAGCCCCAGGTCTTCCCACCCCTGGGCCTTTGCACTTCCCCTTCTTCCAGATCTTCCCATGGCTGGCATTCAGGTGTCAGCTCAAGCTGTCACCTCTTCAGAGGCTTCCCTCATGGCCTGTGAGGCAGCACCCTGCCTGGTCACCCTCGACTCCCTCACCCGGTTTATGATTCTGTGAAGCGTTTCTCCTGACCGAAGTCATCTTATTAGGTCACTTGTTTACTCGGTTGTGGTGTCTCTCCTGGCCTTGAGCCCCTGGGCTGGGCTGTATGCGTCCTGTTCCTTCTGTTGCCCCAGGTGCTGAGACCTGAGCTCAGCCCTGTAGAAATGTGGCGAGTGTCTGTGGCACAGACGCAGTGTGTCTCGCCAGATAGGGCAGACCCAGGCACTCTGAAGAGGGGCTGGCCCAGGCCAGTGCACTGCCTGCTGGGCCAGGACCAAGGCAAGAGACAGCAGCAGGAGGAAGAGCTGACCCGGCTCCAGGGGCCTCTGTCCAGACCTTGCTGCCCCCAGGGCTCTGGCCTGGGACCTGCTCTCCTGGGTGGTGTGGGCGGAACCTGTGACTTGGGGCCCAGGGCTGGGCTGTGCCCCTCCCAGCCCAAGTGAACTAGGGTCTGGGCAGGGACTGAGAAGGGAGAGGATGGGGCAGGGGAGAAGGGAGGAGGAAGAGGCCAGGAGAAAGGAGGGTGGGGGTGCAGGGCAAGCGAGGGGGCCACCAGCTGTGGCCTTGGAGAGCCCACCTCCACCACGTTCAGTGCTGTCACCGTCATGGGCAAGGGCAGGCAGTGCTCACCGAGCATCCTATCTGGCAGAAGGCACAGCCTCACCCGAGTATGCGAATATTTATAAATGCATTGCCCCCATGCCATGCTGAGAGATCAGGATTTTCAGCCTCTCTTACGTCAAGGTTTGAGAAGGTTGGTCCTCTTCTCCACACGGAGCTGTCCCTTCAGATGGGGCGCGTGTTCCCCTGTTCCTGCAGTCCCCGGCTCTTTGCCCTCTTCATCTGCTTACCCACACGCGCATTCCAGTTGAAGAAGCATCTAGACTGATGAGCCCTGACGGTACAGCCAGGCCCCCACGCCGCACAGAGAAGGGGACAAGGCCCTGACATCCCAGAGGCTGAGTTTTAACCAGGGAGGTTTGTTGGGACATTGAGACACTGGGAACTGCCATCCCAAATGGACATACAGCTTGTTGCGGGGAGCGGAAGGGGACTGAGAGCTGAGCCTTCAAGGCCGGGGCGAGAGGGGTTCTCAGGGAAGGCAGGCCCTGCCTGGGGCTCGGTGGCCACGGGAAGGGAGCTGGAAGGCCTGAAAAAGCAGGGCTGTCCTACTTGCCACGGCGCCATGGCATCTCACACTGTGCCTGGCACAGAGTCGGTGTCCAGGAGAGGTCGGCCTTTTCACAAGTCTGGAAAACCAGAGGGAGAATGCACACCTGAAGTATTGGTCTTGGAGTCCGGAGACCCCAACTAGCCTTGTCTCACGACTGGTCCAGGGCCCAATGGGGCCTCAGTCTCCTCGTCTTCCTTCCGGGGCGACCCCTGGTGAATCTGGGTGCAGCTCTGGGAAATGCCCCAGAGGCAGCACACGCTCCATCATCCAGCCGTCCGCCCCTTCCCAAAGGGACCAGCTGTGGGCGAGAAGAGCTGGGTGGAGAGCTGGGCTCCTCTAAATAAGAGGAAAAACTCGTGACTCAGGGAAAGGCAGAAGTTGAGTCAGCCAAGCCACAAGCTGTGGAAAAAATGAGGAGACCTTGAGGCTTTTCCTACTCTTCGGCTAAGAAGCTGTCTCTGAGGAAAAGCTGGCTTCCAGAGCACGGGGACGGGCTTTCAGGGAAGCGCGAGGCACAGGGTTTTCAAGTGAGGGGTCTGGGCACCACCCCTGTGGAAAATGGCAGGGTTTTCCTGGGGTCGTGTCTTAAGTTCTGCCTAGGTGCCAAGCTCTGTGTGCTAGACTCTTCACGCTGTCTTCTCTCTCCCAAGGCTGACCTGTCCCTCCCAGCTGGGACCCAGGAGGGTGAGGCAGGCCCAGAAGCAGTTCGGGGGGTAGCAAGACGAACATGTTTCCTCAAGAGAGAGAGAAGGAACGGGGCAAGATGTTAACCATTGACGGCTGGCCGTCGTCAGGGTCGGCAAGCTTTTTCTGCAAAGGGCCAAATAGTCAATATTTTGGGCTTTGCCAGCCAGGAACCCTGTGACAACTACTTGACTCTGCCATTGCAGAGGGAGAGCAGCCCAGACAGCGCGCCAGCCCACGTGCAGGCTTCCCCAGGGGACACCGCCGTTTGAATGTCACGTCATTTTCATGTGTTATGAAACATCATTCTTTCAATTTTTTCCAACCACGTAAAACTGTAAAAGCCATTCTCAGTTCCTGAGTGATGAGAACCAGGCTGCGGGCTGGAGCTGCTGACCCCTGGCTCACAGCTGTTTGTTGCACTTTTCTTGCAACAATTCTGTCAGTTTGAAAATACTCAAAACAGGAAGTTGGGAAAACAAATAAAGGAAAAAAAAAAGGAAACAGAAGTTGTCCTACTTATCATGGGCGGATCTTGAACTTGACTGCAAATTGATTCAGTTCCCATGGTTCTCCGTGCTGCTTTCTTGATCAATAACAGAGCTGAGACATGAGGCTCAAAGCCATGAAAGTGTGCGACATTTGGGAAAGATTTCTAGAAATGGTTGCGAAGATTAGCTTTAAAGGAGGAAGCCCTGAGATGTTTAGAAACTATGATTTCAGAAGAAAATCTCTCCAGATCTCTGGACTTTGGATTGCTCAAGTAGTGGATCTGGAGCTGACCCCTAGTCCACACTCTGCTGGACCGCCCGCAGTGACGCCTCTCCCCCACCGCCCTGCCCCGGCCACGTCCATATTTGTTCCTTTCTCTGCGTGTGTCCCGGTGTTTGTGGTTCCAAGGCTGCACTTCCTTGTCACGTTTGCAGGCACTGTTGTGCCCGGTTCCCATCACAGGTGTCCCCGTGAGGCTCTGACCAGGCCAAAGGGGAAAACAAGAGTAACGAAGAGAAACTGTCCTTCAGAAGGTGCTTCGGAGGGGTGAAACACGCACTGCATCTAGAAACCGCCTTCCGAGCGGTTTAGACGCACCTCGTTTCTCGGCCGGGGTAAAGCCAAGAGGCCTCTGCCACGCAGGTGTGACGAAGCTCCCTCTGCTCATTCATCTGGTCAACAAACAGTTGTTGGACACACTTTGCGCCACTTTGCTCAGGGCGGGCAGTAGCTGCAGAGGTGAACGAGGCGCTGTTTGTGCCTTTGGGGGGCCTCACTGCTGAGCAGGGGGCAGACCCGTAAACATGTATTTACCCATGAGGATGGAGAACCGCCCCTGCAGAGCAGAGGGCAGAGGTCCTCTCGGGTGAGAGCCTTCTCCGTCAGATAAACACCTTTTGGAGCACCATTTGGGCCTTAGAAAGTCAGCCGTTGGGGTCTGGCTGGCAAAGAACTCTTCACCTGCCTTATTTAGGGCAAGAACAGGAATTTTAGGGGCAAGGAACAAGCAAGCTAGAGAGAGGAACAGGTCAGCGCGTGGTGTGGGAGAGGGCCAGGGAAGCTGTCTGCTGGGGAGCGGGGCTGGGCTGGCGGGAAAAGGCTTTGGAGGCCAGGGGTGGGTGACAGTCCATTCTGAATTCCTTGTTGAGCTGCCCGAGGTGCCCCACATTTTTGGCTATTACCCCTCAAAACTTCGTGAAATCCACAGCCTTGATGATGGGCACGTGGACTGCGACATCCACCCTCCGTGGCGGGCAGCCTGGCGACATCATCCACGTCGAAGAATGCACAGACCTTCCGTCCAGCTAGGCCACCTCTAGAAGTTTACTCTTAGACTATTGTATTTTGCAAAAGGATATATGCTCACGTTTATTCACTGCAGCTTTGCTTACAGTAGGGAAAGAGTGGGGACAACTCCCATGTCCGCCGACAGGGGCTGCATAAATAAATTGTGGCCCATCCATACGACGGACTGGATTCCCGCAGTTAAAGGGAAGATGTGGAAGAATTCCCAAAATGTAGTGAGTGAAAAAAGTAAGGTGCAAAAGCGAGTAAGTGTGACTTCCTGTGTGAGTGTGTGTGAGATATCTTGCTGGCAGAATCCACAAGAAATTGGTCACAGGGGTTGCCTCTGGAAGGGAAAATGGGTGGCTTGGACCCAGGGTAGGGAGACCCACATTTTATCCCCTTGTAGCGTTCGTGCTCTTCTAGTTCCCTCCCACACTGGGGAGGATGGACCTGTGTAACCAGTAGGATGTTGTGGAACGATGGGGTGCGACTTCCAGGCTGGGTCATAGGAGGGTTTGTGGCTTCTGCCTTGCTCTCTTGGATCACTGACTCTGGAGGATGTGGATTAGGAAGGCCAAGCAGCCCTGTGCAGGAGCCTGTGCTGAGAAACTGAGGCCTCCTTCAATAGCCAGCACCAGCTTGCCAGCCTCTGAGGGAGCCATCCTGGAGGAAGGTCGTCCAGCTGCAGAGAAGCCCTGAGGTGACAGCTGCAGCCTCCTGCGAGACCTTGAGGCCGAGCGTCCAGCAAAGCCGCTGAGTTCCTGACCCACAGAAACCCCATGATATAATAAACGTTGATTGTTTCAGGCGGCTAAATTTTGAGACAGTTTGTCATGCCGCAACAGATAACTGGTACATTCCTTTATGTCTTTTGAACTTTGTGCCCTTTGCATTTGTGCATGTCCAAATAATGGTGGTGATCATGACGATCTCGTAGTCATCACAGTAACCTGGTATGCACCGTGGACCATGTGCGTGACGAGTGGGCTCCCCTTGGCGGCCGTGGGGTGTGGGAAGGGAAGGACTGCTGGGGTGGTGCGCCTGGACTAAGAAGGGACCCCGCGAGAGTGCTCAGAGAGGGGAGGAGGGGCCTGACTTCCGGGTGCTGTAGTGGGGGGCGCCTGTGCAGAGAATGAACAGCCCAGGGCACAAAGCTGTCCTCTAGCTCCTGCTGGCCCACAGGCCCCCTTCGTTCGGCCAGCGCGTTAGATTTTAAAACCTGGGCTTGACACCCGCCGGAGCTGCTGCAATGATAATTGGACGGTATCGAGTGTTGGTGAAGCTATAGAGCCAGTGTTCCTGGCGGGACTATAAATCGGTCCGGCGACTTTGGAAACATTTGGTGGCATCTGCTGAAGCTCACCACACCTGTGCCTGTGGCCCAGATTCTCCTAAGTGTGTCTCACAGAGAAACAGAGGGCCGTGCCTACCTAAGAAACGTGCAAGAATGATATAGAACGCTCTTTGTGAGAGCTCCATCAGCAGGACCACAGACCACCCCAGGTGCAGCGTGTGGACTTGGCACCGTCACCCCACTGAGTCCTCCGCGGCGGTAGAGAATGCTGCTGCCGGGATAGGCTGGGTCTCGGGGGAGGAACCCCGCGTAGCTCACTTGGAGTGACAGAAGCCCGACACAGAAGAGGACGTACTGTGTTATGTGAGGTCCAAAACAGGCAGACCTTGTCTCCCACGGTGACAGAAATCAGAATGGTGGTTACTCGGGAAGGACACTGGTGTCAACTGGGAAAGGGCAGGCAGGAGCTCTGGAGGGTGCTGAAAATGTCTTATATGATTTTATTGATCTTGATCTTGGTGATGATTCCATGTGTGTGTGCATATGTAACACCTGATGAAGTGTGCACTTAAGATTTGTGCACCCCTGCTGCGTGTATGTTATACCTCAGCAAAAGAAAGTACAAGGAACTAAAACCGGTCTGAGTCTGAGAGCGGAGAGGGCATGCACATCCCTCATCCCCACGCCCCGCCCCCTGCCACTGCCCTGTGAAGGCTCAGTCTGCGGCTCCTGCAGGAGGCGCCCTTTCCCAGTGCTTCTTGGGCGCCTCTCCCAGAATACCCCTGAGCCCGGGAGGGGCGGGCAGCCAGGGACAGGGGAGAGCGTACGATGTTTGTGGATTTTCTCCCCTACACTGTGCCCAGTCACCTTACTGTGGAGGCAGCCGTGGAAAGGCGTGTGACATTGCGGTTTATAATAAATATGTATTTGGCTTTTGTCTCCTGTTTCTGGCACAGAGCTCCTAAAACCCTTGGAATTTCATAAGTGATGAGAGCCATAAAGGTGTCTTTTGTGACGTGAATGAGGCGACTTTGGGGAAGTACCTATCAGTGGGGGCTGGTTGCTAAGAGAAGTGCGGACGGATTTTTGGGGCCCCTACCTTGGTCTAATGGGTAAATCTAACAAGCAAAGTGCATGGGCTCTAAGTCAGTACGATGGAATCCACACTGTGCTGTGAAGCAGACGGGCAGGCCATCTTCAGCCTGTGTCAGATGACCTGGCAGCCCCACACCTCATGACCGCGGACGCCAGCTGCAGGATCCGCAGCAGGACGTGATAACGGGGGACCTGGTGCTCACTTCCCCAGCTGCGTTTCTTAGAGACGGGGGCCTAGCCAACAACCCTGGTCCTTGCCTCCTCCACACAGATAATGTCAGCATCTCTGAACTTGTTTGACGTAAAACCAAGGAATTCTTGTTTATGTTATTTTTAATGTATAATCTAGAGAAGAACCCAGATGTACTCTACCCATTTTCTGAAGTCTTTTTGTCAGTTTTTTGTCTGTTCCTCTCCCCTCGTGTACACTGTTTGGTGAAGGGAGCTTAGAGCTGCACTTAAACCCGCACACTCGGAACAGCTCCATCAGAGCCCTGAGAACTCACGCTGATCGTTGAGTAACCTCCTTTGGCTGAGTGTCGCCCAGACTCTTGATTTCAGCAGGCAGAACCACCCCGTGGTTAGAGGGCTGCAGCTGTCGGCCCACCCCGACCTCTGGGGAGGGGGGAGGGGCTGGAGGTTGAATCAGTTGCCAACCAATGAGTTAATCAATTGTGCCTCTGTAATGAAGCCCCATAAAAATGCAAAGAGATGGGGTTGCGGGAGCTTTGGGTTCCTGAACTTGTGGAGTTTGGGGAGAGTGGCACGCCAGGGGAGGGTGTGGAAGCTCCAAGCCCCTCCCGATCCGTGCCCTATGTGTCTCTTCCATCTGGCTGTTCCTGATCTTTATCTTCTCTGTGACAGACCAGTAATTTAGTAAGTAAAATGTTTCTTAGAGCTCTGTGAGCCCCTCTAGCAAATTAATCGAACCTAAGGAGGGGGTCGTGGGAACCTCTGATTTGTAGCCAGTCGGTCAGAAGCAGGTGACAACCTGGACTTGTGATTGGTGTCTGAAGGGGATTCATTGTAGGACTGAGTCCTTAACCTGTGGGATCTGGTGATATCTTCAGGTAGACAGTGTCAGAATTGAGTTGAATTGTGGGACCCCCAGCTGGTGTCCGAGCGTTGCTGGTGGTGTGGGGAAACCACGCAGTGGGGCTGGGTGCAGGATCTCATCCCGCAGCTCAGCCTCCTGCAACAGGGATCGTGGTTGACTGAGCCCCAAAAGCAGCTTTTCTGGATCCACTCCTTTCTCGCCCAAGGCCCTGCTTTCCCCAGGCTGCTCCCAGCCTCTGTCTGAGCAGGCAGCAGTGCCAACACTGGGCCGTTCCTGGGAGATGTGGATGTCTGGGCCATGTTGGAGCCAGTTTGGGCTGCTATAGCCAGCTATCGTAGCCTTGAGGGGTTTAAACAATAGAAATCTCTTTTGGACAGTTCTGCAACCTGGCAGGCATTCAGGATGCCAGCATCGTTGGGTTCTGGTGATGGCCCTTTTCTGGGTGGCAGATGGCTGTCTTGAGAGAGACAGCTAACTCTGTCTGGCCTCTTCTTAAAGGGTCCTAATCCCATTCACGAGGGCTCCACCCTCATGACCTAAGTACTTCCCAAAGGACCCACCTCCAAATGCCATCACATTTGGGGAGTAGGTTTCTACATGTGCCTTTTAGAGGGGACGCACTCTGTTCATGACAGGCAATTTTTTTTTTTTTAATGTTATGATAGATTACAACCTTGTGAGATTTGAGTTGTACATTTTTGTTAGTCATGTTGTGGGTACACCACTTTTCCCCTTTGTGCCCTCCTCCCACCCCCCCTTTTCCTGGTAACCACCGATCAGATCTCCTTGTCAATATACTAACTTCCACCTATGAGTGGAGTCATATAGAGTTCGTCTTTCTCTGACTGGCTTATTTCGCTTAACATAATACCCTTGAGGTCCATCCACGTTGCTGTGAATGGGACAATTCTGTCTTTTTTTTATGGCTGAGTAGTATTCCATTGTGTATATATACCATATCTTCTTTATCCAATCATCAGTTTCTGGGCATGTAGGTTGGTTCCACGTCTTGGCTATTGTAAATAATGCTGTGGTGAACATAGGGGTGCAAGGGGCTCTTGGGATTTTGATTTAGGTTCTTAGGATAGATACCCAGTAATGGGATGGCTGGGTCATAGGGTATTTCTATTTTTAACTTTTTTGAGAAATCTCCATACCGTTTTCCATAGTGGCTGTACCAGTTTGCATTCCCACCAACAGTGTATGAGGGTTCCTTTTCTCCACAACCTCTCCAACATTTGTCACTCTTGGTTTTGGATGTTTTTGCCGATCTAACGGGTGTAAGGTGATATCTTACTGTAGTTTTGATTTGCATTTCCCTGATGATTAGTGATGATGAACATCTTTTCATGTCATGACAGGCAATTTTGACCCAAGGATTCCCCATTGGCCTGCCAGCTGTTTTCTTGGAACTGCACTGCAGTTTGCGACTCTTTTGACCCAATTCTTCCTTCTCCCTCTCTTCCCAGGTGTCAGACAGGCATGGTAGTCTGCAGGCCTCCCCACCCCTCCCGGCTGCCTCTTTATCCTTCACGGCTCTTCCCTCCAGTGCATCTCCTGCATGTCTGCTCCTGTCTTGCTGTATGCTGGGAGACCGGACTAAGAAACAGATGTACCGGTGTGTCCTTCTCCCACCACGCAAGACCCGAATCTGCAGACACCTTTAAAGTCTCGGACACCCCGCCTCTGCTCTTCCTTCCCTTCCTTTCCTGTCTCCCAAACCCTCATCTTTCTCCTCCTCACCAGCTGAGGTGATGCAAGAGCTTTCATTCACCCTCTCTTCACATCTAGGGAAGTTTTCTTTTTAAATTTTTTAAAGTTTAACTTTATTCTTTAAATTGAGATACAATCAACATATAACATTAGATTAGTTTCAGATGCCCAACATAATGATTCTTCAGTGTTTGTATATACTGTGATATGATCATCACAGTAAATCTGGTTAGCATCCATCACCACTCATAGTTACAAACTTTTTTTCTTGTGATGAGGACTGTTAAGATTTTACTCTGTTAACAACTTTCCTGTATACAATACAGTATTATTAACTATAGTCACCATGCTGTACGTTACCTACCCACGACTTATTTATTTTATAACTGGAAGTTTGTACCTTTTGTCCTCCGCTCATTTCACCCACTCCCCATCCCCACCTCTAGCAACCACCAATCTGTTCTCTGTATCTATGAGTTTGGTTCTTTCTTTCTTTCTTTTTTTTTTTTTTAGATTCCACATATAAGAGAGGTCATATGGTATTTGTCTTTCTCTGTCTGACTCATTTTATTTCACATAATGCCCCCTAGGCCCATCCATGTTTTTGCAAATGGTAGGATTTCCTTGTTTCTCCTGGCTGCATAATATTCCATTGTGTGTATGTACCACATCTTCTTTATCCATTCATCTGTTAATGGACTCTCGGGTTGCTTCCGTATATTGACTACTATAAATAATGCTGCTATGAACATGAGGATGCAGATATCTTTGTGAGTTCATGTTTCTTTCCTTTGGATAGATACCCAGAAGTGGAATTGCTGGGTCATGTGGTAGTCCTATTTTCATTCTTTTTTGAGGAACCTCCATGCTGTTTTCATAGGGACTGCATCAATTTACATGCCCTCCAAGGGTTCCATTTTCTCTGCATCCTTGACAATACTTGTTATTTCTTGTCTTTTTGATAATAGCCATTCTAACAGGTATGAGGTGATATCTCGGTGTAGTTTTGATTTTCCATTCCCTGATGACTAGTGATGTTGAGCACCTTTTCATGTATTCATTGGCTGTCTGGATGTCTTCCTTGGAAAAATATTCAGATATTCTGCCCACTTTTTAATCAGGTTGTTTGCTATTGAGTTGTATGAATTCTTTATATTTTTTGGATATTAACCCCTTATCAGATACATGATTTGCAAATTTTTTCTCCCATTCAGTAGGTTGCCTTTTCATTTTTTAGATGATCTCCTTTTCCGTGCAGATGCTTTTTAGTTGAATGTACCTGTTTATTTTTGCTTTTGCTGTCAAATCCAAAGAATTAGTAGCAAGACTGATGGCAAGGAACTTACTACCTGTGTTTTCATTCTAGGAGCTTGATAGTTTCGGGTCTGACATTGAAGTCGTTTCTTTTTTTTTAAAGATGGGCTCCTGAGCTAACATCTGTTGCCAATCTGCTCCTTCTCCCCACCTCCTCCTCCTCCTTTTCTTCCTCCTTCTTTCTTCTTCTTCTCCCCAAAGACCCCCAACGCGTAGTTGTATATTCTAGTTGCAGGTCCTTCTGGTTGTGCTATGTGGGACGCCACCTCAGCATGGCCTGATGAGCAGTGATGGCTCCACGCCCAGGATCCAACCTGGCAGAACCCTGGCCTGCAGAAGTGGAGCGTGAACTTCACCACTCGGCCACGGGGGCCGGCCCCACATTCAGGTCTTTAATCCATTTTGAGTTAATTTTTGCGTATGGTGTAAGATAGTGGTCCCATTTCATTCTTTTGCATTTGGCTGTCCAGTTTTCCCTACGCCATTTATTGAAGCGACGGTCCTTTCCCACTGTGTGTTCTTGGTTCCTTTGTCATAAATTAATTGACCATGCATGCATGGGTTTATGTCTGGGCTCTTGATTCTGTTCATTGGTCCGTGTGTCTGCTTTATGCCAACACCATCATGTTTTGATTGCTATAGCTTTTTGAAAGAGTTGGAAATCCACGGAGTGAGATGCCTCCAGCTTTGTTCTTCTTTCTCAACATTGCTTTGCCTATTCGGAAGTCTTCTTGAAATAGAAAAATCATCATCTCTTTCGTGATGCATTCTATTCCTGTTTCTTGAGGCAAGCTCCAGCAGCATCTTCATAAGAGCCCATCAGACCTCCCTGCTGAGACTCCTCACAGAGGAGGAGAGGAGAGCGTTTTCCACAAATGGAGCTGGAATGACTAGACATCCACATGCAAAAGGAAAAAGTGAATGTCGACCTTTGTTCCGAATCTTATACAAAAATTAACTCATCATGGATGTTTGACCTGAATGTTAAACATCAAACTGTAACACTTTTAGCAGAAAACATTGAAGAAAATCTTTGTGAGCTTGGGTTCAGCTCAAGAGTTAAGTTCTTTTGGGTTAAGCGAAAGAGTTCTTAGATAGACACCAAAAGCATGATCCATAAAGGAAAAAGGGATAAATTGGAGTCTATCAAAATTAAACTTTTGCCTTATGAAAACACTTTTAAAATAAAACGAAAAGCTACAGACCACGGGTAAATATTTGCAAATCACATATCTGAAAAACAGATATATATCCAGAATATATAAAGAACTGAGCAAAAAGGAAACAGCTCAATTTAAAAATGGTCAAAATAGGGGCTGGTCTGGTGGTGTAGTGGTTAAATTCATGTGTTCTGCTTCAGTGGCCTGGGGTTCGCCAGTTCGCATCCCGGGCACAGACCTATGCACCGCTTGTCAAGCCATGCTCTGGCAGGTGTCCCACATACGAAATGGAGGAAGATGAGCACAGATGTTAGCGTAGGGCCAATCTTCCTCACCAAAAAGAGGAGGATTGGCAGTGGATGTTAGCTCAGGGCTAATCTTCCTCAAAAAAAAAAAAATTCCTATAGATGCTTTACTGAAGAAGATACATAGATGGCAAATAAGCATGTGAAGAATGCTCAACAGCATTAGACATCAGGGAAATACAAATTAAAACCACAATGAGATAGCGTTAGATAACTATCTGAACGGCCAAAAACCAAAGCAGAACAAAAAATGATAATGCAGGTGCTGTGAGGGTACAGATCAGCTGGAACTTTCATACATTGCTTCTAGGGATGCAAAATGCTCCAGCCACTTGAGAAACAGTTGATAACGTCTTACGAAGTTAAACATACTCTCACCACAGGACCCAGCAATCTCACTCCCAGATATTGACTCCAGAGAAACAGAGAGTTTTGTTCATATAAAGCCTGTTAACAAATGCTTGTCCCGGCTTTATTCATAAAAACTAAAAATTGGAAATGGCCCAAATGTCCTTCAAATGGTGAATGGATGAACAAAGTGCGGTCTATCCATACAATGAAATGAAAGGGAACTCAGTCATAACAAGGATGAAAGTACATTAGACCCAGCAACAAGGATGGATCACACATGCATGATGCTAAAAGAAAAATCCCAGACTCAAAGGCTGACATTCTGAAAATGCAAAACTCTAAGGATGGACAACAGGCAGCACCGCTTCTGGTTAGGGCGGGGCGACAGCAAGGTAGCAGCGTGCAGCAACTTTTGGGATGATGCAAGTGCTTTTGTCTTCTGATGGTGGTAGTGGTGGCACTGTAGATATCTGCCAAAACACAGAACTGTACGCTAAAAGAATGAATGTGCCGTAAATTAAAAAATAAAAACAAGTATTAGTGAAAGGCATAATGACACATTCGTAATCTACAGTCTCATAGCACGGACAGCATTTCCTGCATCTGCTCTTTACATGTTGGCCAGCTAACTGGAAGTTGTGGGTGTGTTGGTTTTTGGGAGCTGGGGTTCGGTGGCCATCAAGGCATTAAAGAAAATCACGCTGGGAAAATTTCAAGTTACCTATTGTTAGGAGAGGAGAAAAAAACAAGCACAATTTCCTCTCTCTCAGCATGTGAAGGTCCTTGGGACCTTCTCCTGTGGATTCTCCTGCTGTTTCCTGCCCGGGAGGCCAGGGTTCAGAACTTCCCCTCCTCTTTCCAAGTCCAAGTCAGTTTCCCTCCTCCAAACCTTAACAAGCAGAACTCTGAATAAGTAAAAAGCAATCAGCAAGATCAAAGACGTACAACGACAACAGCAAAATGCAAAACCTCCCATGCCCGTGAAAGAAAATAAAACTACAAAAAGCAAACCAGCAAAACCAAGCAGAACAATCTAGGCATAGAAATGGCTTTACAAGGGCCAGGGGAAAATATCACGCCGACAATTTTCCTGAAGGGACCACTAAGTTAAGACAAACGAGATTTCAGAAACGAGCCTTGGGGGCCGGCCCTGTGGCTGAGTGGTTAAATTCGCGTGCTCCACGTCGGCGGCCCAGGGTTTCGCTGGCTCGGATCCTGGGCATGGAGCTAGCACCGCTCATCAAGCCATGCTGAGGCGGCGTCCCACATAGCTCAACTAGAAGGACCTATGATTAGAATACACAACTGTGTACTGGGGGGCTTTGGGGAGAAGAAGGAGAAGAAACAAAAGAAGATTGGCAAGAGATTTAGCTCAGGTGCCAATCTTTTTTTTTAAAGATTGGCACCTGAGATAACAACTGTTGCCAATCTTCCTTTTTTTCCCCCCTGCTTTTCCTCCCCCAATCGCCCCAGTACATAGTTGTGTATTTTTAGTTGTGGGTTCTTCTAGTTGTGGCATGTGGGACGCCGCCTCAACGTGGCCTGATGAGTGGTGCCATGTCCGCGCCCAGGATCCCAACTGCGAAACCCTGGGGTGCCAAAGGCGGAGCATGCAAACTTAACCACTCGGCCACGGGACTGTCCCCTCAGGTGCCAATCTTTAACAAAAAAAAAAGAAACGCGCCTAGTTCTTAATGCTGCCCTGACCCCTCACCTCCAACCCCCAAAGCCAATGGAAGAACAGAGTGAGAGGCCAAAATTCTGGGGCGGAGGACATTCGGTGACACCTTCCAGTTAGAGGGAAAGGAACGAGGTCATCAATGACGTTGGGAAGAGCTGCAGAAATGATGACTGGCTTCTACACCCCACCATCTCCAGGGTCTTCCTGGAGGCAGGGCGAAACACCTGGCCTCACTGCTTGCATTTTTCCTGGCTTAGGAGCACAGCTAGAGACGGAAGACGGAACAGTCATGTCACCATTGCTCTCGTTTTCTCCAGCCGCAAATTCCATAGGGATTCAGAAAAGACATGACTACTGTTTGGTCTGAAAAAATGAAGAACATCTCCCTATCTGGAGCTGCACTGGACTTTGATTTCCTTTGACTACAATGAAAAAAATTCTAGACCCGGGAGGCAAAGACTGTTCCTATCTCCCGTTCAAGTCAGTGCCGAGCTGCGCCCAGGACCTCCTTGCCCTTCTCCAGCCCGCCTGTTCACGGTGGGCCTCTCCATCTCCCAACTGCTTTGCCGTCCAGAGTGGGCATTGTCTCACCGGGGGCTGGGACCGTCCCCAGGAGTTTTGCCTGGAGCCTGTGGGCAGAGCCCCGTAGGAACTGTGGGGCAACAGGTTTACCCATGGAGAGACACTGACCCCTCCTGGAATTCCCCCTCGGCAGGCTGTGACGGCTCCCAGGGTTGTCCTGAGAGCCTGGTGTTACAGAAGTTACACAGAACTAAAACAGCCCGTTGGGACTGGCTCCCGCGTTACCTAAAGGCCCCTGTAGAGTGTGTGTGTGTGTGTGTGTGTGTGTGGTTGAAACTTTAAAATACTTGTTGTTGTAAAACAAGCAACAGACAGAACAACAAACCCGCAAATGTTTCATCCAATTAAATCACAAACTTTAAAAAAAGAAAGGGGGCCAGCCCGGTCGCATAGTGGTTAGGGTCATGTGCTCCACGTCGCTGGCCCGGGATTCGCCGGTTGAGACCTACACACTGCTCATCACGCCGTGGGGTGGCGGCATCCCACAGAGATGAACTAGGAGGGCTTACAGCTAGGATATGCGACTAGGTACTGGGGCTTTGGGGAGGAAAAAACAAAACAAGAGGAAGATTGGCAGCAGATGTCAGCTCAGGGCCATTATTCCTCACCAAAATAAATAAAGAAATAAAAATGAAACAAACAAACGAAACAGTACCCAGGGCTTACCTTGAAGTCCCTCCCTCACGTCTCCTTCCCTCCCCCAAGCCAGCCACTGTGGTCTCCTTAGCTGATTTGTCTCAGCTATCTAGGCTTTCTAAAAGCCTCGTGGTCAGTCTCAGGCGGGACTGAGGGCTCCGAGCACCTCGGAGCCCAGGGGGCTGTGCACGAAGTCAGACTGCCTTTGCAGCTTCCTCAAGGCAGAGGTCAGCCGAGGTCAGAGTGGGTGGATCAGTGCAGGAGGAATGTCTGAGGCAGTGCCAGCACGCGGCTCCCGATGGTGCTTTCCACATTGTGACCAGGGAGTGGCTTGGGATTATCTATTTCCTGTTTGAGAACGTGGGTCCCTTCTGGTTTTCATTCTCTGTTATTAAGACTGCCTTGAACCTCCTGTCCTCTCCCCCGCCCCTCCACAAGAGCATCACGGGCACATGGGGCCTCTGGCTACACTCAGTGTCAATCAGAAACAGGGTTTCGCCTGGCCGAAGGCTGTTTGATTATCTGGAGTCCAAACCTCCAGAGTCCGTTTACATTTTTCCTGAATTCATCATCTAAAGCACAGAATGGACTTTCCCAATGGGCAGTACTGCATCTAACTGAAACTCGGAAATTGTTTTCTTTTGGTTCGAGACGTTCCCTAGTTCTGAGCCCAGAGGGGAGCTTTCTTTTCAAGGTCGCTGCAGGTTGTTCACTGCACGAAGATGCTCAGCAGCGACGAGAGGGGCTGAAATCCAGCCTCCGCTCCACTTGCCCAGCCGTGTCCTGTGGCTGCGCCAGTCCAGAAGGGGCACAGTTTTTTCTTTTTTTAAAGATTTTATTTATTTCCTTTTTCTCCCCAAAGCCCCCCAGTACATAGTTGTATACTCTTAGTTGTCAGTCCTTCTAGTTGTGGCATGTGGGACGCCGCCTCAGCATGGCTCGATGAGCGGTGCCATGTCCGCACCCAGGATTCCATCTGGCGAAACACTGGGCCGCAGCAGCAGAGCGCGCGAACTCAACCACTCGGCCACGGGGCACAGTTTTTAAGTCGTCAGTCTACACGAGGAGCGTGCAGGTTCCAGAGACCCTCTTTCTACCCACTGCCCACAAAACAACCCCCTTTGACTAATCACAGGCGCTCTCATGGCACAGAGCGATCCTGAGGCTCGGACGGGCAGCGTGGGCTCTCGGGTCCCGTGGAGAACACCCTGGAGACGCTCCTCGTGAGATTCATGTTTAAAATTAATGGTCCTCCACTGTGGGTGCCTTTGCTCCCTGAGGGACATTTGACAATGTCTGGAGACTGTTGACACAAATAATCCATAACCAACCCGTAAATCAAAATTGTGGTGAGTTTATTATGAGCCAGATCTGAGGGCTAGCCCAGGGCTTTCCTTCCCCAAGGAAGGAAGGCCACCAAAGAAGTGGGGTGTACAGAGTGGTTATATACCATCTTGGAACAAAGAGCACACGTTCCATATGATAGGAATGTCCCTTTTACAGCAGTAAACGAGCTTGCCCAGCCGACACAGCTATTCACATAGCAGGAAGCTATGGACACAGCAGGTGGCAGGTCTGTTGTCTCAAGCTGGGTGGTCACAGGTGAGCATGGCAATCAATTCCTAGGCTAAAGAAAGATCCTTATCCTTAAGGAAATGCCAGTGTGGGGGAAGTTTCATCTTTATCTTCTCTCTTTTTTTTTTTTTGAGGAAGATTAGCCCCGAGCTACCTACTGACAATCCTCCTCTTTTTTCTGAGGAAGACCTGGCCCTGAGCTAACATCCGTGCCCATCTTCCTGTACTTTATATGTGGACACCTACCACAGCATGGTGTGCCAAGCGGTGCCATGTCCACACCTGGGATCCGAACCGGTGAAGCCCAGGCTGCTGAGAAGCAGAACATGTGAACTTAACCGCTGTGCCACCGGGCTGGCCCTGCATCTTTATCTTAAGGCCATTTGTTCTTGTCTTTGGGACATAGCAAATGCCTAAAGCAGATGTACAATACATGCTCAATGGCCACGTCAGGCCCTTTTGGAAAACAAGGTCAGGCCGAATTAGGTTTACACCAAATGGCTTCCTCGTCTACTCCAATATATCCTATTGCTTGCCATTTGTTTATCATCATCCCCCTTTTGATCTCTAATCTTTCGACAGAAAGTGTGGATGATCAAAATATTGTCCCTCGGTGCCAGGGTGGTTGCTGCCTGCCCTGGGTCCATCATGTCCCTCAGTGCTGGGCTTTCATCTCCTTTATATTTGCCCAGTTGTCCCCACTGGGGGGAAATAGTCAGATATAGTGGACAAGCATAGAGGTATATATATTAACACAGGAAGCATTTCATAGGTTATATCATTTTCAATTAATTTTAGATTGTTGCGCAAACATTGTACGTGTGCTTTTCTATAACTCCTTATGTTTACATTCTTCACAATTATAGAACAAGAACAGTAACAATGATAATAATTCAACATATTTGAAAACATTAGTTCAAAATGAGTTCTTAGGCATATCAGAAAAGGAAATTTGTCCAGGGTTGTAAGATCGATAGACCATCTCAAGTCACTGAGCAACTTTTACTCTAGTTTGTATGCCAGTCTTACAACACTGAGTAAAGAAAACAGCAATTAGTTTGAATGTTATTATTACTACAAGAATTCCAAGAAGTACTAGAGATAGGAATTGCAATCTGGATCTAGAAAAGCAACTGATCCTGGAAGGGAGCCAACCAAACAAATCAAGACCGGGTGTAGGATCGCATCAGGCATCCACCTGCTTCTTCATGTTCTTCCGCAGAGATGACACATGGGAAGATTCGTCCGGACAAAAGCAGAGCCTTCAGTTTGAGTGATTGCACATGTACTGCCTTGGGATGCAGTTAAATATCTAAAGCCATTCTATTTTGAAGGACAGCCCTTATTAAAGACATTCAGTATTTAAGAAGGCTATTTCTGCTTGACCATCCTTAAGGGCTTGTTGAGTAAATTTAGTCAGAGCTTCCGTATGTGATAATGACATCTTTCAACCCCAAAGAAGGAGCAAACATAGCCGCTTGGTGGCCATACCAGTGGAAGTGTGACTCCTTCCCTGCATCCAAGGGAAACTCAGGGTGCGGTGTTTTAGCCATCCAGGCAGTAGCCAAGCCCAGGAATTTGTCCCACATAACCACTGAGTTCCATTAGGAGCCACCCGATAAATGCCTGTCTGTTCCAAATCAATCACATTGCTTAAGTATGATAGTATTTTTAAACCTTAAATGGGCAATTATAAAATAATATACGGTTTAAGCATGACAAAGGTTTAAATGACAAGATATGAGGTCAGGAATACAGGCCTGGTCCGGAGTCTTGGGACAGCTGTCTACAGCAGACGCCGTCTTCTTCTCCTCCTGGTGTGGTCCTTTCCAACACGGCTGCAAACGGTCTTTTATTTGATGCCTCTTCTGATAAATAAATTCTCCAGGTTGTAGTCCATGATGCTTAAGGTCTGGGAGCTCTCTGTGAAAAGCATCGGCTACTAACCTTTCGTTTCTCTCTCTTTTACTCAAGTGTCTCAGTGAGACCTTGACAATAAGATATTTCCTTTAAGCAGAGTTGGTTCCTACACTTCTTTGTCTAATCGCACAGGCTGTCCTATTATTACTTCAAAAGGAGACAGCCGATGTTTTCCAAAAGTTGTAGATCTAAGATTAAGGAGCACTAACGGAAGAGCTTTAGGCTGTGAGAGAGTAAATGCTTCTGAAAGCTTTGCCAATTGAGGTTTGTTTTTAAAGATTGGCACCTGAGCTAACAACTGTTACCAGTCTTTTTTTTTATTCTGCTTTTTCTCCGCAGATCCCCCCAGTACATAGCTGTAAATTTTAATTGTGGGTCCTTCTAGTTGTGGCACGCGGGATGCCACCTCAGCATGGCCTGACAAGCGGTGCCATGTCCGCGCCCAAGATCCAAACTGGCGAAACCCTGGGCCGCCGAAGCGGAGCCTGCGAACTCAACCACTCGCCACGGGGCCAGTCCCTGGAAGGAAACCTTTTACTGCGTTAGCACAGTTAATAGAAAGTGGCAGGCATTCTGGAGGCCGGACAGCACATCCAGCTTGATAACATCCTCGCTGATCGTTTAAGTAAGACCCATTTGTAAACCAAATTCAATAATAGAATGCAGTCATGGTCTTCTCATCTTGTGACATTGAAAACAAGGTAGCGAGGTCAAAATAGTGAATAATATTTACCTCCACAATATAACCTAAGAAGCTTTATCATAATTTACTTGACAATGCTACCCCTGCAATTTAGCATCAAACAAGTCTAATTAGTATCCCTCCTTTATAGGAAGAGACAACAAATTTCTTTGAGAAGTCCCAGGGGCCCTCTGGAAATCCTCAAAGATGAAGGTCAAAATAAAGACTTCATTTAGGATATGAATTGTGAGGAGCCTGTCAAATATATCAAAAGTTTTTAAAACACTTGGTCAAACAACATCAAGTGTCTGCTGACCTGGTTGCTGTGACGCAATGCTGAGTTATCCATTCAGACAAAGTGACCACAGAAACAGTCTGCGGCAAACAGAGCATTAAAACACTCAAAGCCTTAACACAGAGACCTCATTTTTTGAACATAGGAAATTGCTTTAATAAAACATAGATTTTCTGTCTTTTAGGTAAACTTACTCAAAAGTAAAGAAAAATCTTTTATAACCTCTTTATCAAGAGTAGACTGACAGTTCAAGAAAATTATGCCTTTTAAGAGAGAAAGCCAAATTCTAATTCTTGTACCAGCTTACCGTTTATATTACAACTCATTTACTTAATTAGATTCATTTCTGTCCTAGCCAAGTTGACCATGTACAAAACTCCTCATGGTTTTTCTTCCATCAGCCTCTGTCACTTCCTTTTTACATTCAGAATTTGTCCCATACCTTTCTTTCTCCTCCTCGTACTTTGGGACAAATTTATCTTTCTGACAAAACAAAGAAAATATTTCCATTCTTTATATCTTCTTTACTAAAAATATGCATCTTTACGTCTTACTTTCTTGAATACAAATACATGTATTTTAAAATTTTGAGTAGCTTTAATCACATATCAGAATTTTTAATCCTTAGAAACCTTAGTTTCTAAGTAAAAACTAAGTAAGCAATTATAAACTTTCTTTTACATTAGCATTCTGTGGCCTGACAAATTTGTAAATACCTTTTATAATTTCTAAAAACGTTACTTCATAGTATAATCTTTTCAAAAAATACAAGATATATTTACTAATAGCCCTAAACACCTTTTAGCTTTTCTGTAATAAGAAGCCAAGAGTAGATAAACTTATGTTTAATAATTAATGTCTAACTTTTTATCTTATTTAGAGATGATCTAGATATTTAATGAATTTTTATCAATTAAAATAACCTAGCAAAACTTCAAAGTTTCAAGTTACCAAAGGGATTTTGGAAGCTATTTTAAGCACATACACTATAACATGCAATTATTGTTAAAAGTTCACCCAACACTCAACTTTTTCACATCTATTTAGTTACTTGTTCCCAATAATTATTTAGATTGCCTACAAGGCTGCATGAGACATTAGACAAAACATCATTGTAAGTTATTATTTTTGTTAACCAGTTTTGTAATAGAGATAACATCAGCTTATATGACCAAGAAACATAGAATAAAGGCCACATGTCTGCATTATTCCAATGCTGATAGCTTTGAGGAAATGCCTATTTTAATCAAACCAACAAACTTAAATTTTCATTTACCAAAGATTATTTCATATCACATTAACTTGAAAGACATTTGGGTTAGCTGTATTTAGAAAAAGTTTTTGTAAGCACTTACCTTAAGTCAGTTGAACTGAACTCTTTAGAAATCACACCCTCCAGGGGCGGGCCCAGGGCCAAGTGCTTCAGTTTACGTGCTCCACTTCAATGGCCTGGGGTTTTGCTGGTTCTGATCCTGGGTGCGGACATGGCACCGCTTGTCGTGCCACGTTGAGGCGGTGTCCCATGTGCCACAACTAGAAGGACCCACAACTGGAATATACACAACTATGTACTGGGGGGCTTTGAGGAGAAGAAGAAGGAAGAAAAAAAGAAAAGAAGATTGGCAACAGATGTTAGCTCAGGTGCCGATCTTTAAAAAAAAGAAAAAGAAATTAAACCATCCAGAGGTAAAATATCACACATTTATAACATACATATATAGACACACACATAAGCAACAGACAGACACAATGAAGATTTGTTTCAAAGATTTTCCTTAGATTTTTGGGCCAGAGTGTTTTCATAGCAGACTGCATCTGCAAAAACTTCTTTTCTCATTTTCTTTTTCTTTTTTTCAGTCTTAGGAATCTGGGATGGGAATATTCCCCCTTTTGTTAAGCAATTGCAAGTCACAGCATGAAGCCATCTGAAGTTCAGAGGGAGGATGCCATTCGGGAAGTGGACGGGCTATTTTTAGAAGCTCCATTTCCCGATTTTCTTTTTGTTTTGCTATAAAGTCCAAACGACTTCTAAGGACAGTGTAGTGGGTCAGAAGTGTGCTGCTTGTGAGTGTCACTCCCTGAAGAAAGGTCATAAACACTCTCTTATGTGTCTTGGTTTCTCCTGCTGGCAGGCTAAAACTGCTGTGGGGGCTTGGGGCTCCCGTGACCAACCCTGGAATGAGTGTCCCTGGGCGAGCCTGTTATTAATTACCATGAGTGATAGTGGAGTTCCCTATGGGACCGCTGCGCGTCATGAGGCCTTTGATCCTCCAGCACTCCCAATGACGTCCTCAGTCCCCTGAGAACGCCTTTCAGCCGGGAGGAGCAGTGTCCCTTCTCTTCAGAGCTGAACACTTTCAGGCTCTCATTTCTTTAACAAGCAATTTGTTCAGACTTTAGAAACACACTTCTCTCCAATTTAAAGCCACATTAAAAAGGTCAGCCTGCCCCATTCACTCCCAAGTTCCTCCTAGGCTCCCCTGGCCTAGGAAGTACCCCCTAGGTTCCTCTTGCCTAGGGTATGTACTGATACCCCCTTAAGACACCTAGTCTTAAGGTTTGAAACAGCTCATATAAACTCTTGGACTGTCAACTGAAAATAAGGAGGTCTGGGTGATGAGGATTTTTAGGCTGCTTAATTTTAAAACGGTTTATGATGAGGATTTTTAGGCTGGTTAATTTTAAAACTGCAGATGAGAACCAGGGTCCAAGGAGTGGAATTTGCTTGCCCTTTGATCAGAGACAGCTGCATTTGTGAAGGAAATCTCCATGCCTCCCTCTCTGTGCCAGGAGGAAGGGGGGATGGCCTTATCTCTGGAAACTCTTAAAGGGGAAGGCAAGAACTTAAGTTGTTTACTGTCTGGCAACCTCATGTAACTGACCCCCCACCCCAAAATCCTCCTTTGTCTTTAGCTGAAGATAATATTTGAGCGGTGACTTCTGCCATTTACTCAATCCGGTTTGATTCTTATCTAAAAGTTGTGGGACTGCCCAATGGCCGGACCCTACCGGCACTGGTACCATTTTAACTTTTTTTTCTTTGTCCCGTAAAGAGATAACTCACATACCTATGCCTTAAATTTGGCTCTAACCCTCAACTTGGGGCAGCAGCAGCAGCAACAGCCGCAGCAGTGGCTCCTCCTGCCCGTGGGTCCTGTCCCCACGCAGCAGCCTGACTGCCCATGGGTCTTGTCCCCATGCCGGCAGCAGAAGCTCTGACTGCCCATGGGTCCTGTCCTCATGCTATTCTATACTATTCTCTAAATAAAAGAGCACTACTGCCAGACCTTAAGAGTCTAAGAAATCTTTCTTTCGACTCCTCGGCTCACTGACCCGGCATCATGGGTTTCAGAGAACTCACCAGGGTCACCTGAAGAATGCAGTGATCTGGGGGGCTCAATGGGTCCCTATTGGTACCGAATGCCAGTTCATTGTAGATTCCAGGTGCTCTGCAGTGGGTTTCTCTGAAATCCTGCTGTGACTACGCCAGGAAATGTTGACACAAATAATCCGTAACTAATCTATAAATCAAAATTGAAGTGAGTTTATTATGAGCCAGATCTGAGGGCTAGCCCAGGGCCTTCCTTCCCCAAGAAAGGAAGGCCGCCAAAGAAGTGGGGTGTACAGAGTGGTTATATACCGTCTTGGAACAAACAGCACACGTTGCATGTGACAGGAATGTCCCTTTTACAGCAGTCACGAGCTTGCCTAGCGGACACAGCTATTCACCTACCAGGAAGCAGGTGTGCTGTCTCTATGGACACAGCAGGTGGCAGGTCTGTTGTCTCAAGCTGGGTGGTCACAGGTGAGCATGGCAATCAATTCCTAGGCTAAGGAAAGATCCTTATCCTTAAGGAAATGCCAGTGTGGGGGAAGTTGCATCTGTATCTTGAGGCCATTTGTTCTTGTCTTAAGGACATAGCAAATGCCTAAAGCAGATGTACAATACATGCTCAATGGCCTCGTCTGGCCCTTTTAGAAAAACAAGGTCAGGCCGAATTAGGTTTACACCAAATGGCTTCCTCGTATACTCCAATGTATCCTATTTCTTGCCATTTGTTTATCAAGACATTTTTGGTTGTTGCAACTCAGGGGGTGCTCCTGACTTCTCGTGGGCAGAGGCCAGGGATGCTGCTCAGCCTCCCACCGTGCACAGGACGGCCCCTCATTACAGAACACGATCTAGCCCAAAATGTCAGCAGTGCCGCTGCTGAGAAAGTCTGTCCAAAATGAACGTAACAAAGCCGTCGGGTAAAGCCGATTGTCCCATTCGAGGCTACCACGTGCCTGGCTTGACCCCAGCTCCAGAGAGACGGCAGCAACCGTCGTGATGACTGCGTCTGTGCTCACTTCCCTTCTGTTATGGCGCAGCTGTGGGGAAGGTCTTGCCTCCATGCCGGGGCACCTGGCAGGTCTGAAGGTGAAGCTGCCTACCTTGGGAGCTGACCTTCAGATGAGGCCAGAGGGCTGAGCTGGGGTCAGCCAGGGAAAGGGACGTCCTGCTGAGGAACCAGAGGGTAAGTGGGGCCTGGGCGGTGTGGGCTGGCTTCGGCTGGAGGCTTCAGGCACAGGGCAGGGCAGGGCAGGGGAAGTGGGGTCAGGAAGATGAGCCAGAGGGGCCAGAGCCAGGGCTGGGAGGCCAGCAGGAGGCCTAGACCCCAACACCAGTGTTGGTGTCAGGGACGCACAGAAACAGGTTTGAGCACTGCCCACAGCACCCCACAAACAAGGCCTGGCTTCTCAAGGCCCCCGAGCCTCCACTCACAGCCAAGAGGCCTGTAAGGCCAGAGCCCAGCTGGGAGAGCCAGGCAGTGACAGAGGGGCTGGGAGCAAGGCAGCGGGCCCAGGGGGCAGGAGGAGGTGCAGCCCAGGTCTTCTCAGAGCAAAGAGGAGTAGGCAGGGGGGCAGGGAGCGGGAGCGGGGGGCGGGGTGCAGGGGAGGCGGAGAAAGAAGGAGCCCTCGGGAAGCCAGAAGTGAGGAGGCTGGCAAAGCTGGGCCAGGGATGGGCAGTGCTGTGGGCACGCCTCCAGGGGGCCCTGACGCGGCTTGGCTCTGTGACCCAAGGCCAGCCACCCCTCTCAGGGCCTCCCGGTCTTCACCATAAAACAAGCATCATGAATAAACCAGCGAACTGAGTTTACTGTGTGGTAGCTGTCACCAGAAAGCTCGGAGAGTTCCCACAGTGTAGGGTCTCATTTTCCAGACGCGAGGCCTGTCGCTTGTCACAGCTGTGCGCTCTGTGGCCATGCTCTCGGTGGAACCTCAGCACTGGGCGCCCGTGCGCTGGCCAAGTGAGGTTAGTTCACGGTGGGTCACGCGGATAGGCTATTCTTCTGGAAATCAGCTATTCTTCTAGAACTCAAGGAAAGCTCCCTTTCCTCCTGAATTTCAAGCCCCCTTGCCTGCCAAGGTGAGGACAGGACTGGGTTTTGCAAGGTGGGAACCCCTGCCAGCTCCGGGCTCCTGGCGGCATTTGCTGTAGGATTTAAAGGCTGCAATAACTATTGAACACCCTATTACCAGCTGCCTAATTAATGTAAATGATCGTTACCGTCCGCTCCCCGAGGCTGATGGGCCTCCGAGGAGGCCCTGCCAGCCGCCCGGGCCCCATTGCAGACGCATTTATGGTGGCAGCCCCGTTCTGGCTTTGTTGAATGAAAGGTAAGTCGTGGCCCTAAATAATGAAGACAGAGGGCTAATGGACCCCGAGCAGCCGGGCAGCTCAGGATGCAGGCCCCCAATCAGAGGAGAGAGGCGCTCCCTCCCAGGTTCTCTCCTCTCAGACCCAAAGGCTCACCTGCTCCCTGCAACCCAAGTGGCCACATTCTCTAAGCCCTCCTGCAGGCAGCCAAAGGGGAGTGTCCCAGCCCCCAGCACGGAGAATAAAATGCTGAAATCCCTGCCTCCCTCCAGCCCCACCTCACCCCGTGCTCCCTCCTGTCCTGTGGCTCCAGGCTCTCGCGGCACCAGCTCATCCAGGCCTGCCTGGGACCGCCCTGGTTTTAGCACAGTTCCAGGCAAGCCGGGACAGTTAGTCATCCTACTCCAGCCCTACGTGGATGGTCCTTCCTGGTCAATGTCCGGCTTCTTTTAGCTCCTGGGGATGAGGGAGCAGACTAAACACCACCTCTCAGAGAGGCTTTCCCAGACCCCTACCTTAGCCAGTCTCCCCCAGCCCCAGTGCTGGGGAGCAGAGCTGCCTGCCCCTGGCCGCTGCCCCATCCTGTGGGAGAGGGCGGGGCCTGCAGCCACAGCGGGCTGCCGCAGGCCTGGGCGGGGCGCCTGGTATGCGAGGGCCGGCCTGGTGGGAAGAGCTGCCTCCAGCTCAGTGCGGCTCAAGCCTGCCTGCACACTAGGACCGCCTGGGCAGTTGTTCAAACAGCGCCCGAACTGAGACCTCCTCCCCAAAGTGAAACCAGAGTCCGGGAGCAGGGCCCTGGTATCTGTATGTTTTTCATCAGCGGCAGAAGAAAATCTGGGTTCAGACACATCCAAGCTGCGTGGCCTGGGGCTTGCTGTCCAGGAGTCGGGGCTTCGTCTAAAATAGCAAGACTTCCCGGTACGGTAAGAAATAGGGGGCCAGGCCCAAAGGAAGTTCAGGACTTGCTCTGCCCTGGCTTTTCCGCTGCTGGGTGGATAGGCCATGGGCTCCAAGACCCAGTCTGAGGCCTTGGGCAGCACACAGCAGGGCCTTGCCGTCCCGACCTGTCCCGGTCTCCAGATCACCACGGCCGCGCACACGGCTGGGCCTGGGGGACCGGCTGTGTCAGGACCTTCCCTGCTGCCCTGTGAACGCGCCTGCCCGCTGACCGTGGTGCTCGGAGGTCCTCCCCAGCGCCAGGCCGGCAGTGCAACCACCCCGCCAGAGACCCGCCCACCCGGCGCGTGTCCCGCCGGGCCCATGCGGGGCACTTTTCACCCATGTTTCCGGAAAGTTGTTTCCCGACGATGTTGATGAGTCTCGTAGTCGACGCGGTGGGTGGTGACCATCACTCCTTTTTTCTTTTTGATGAAATAGACTAGATTACAGTACAAAATACGGTATAAAATCGCACGCAGGTCAGGTCACCCTCTGCTCAGTTTGTTTCAGTTACGCGTGAAAATGGAGGACTCCGGCCCCAGGGAGCACCGGGTTCGGCTGCACCCGGGAGCTCGGCACCGCCGCCCAGGACAGGGACCAGGGAGAGTGCGCATCCAGGAGGGAGCTGGGCGGAGCGCTGAGGGCAGCCCGCGGGGCCAGGACTGTTAGGGGAGCAGGACCCCTGCCCAGGTTTCAGACCCGTTACCCTGCTCGGGTTCAGCCAGCCCTCCCAGGAGGCCCAGGGCTCCTCTGGCTCGGGAGCACTGAGGCAGGCGTGTCCTCTCCATGGTGTCCTGTGTGGACAGCTCTCTCTCTGAGCTGCCGCTCCAAGAGACACCGACTCTGGCATATGGCCGTTGGGTGCACCAGTTGGGACTATTTTGGATACAAGTAACAGAAAACTCAACCCAAACAGATTAAACAAAAGGAATTTATTGGGGGGCCGGCCCGGTGGCACAGCGGTTAAGTGCACGTTCCACTTCGGCAGCCCGGGGTTCGCTGCCTGGATCCTGGGCGCAGACATTCACACCACTTCTCAAGCCACACTGAGGCAGACATCCCACATATAAAGCAGAGGAAGATGGGCACCGATGTTAGCTCAGGGCCAGTCTTCCTCAGCAAAAAGAGGAGGATTGACGGCAGATGTTAGATAAGGGCTAATTTTCCTCAAAAGAAAAAGGGGGGATTTATTGGACCCCATAACTGAAGGTCAGAGTAGACTGCCTCAGGAATGGTGTGACCCAATGAAGCAACATCCTCGGGACCCTCCTCTTTGCTCTATGTCGCTTCCTTGGGCAGACAGTTTCCCCCTTTGTTGCTCAAGCCTTGCATTCTCTCAGTCTAGCCGAAGTCTAGCCAGAAAGAAAAGGAACGTTTCTTCCCGGTAGCCCTTCCTCCAGGCCCAGGATTCCTTCATCAGGCTTTGACCATTTGGATCAGGTCCTCACCCCCGCACTGAGGCGGGGCATGCAGGACACTGATTCACCCAGCCTGGGTCACGTGCTTCTGGCCTGGCAACACTTGGATTGAGTGGGAAGGACCTGGTTCCTCCTAAGGCATCAAGGTGCTGCTTTAAACAGAAGGGAGGATGCATGATGGTACAGTAATCACAGTAATAGATGCCCACTGCCCTGAGCGGGTGCAGTAAGCACAGTAATAGATGCCCATTGCCATGAAGGGTGAACTGAGCACAGTAATAGATGCCCACTGCCCTGAGTGGGTGAAGTAAGCACAGTAATAGATGCCCACTGCCCTGAGCTGGTGCAGGAAGCACAGTAATAGATGCCCACTGCCCTGAGAGGGTGCAGTAAGCACAATAATAGATGCCCACTGCCCTGAGCGGGTGAAGTAAGCAGAGTAACAGACACCCACGGCCCTGAGCAGGTGAAGGAAGCACAGTAATAGATGCCCACTGTCGTGAGCGGATGAAGCAAGCACAGTAATAGCCGCCCACTGCCCTGAGAGGGTGCAGTAAGCATAGTAATAGCCGCCCACTGCCATGAGAGGGTGCAGTAAGCATAGTAATAGCCGCCCACTGCCATGAGAGGGTGCAGTAAGCACAGTAATAGACACCCGCTGTCCTGAGCTGGTGAAGTAAGCACAGTAATAGACGCCGACTGCCATTAACGGGTGAAGTAAACACAGTAGTAGACACCCACTGCACTGAGCGGGTGCAGGAAGCACACTAATATATACCCACTGTCCTGAATGGGTGCATTAAGCCAGCAATAGATGCACACTGCCCTGAGCGGGTGACGTAAGCCCAGTAATAGATGCACACTGCCCTGAGTGGGTGAAGTAAGCCCAGTAATAGATGCACACTGCCCTGAGCGGGTGACGTAAGCCCAGTAATAGATGCACACTGCCCTGAGTGGGTGAAGTAAGCCCAGTAATAGATGAACACTGCCCTGAGTGGGTGCGCTGGACCCACTCTGTCTTCCACTGATATGACCACCTTGCCTCAGTCTTCCTTCCTCAATTAGGAATCGAAAGTGTCATCTGTCTGGCACATGGAAGCTCTAAATAAATTTACTATGAAAGCATTAAATGATACACAACATAGCCTTTTGCTGCTTGATTTAGAAGTATCCCAAATGCGTAAGGCAGTCCTCCAAAACCGAATGGCACTGGATATCTTGACAGCAGCACAAGGGGGCACTTGTGCCATTATAAAAACTGAATGTTGTGTTTATATTCCTGACTACCATCAAAATATCACTGGCTTCCTATCTGATGTGAACCATCAAATTAAGTCCATGTCTGACCCTACCCTATCTCTAAATGATTGGTTGAACTCTTGGTCAGGACCAGGTTTCTGGACTACTATGAAAACCTTATTCATTGGGTTAATCATATTGCTTGTATTTCTTATTATAATTTGTTGTCTATTTCGTTGTTTGTCTTCCTCAGTAGTGCTCTTTTTCTCATCTCCTGGACCACCTCTCGTCAAATGATTCTCTCATCTCCAGAGGCTCTGTATACCTTGTCAGCCTTGGACTCCACAGGCACAGCCTTCCAGTCTGCTGAGCCTCCTACCTGTACCCATGGCCCCGTTTAGGGACAGCTCTATGACCTTGTACAGCCAACAGCAAAATGCAAAACCTCCCATGCCCGTGAAGAAAATAAAACTACAAAAAGCAAACCAGCAAAACCAAACAGAACAATCCAGGCATAGAAATGGCTTTACAAGGGCCAGGGCAAAATATCACGCCAACAATTTTCCTGAAGGGACCACTAAGTTAAGACAAACGAGATTTCAGAAACGAGCCTTGTGGGCCGGCCCTGTGACTGAGTGGTTAAATTCGCGTGCTCCACTTCAATGGCCTGGGGTTTTGCTGGTTCTGATCCTGGGTGCGGACATGGCACCGCTTGTCGTGCCACGTTGAGGCGGTGTCCCATGTGCCACAACTAGAAGGACCCACAACTGGAATATACACAACTATGTACTGGGGGGCTTTGAGGAGAAGAAGAAGGAAGAAAAAAAGAAAAGAAGATTGGCAACAGATGTTAGCTCAGGTGCCGATCTTTAAAAAAAAGAAAAAGAAATTAAACCATCCAGAGGTAAAATATCACACATTTATAACATACATATATAGACACACACATAAGCAACAGACAGACACAATGAAGATTTGTTTCAAAGATTTTCCTTAGATTTTTGGGCCAGAGTGTTTTCATAGCAGACTGCATCTGCAAAAACTTCTTTTCTCATTTTCTTTTTCTTTTTTTCAGTCTTAGGAATCTGGGATGGGAATATTCCCCCTTTTGTTAAGCAATTGCAAGTCACAGCATGAAGCCATCTGAAGTTCAGAGGGAGGCTGCCATTCGGGAAGTGGACGGGCTATTTTTAGAAGCTCCATTTCCCGATTTTCTTTTTGTTTTGCTATAAAGTCCAAACGACTTCTAAGGACAGTGTAGTGGGTCGGAAGTGTGCTGCTTGTGAGTGTCACTCCCTGAAGAAAGGTCATAAACACTCTCTTATGTGTCTTGGTTTCTCCTGCTGGCAGGCTAAAACTGCTGTGGGGGCTTGGGGCTCCCGTGACCAACCCTGGAATGAGTGTCCCTGGGCGAGCCTGTTATTAATTACCATGAGTGATAGTGGAGTTCCCTATGGGACCGCTGCGCGTCATGAGGCCTTTGATCCTCCAGCACTCCCAATGACGTCCTCAGTCCCCTGAGAACGCCTTTCAGCCGGGAGGAGCAGTGTCCCTTCTCTTCAGAGCTGAACACTTTCAGGCTCTCATTTCTTTAACAAGCAATTTGTTCAGACTTTAGAAACACACTTCTCTCCAATTTAAAGCCACATTAAAAAGGTCAGCCTGCCCCATTCACTCCCAAGTTCCTCCTAGGCTCCCCTGGCCTAGGAAGTACCCCTTAGGTTCCTCTTGCCTAGGGTATGTACTGATACCCCCTTAAGACACCTAGTCTTAAGGTTTGAAACAGCTCATATAAACTCTTGGACTGTCAACTGAAAATAAGGAGGTCTGGGTGATGGGAAGGTGTGGCAGGATTTTTAGGCTGGTTAATTTTAAAACTGCAGATGAGAACCAGGGTCCAAGGAGTGGAATTTGCTTGCCCTTTGATCAGAGACAGCTGCATTTGTGAAGGAACTCTCCATGCCTCCCTCTCTGTGCCAGGAGGAAGGGGGGATGGCCTTATTTCTGGAAACTCTTAAAGGGGAAGGCAAGAACTTAAGTTGTTTACTGTCTGGCAACCTCATGTAACTGACCCCCCCACCCCAAAATCCTCCTTTGTCTTTAGCTGAAGATAATATTTGAGCGGTGACTTCTGCCATTTACTCAATCCGGTTTGATTCTTATCTAAAAGTTGTGGGACCGCCCAATGGGCGGACCCTACCGGCACTGGTACCATTTTAACTTTTTTTCCTTTGTCCCGTAAAGAGATAACTCACATACCTATGCCTTAAATTTGGCTCTAACCCTCAACTTGGGGCAGCAGCAGCAGCAACAGCCGCAGCAGTGGCTCCTCCTGCCCGTGGGTCCTGTACCAGAGGCTGCTGCCCTGGGTCCTGTCCCCTGCCGGCGCGATGCTCTGACCGCCCGTGGGTCCTGTCCCATGCTATTCTATACTATTCTCTAAATAAAAGAGCACTATTGCCAGATCTTAAGAGTCTAAGAAATCTTTCTTTCGACTCCTCGGCTCACTGACCCGGCATCATGGGTTTCAGAGAACTCACCAGGGTCACCTGAAGAATGCAGTGATCTGGGGGGCTCAATGGGTCCCTATTGGTACCGAATGCCAGTTCAGTGCAGATTCCAGGTGCTCTGCAGTGGGTTTCTCTGAAATCCTGCTGTGACTACGCCAGGAAATGTTGACACAAATAATCCGTAACTAATCTATAAATCAAAATTGAAGTGAGTTTATTATGAGCCAGATCTGAGGGCTAGCCCAGGGCCTTCCTTCCCCAAGAAAGGAAGGCCGCCAAAGAAGTGGGGTGTACAGTGTGGTTATATACCGTCTTGGAACAAAGAGCACACGTTGCATGTGACAGGAATGTCCCTTTTACAGCAGTCACGAGCTTGCCTATTGGACACAGCTATTCACCTACCAGGAAGCAGGTGTGCTGTCTCTATGGACACAGCAGGTGGCAGGTCTGTTGTCTCAAGCTGGGTGGTCACAGGTGAGCATGGCAATCAATTCCTAGGCTAAGGAAAGATCCTTATCCTTAAGGAAATGCCAGTGTGGGGGAAGTTGCGTCTTTATCTTGAGGCCATTTGTTCTTGTCTTAGGGACATAGAAAATGCCTAAAGCAGATGTACAATACATGCTCAATGGCCTTGTCTGGCCCTTTTAGAAAAACAAGGTCAGGCCGAATTAGGTTTACACCAAATGGCTTCCTCGTATACTCCAATGTATCCTATTTCTTGCCATTTGTTTATCAAGACATTTTTGGTTGTTGCAACTCAGGGGGTGCTCCTGACTTCTCGTGGGCAGAGGCCAGGGATGCTGCTCAGCCTCCCACCGTGCACAGGACGGCCCCTCATTACAGAACACGATCTAGCCCAAAATGTCAGCAGTGCCGCTGCTGAGAAAGTCTGTCCAAAATGAACGTAACAAAGCCGTCGGATAAAGCCGATTGTCCCATTCGAGGCTACCACGTGCCTGGCTTGACCCCAGCTCCAGAGAGATGGCAGCAACCGTCGTGATGACTGCGTCTGTGCTCACTTCCCTTCTGTTATGGCGCAGCTGTGGGGAAGGTCTTGCCTCCATGTTGGAGTCTTGGCCTGTGTCCATTCTCAGGTCGCAGAGTGCAGTGTGTGACCAGGGCCCTTCCTTACACTGGTCCCCTGCATGGAGGGGCCGCAGGGGCTGGGCAGGACCCTCAGGGGAAGTGGGCCTCTGGGGCGGGGGTGGCAAGGCCCAGCTCCTTCCGCCATGCTGGCTTTCCACCCTGGAGCCACCTTGCATACCCAGGTTTGGCGAATCAGGGAAAGCTGTGGTTTCCACATCGTCGCCCTTGAGGCAGCTCCTTCCTTGGCCCTGAGGCTTTGAAGACCAAAGGTCTGCCACTGGGTTTTGGAGTGGGTCTTTGACACTGGGGTCAACACCCAAGTCGTCATTCTTTCCCAATGTGCAGGCTGTCAGCTTCCTGGCTAGATGTGGTCTCTCTCTCACATCTCTGGATCTTTGTTGCTTCCTCTTCTGGAACACCCTTCCCTCTGAGTTTCACCTGGGAAATCCAGCCTTCAGGCCTCAGTTGGACCATCCCTGTCCCCGACCCCCACAAGGGCTCCCCAACTCCCACATTGAGTTGAGAGCACTTCCTCCTCTTCTTTCCTGCTCCCGCAGCATCCCTGCTGATCCCTGTGACTGCTCTGTTGCCCCACATCATGGGACTCTCTGTGATTCTGCCTCCCCAGAGCCTGAGGCCTGAGGACAAGGGGCTTGGGCTCAGTCCCCATGTGCACGCCCATGGTAGCCGCTCAATGCTTGTTTTTGTTGGTTTGAGTCTCCCCTCAGGAGCACAGGCTGGAGTTGGGGAGTGTAACAGGAGTGTTCTGATGCAATGAGGGTGACTTCTGCCTGAAGTTGCAGCCACAGTGGTTTCATTCATAAACTGTTTTCTTTACGAGGCATGTCTCTTGACTGTGGATGTCGCCATTGCATTAGAAAGTGTTTGCACGTGCCCACTGTTTATGGGGCCTCTTTCCCTTTGGAGTTTTACGATGGAGAATGAAGTTTAACCTTTGAATACATCTGTAACTGTGCTCATTTTACGTGCAGGTCCTCGTTCTCTGAGGACAACGCTATCAGAGAAAAACCCCTTAAAGTGAATCGACTCAAGATGGGGACACAATAAGAAAGAACAGAAAACAAAGGAAAAAGTGACTTGATCTTCAAAAATTAAACGAAATTATGGAAATGTTTGTCTTCCATTTAACAAAACATAGATTACACTCGCAACTACCCAGAGATTCTTAAAATGGACCAAGCGTGAGTCCTGTTGGTTTGGAGAAGGCATCCATTTTCAGACAAAATGTGTGACTTCTCGAAAGGACCGCCTTCTGTTTACATCTGCCTTATGTGGCTTGGTCATCAGAATCAGTTTTGCAAAATCATTTAATTATTTTGTCATTTTCTTAACCCATTGAGATTCAAATCATTCTCTTTTGAAGCCTGTCATGTGCCTGTCGTGTCATTAACCTGGTTGATTTTCTCTAACTGTTAACTGGTTTATTACATATATATTTTTTGATGAATTGTTCATTTAATCAAAATGAAACATCTTTTTAAAAGCATTTTACCTTGAATTCAATTTTTCAATGTTAACATCCTTACACTTGCCCCTCCTATTGGTAGTGTTTGCTGAATGATCTTTAGGCGCACAAATCTTGCCTAAGCAATCTTTTTCCATTGCTTTTTTTGATTTTTTTTCCTAGCATGAAAAGTACAATGAATTTCTCACCTAAAAGCCCCTTTCTTCATCCCCATTCTCCACTCTAGTCCCACAGAGGACAGCACCAAGGAGAGAAGACTCCTCCTAAACGCTCCCATCTTCAGGGGAGCCCAAAACAGATCTTGTGGCTTCTGAGGTCACATAGGTATGACCTCTGACCTGCAGGTCAGAGTTTTGGGCCCTTTAAAAACAGTGTTTGAACAGGGTCATCTTAGGGCACCTGCAGCTTTCAAGGAGTCGTAGCGATGCCAGGGGGCACCCGCGGGCCTTCTCTACCTGCTAGGCAGCGTGCCAAGAGCCGTTGCAGGTTCACGGGAGCCTTACAACATCCTGTCAAGCGAGTCCCAAGGTTACTCCCAAGATTTGTCTCATCTCACCCTAGAAAAGTCAGACTTGGAGAGTTGAAGGACTTTCCCGAGTCAGCCAGCTAGTGAGTGGCAGAGCTGGCACTGTATCCAGAGCTTCCTGACCCTGGAGCACCTGCCCTTGGCTGTTCCTGTGCGTCAATTCGTCTGTACCTTACCAGGATCCACCTCTGCTTCTCTCCGGCTGCTTCCTATGTTGTCATTCAGGTCTGTCTTTGTATGGAAGCCAGTTCAAATCCTTGGCCCAGGGATTCCTAGGCCTGACCTTTTTCCCTTCCCTTCCCCATTCTGCCTCATCCTTGTTAGTGTAACCCAAATACGACTGGGATCCCAAGTAGCTCAGTCTGTGGATGTTTTGTAGTCGAAGATAGAACCATAGCCACAAAGAAATCTAAAAGGCTTCCAGGCCTACACTCAGGCCCTTGAGGGAACACCACAGGAGAAAACACATTCTTCAGGTTCTGCAAATGTCTAAAACTCCTTCCTGTCTGTCACTGCTAATTTCATCCTCCTAGTAGACAGTGACAGCTCTCCAAGACTCCCTTTCTCTCCCACTCTTGTCGCCTGGTCCTCCAAATCCGCCTGGCTCTCAGCCAGGGCAGCTTGCCTCCTCTTTTCTTCTTCGTCTTTCCCCTCTCAGCTTTTTATTGTGTAGACCAACTTTACCTCTCTGTTGTCTTTAGTTTTCTCTTTCCTTTGTCTATTATCCAGACCCAGCACAGCCAAGGACAGGTCAGCATACCACCCAGAAAGCAAGAATCCTTTCCCCTGGTAAGCCAGAGAGAGAGAGAAGGTTGAAAATCCCGGACATTAATACCATCAGTCTCTGTAGCACCCGTGGGATGCACTGAGCTGCCTGGGAGTAGGGGCGCTTGACGCTCCTGTTGGGAGAGGAGAAAGTATCTCTGAGAGAGGTTTCCTTGTACCCTGCCCCTTGCTCCCCTGTGGAAACCTCCTAGTCCCTGTGTACAGGGACCCATTTATTGTGAAAGATGTTAGCATCCGGCCACCCATGGGTTCCCCCACGTGAGCAGGTGTGGCGAGGGGGAGTGAGGGCAGCTCGGGCCCTGACGTCTGCCCTGACAGCCAGAATCGGCGTTTTCATCTTCTCCAAGCAGCAGAGCAGCTCCTCTCCCTCCTGCCCGCAGACTTTTTATAATAGCAATAAGCCAACTCCGGGGAAGAGCATCTTGTGCGAGCTCCGGGGAGTAATCATCTAATCACATTCCGGGCTGATTTGAGGCACTCATCTGGACCAAATGCCTCCCCACGCCCTGGGAGCGGCTTTACGAGGCAGCAGCCAGGCCTCATCGAGCCTTATTGCTTAATTAAAAACAAATTCCCGAGTAATTTATTTTTTTGTTTTTTATTATTTTTTTATTTTTTGTCTTTCCATAAAACTTCCAGCCGCCCAGAGTGATGGAGAAGCCGGGGAATGGGGAGAGGAAGCTGAGATTTACAGCTCTGGCTGCTGCACTAGCCGCCTTGCGCTCGGGGCTGGTGCGAGATGGAAAGCCATCCTGGGGACCAGGCCCTGCCGGCTCCTAGAGAGTGAGGGACACAGGGGGAGGCACGTGGGCCGGCCGGCTGGGTTATTAAGTGTCATCATCCCTCAGCCTGACTTGGGGTTTTAGTGGGACTGCTCTGGGCTGTGACAGACCCTCCAAAATGCCACCACCCTAACGGGGGCCTTAATGTCCATGCCCAGGTCTGCTGGGGAAGCCCTCAGTGCCGCCCAGCCCATGCCCAGACCTGCAAAGTACATCCTGTGCCCCAGGGGAACCTGGCGGGGACCGGACACCCACCCTGCCCTGCTTCCTACTCCCAGGATGACTCCGGGCCACTCACTTTTTCTCTCTGGGTATCAGTTTCTCCAACTGAACAGGAACACAGGTCCCACCCTCTTCAGGAGTCAATGAAGGGATCAGAGTGGCAGTGGCGCTGGAACAGCTGGGGCGTCCCTCCCACTTGAGGGATGGAAGACAGGGCGGTGCCCGGACGGTTTTAAACAAGGAGACGAGGGTCCTGGCTTCCCAGCAGAGGCTTCGCGGGCAGAGGCATCTTTCGCTCCTTGGTACCAGGACTCGCCGGGAGGCAGAGAGGCCTGGACGTGGGAGAGAGCCAGCAGAAAGGAGTGTGTGTGCTCGCACATGCAGGAGTGCTGGGGGCACATGTGCGCCTGTGGGTGGGCGTGAGTGTCTGGGTGCCAGGACGTTTGTCTGTGGATGGAGAGCTGCACTAAAGGGTGTGTACTCCGGGCCAAGCTGCTGTGGCTAAAAGCCCAGCTCCACTTTGGGCAAGTGACTTAATCTCTCTGGGCCTCAGTTTTCGTATCTGCCAAATGGAAATAACATCAGCATTGACCTCATCGGGCTGGGTGGGGATTAAGTTAGGCAATGCGTGCAGAGCGCTCAGAGCGCGCCGGGCACGTGCTTCACAAGCGTGCCTGCAGCTAGGAGAACATGCACGTGACTTCTTGAAAACTACATGTAATACAAACTTCTCCAACTCAAGTCACATTTTCCTAAAGACTTTAATTTTAAAAATTAGGGATGAGATTTCTGGAGATAATTTTGTTCCTATGATAAAATAAAATCACCAAGAAAAAGCGGCAAATCTTTACATGACAAGTCATGATTTATGCAAGAATGACTGTGGCTTATACTGGGGCACAAAGCAGGGATAAATCATGCAGAGAAGTGAAAAGAAAATGGAGCTCTTTTCTCTTCCTTACAATTGTGATTGCCTGAAAAATTGCCTCCCGAGACTGCAGTTTCTGTAGAAGAGCTGAGCTCCAGAACCTTTTCCTCTCCTCACTTTCCTCTCCTCCCGCGCCCATCAGCACTTCAGAAATAAGAGCCGAGCTCTGGGAAGCCTGCAATCAGGAGTGGAGATCATGAGGCACTTGGGGAAGAGGCAGCCTTTCCCGGGAAATGTAAGGGGCACTCATTAGCGGCCGCAGAAAAACGTTCCTGAGAAGAGACTCTGCCAAGAGCGCTGCCACTGAAGGAAAGGCGATGCTGCAGATCGCAGTGGGCACGCAAGGCGCCCGGAACAGGGGGCCCCGGAGAGTGGCCTTTGGCAAGGCAGGCCGCTCGAGGGTCTCTGAAGTGGCCGCTCAGTTTTCCTTCTCTGAGAAGTTGGCAGGCTGGGCGGTGGCCTAGAATCCCCTTGCTGAATTTGTGGGGCTTTGTGGGGAGAGCAGTGGCTTCTGAGCCAGCCATCCAGGGTTCACACCCCACCCTTCCATCTTGCCAGCTGAGGGCCGCTTCCTGAGGCTCCTCGTGGATCTGGATGTTGAGAGCTGCCTCGCAGAGCTCTTGCTGGGATTTGAAGTGCTTACTTGGAGAGCACACGTGGTGACTTAAACAGTGTTGGTTCCACAGCAGACACTCCTGGGGCCCTGCCATAGCCTGCAAGTTGAAGTCCGACAGCCAGTCCCTGCATCTGTGTACCTGCCTCCTTCCTCCAACGCTCCGGAACACACCTGTGTCCACCTGCACGGCGGTCCAGTCATGCCAGGGGACCAACCTGCGGGGACAGCCCTCGCCCCCTGGCCTTGGTGGCTGGGCACCCCAACTCCCCCAGCCTTTGGGTGGGATAACTCTGAGGCGGGGTCTCTGCAGTCTCGCAGGCCCCCTGTGGGATTGGGCTTCACTGCCCACAGCTCCGACGCGCCTGAAACACGCCCCTGCTTGGCTGCCTGCCCTTTTCTGTCTTGTGTCCCCTCCCTGCTGCCAGTGTGTGTCCTTCCCCTACCAGATAGACCCCTTCCATTAACATCCTTGTCTCTGGCCTTTTCCTGGGTGAAGCCAGGGGAGACAGTGTCTTCCCCTGGTCATATCCCTCCCCTCCTAGCTGTTGGGTTGGCACACACTGGACATAACAGTCGTTTCACCTCCCCCCAGCCCAGCCGCCTTCTCCTGTAAACCAAGTACCAGCCCTGAACAGACATCTTTATCTACTGCGTTTGCCGGCCGGGTGTCCTCCTTTCTGGCAGAAACACTTGTTTTCTTTGGGGGACTGAACCTTTCTCTCTTCACTCCTTTGGTTCAGAGAGGACGAGCCCCGTCTTGGCTGCAGAAAGAGACCTGAGATGAGAGTCCGGACAAGCAGAGCACGGTTCCCCAGGCCAGGCCGATTGCTCAGGGCCACGAGCACGACTCGTGCTGGGCCAGTGAGAACCCAACTCGGGCCCTCTGCTGCGGCGTTGAGAAAGAGATATGCTGCCGCTGGGACGTTCAGGCTGGTCGAATGTGAACCAAATACTCCCCAGGATCCTTTGGCCAGAGCCTGAGTGAGGGTAAAGCTGACGTGGAAGGAAATACAGTTAGGAGATGAGAAAGGCAGATTCCTGACAACATCGTGGAGCCCCTGAGTCCAGCCATGCCTGAGGTTCCAATTGCCCCCATCCTTTCTGGTTACATGAACCAACATAGTCCCGCCCTCCCCTCCTGCCCTTGTTTTCCATAGGCCAATTTTGAGTTTGGTTTCTGTACCTCCAGCTGACCAACACGTCGTCCAAACCTGCTTACTTCTCTGGTCGGGAGGAGACGATGTGTGGCCTTGGTTGAGACTTTGCATCTTTCTTGGGTGGAGGTTCTTTACGGGTAAGTTGATTTAAAACTACTCCATCCAGGGGCCGGCCCCGTGGCCGAGTGGTTAAGTTCGCGCGCTCCGCTGCAGGCAGCCCAGTGTTTCGTCGGTTCGAATCCTGGGCACGGACATGGCACTGCTCATCAAACCACGCTGAGGCGACGTCCCACATGCCACAACTAGAAGGACCCACAAAGAAGAATATACAACTATGTACTGGGGGGCTTTGGGGAGAAAAAGGAAAAAAATAAAATTAAAAAAATAAATAAATAAAACTACTCCATCCAAAGGTGTCTGAGGAAGAAATCTATCCCCACCATGTATCAGTTAGGGTGTTTTCAACTGAAAGTAGAAAAAACTCCGACTGAAACTGGTTTAAACAAGAAGGGATTGTGTATCTCATGTAACAGGAAGTGGAGAAGAAGAGAGCTTGCAGAGCTGGTTGACCCGGTGGCCATGTCCTCAAGGACCCCAGTTCTCCCTGTTCCTCTGCCACAGGGTCTTCACGCTGGTGGCTTTCCCTCAGACTGGCGTCTGGTCTCAAGATGGCAGCTGAGCTCCAGGCTTCTCATCCCTCCACAGCACCACCTAGAGGAAGAAAAGGGACTTATCGGCTCTCTTTCTGTACCTCATTCCTAGAGACAGACACTCTCCGCTTACCCCCAGTAGAATTTTGTGACAGTCAGGATAAATTCGGTTACACAGAAATAACAAAAACTCTCAAAGTCTCAGTGACTTGAAACAACAAAGGTCTCTTTTTCACTTATGCTACATGCCATAGCTGGTCACTAAGGGGTCCTCCCATTCAAGTCGCTCAGGGACTCAGGCTGAGGGAGCAGCTGCCATCTTGAATGTTGTTGGTGACTGTGCCAAAGGGAAAGAGAGCTCTGGAGGGTCTGGCGCCAGCAGTTAAATGCTCTGGCTTAGAAGTGACACACATGGCTTCCTCTCATGACTCATTGGCCAAGGTTAGTTTTATGACCTCACGTAAAAATTCCCCTGCCAGTGGGAAATACCCGATAAATAGCTATTGGCTACTAACTAATAGCTGTTGGCAAGTAACTATTGCCATAACTGCTCTCATTGGCCAAGATAGGGCCACACACCTATTTCTAAACCATTTTCTAAATGCCTGTCAAGGAGAGCAGGATGACCACGATTGGCTTAGAGCAGTTGTTTGGATGGGGCTGGATTCCAGCCAGTCAACCCTAAGACCTCTGCCATCTGTGCCTGCATCCATAAATAGTGAGACGCACGCAGTGAGGGTGTTTCTGTTGGTATAAACTGGGGAGGTGGAGTGGCTGTGGGGAGATGTCTCAGCTCACATGGTGCTTTGTGTCCCCATGGAGTGACTCAAATCCAGGTTTTTTCCCAGGGCCAAAGCTTCTTCCAAAATGGACTTGGGTGCCTGACTGAAGTGGACTACAGATGGTGCTTGGGGTGACCCTGGGAATCTTCACAGGCAGGGATGGAGGCTCCTCCCGGCATTGGTCCCAGGTGCCATTCTTGTGCTTATCAGGATGTCTCAGAGCAGGCAGCTCAGGGGCTGTCCCTGCCAGGGTTCCATCAGAGGAGCAGAGCCACCGGGAGATTGCACATCATGAAGGATGTAGTATAGGGGTCTGACCTTATCCCATTGTGGGAGGTGGTCAAACCGTCTACACAAAGCCATTGCTTCTGTGTCTGGTCCTGGAGCCTGGAGCCTAGCGATTGGGAGGGGAAGATGGATCCAAGGTGGAGGACGCAAGGACAAACTGGGCCTGGCACCGCATCAGCCTCTCAGCTTCTGCCGGCCTCCAGGTTCACCCATGAGGGTGTCCTGCAGGAGCAGCCGGCAACCTTCTTCATGGCCCAGCACTGGAGAAGCCAAAGGAGGACCCAGCAGTTGCTGGAGGGGCTGTGGGCCTGGCTGCTGCCACATAACGCCAGTGAGCCAGCAGATCTGCCCAGTGGGAGCCCCAGAGATGCCTCCTATGTGCACCGACCTCCAGAGCACTGAGGAGACAGCCTCCACTGCCGCTCCGCCTGCCAACCTAGGGCAACATGTCCCTTGTGGCCCACACGTGCTAACTGAGAACTGTGCAGAGAGGCGAATGCTGGGAAAGGAAGTTCCAGTTCAGCTGAGTTGATGTGCTCCCCATCCATTGCAGGGACCCCTGGTTATGTGCTCCCTCCTTCAAGAGCTGAGGGCAGTGTGCATCTATTACTGGGCTTACTTCACCCGTTCAGGGCAGTGTGAACCTATCACTGGGCTTACTTCACCCGTTCAGGGCAGTGTGCACGTCTTACTGCCTTAATGCACCCATTCAGGACAGTGTGCATCTATTACTGGGCTTACTTCACCCATTCAGGGCAGTGTGCACGTATTACTGGGCTTACTTCACCCGTTCAGGGCAGTGTGCATCTATTACTGGGCTTACTTCACCCGCTCAGGGCAGTGTGCATCTATTACTGGGCTTACTTCACCCGCTCAGGGCAGTGTGCTTCTATTACTGGCTTAATGCACCCATTCAGGACAGTGGGTATATATTAGTGTGCTTCCTGCACCCGCTCAGTGCAGTGGGTGTCTACTACTGTGTTTACTTCACCCGTTAGTGGCAGTCAGCGTCTATTACTGTGCTTACTTCACCAGCTCAGGGCAGTGTGCATCTATTACTGGGCTTACTTCACCCGCTCAGGGCAGTGGGCATCTATTACTGTGCTTACTTCACCCGCTCAGGGCAGTGTGCATCTATTACTGGGCTTACTTCACCCCCTCAGGGCAGTGTGCATCTATTACTGGGCTTACTTCACCCACTCAGGGCAGTGTGCATCTATTACTGGGCTTACGTCACCCGCTCAGGGCAGTGTGCTTCTATTACTGGCTTAATGCACCCATTCAGGACAGTGGGTATATATTAGTGTGCTTCCTGCACCCGCTCAGTGCAGTGGGTGTCTACTACTGTGTTTACTTCACCCGTTAATGGCAGTCGGCATCTATTACTGTGCTTACTTCACCAGCTCAGGACAGGGGGTGTCTATTACTGTGCTTACTGCACCCTCTCATGGCAGTGGGCGGCTATTACTATGCTTACTGCAGCCTCTCATGGCAGTGGGCGGCTATTACTGTGCTTGCTTCATCGGCTCAGGACAGTGGGCATCCATTACTGTGCTTGCTTCATCCGCTCAGGACAGTGGGCATCTATTACTGTGCTTGCTTCATCCGCTCAGGGCAGTGGGCATCTATTACTGGGCTTACTTCACCCACTCAGGGCAGTGTTGATCTATTACTGGGCTTACTTCACCCGCTCAGGGCAGTGTGCATCTATTACTGGCTTAATGCACCCATTCAGGACAGTGGGTTTATATTAGTGTGCTTCCTGCACCCGCTCAGTGCAGTGGGTGTCTACTACTGTGTTCACTTCACCCGTTAATGGCAGTCGGCGTCTATTACTGTGCTTACTTCACCAGCTCAGGACAGGGGGTGTCTATTACTGTGCTTACTGCACCCTCTCAGGGCAGTGGGCGTCTATTACTGTGCTTGCTTCATCCGCTCACCACAGTGGGTGTCTATTACTGTGCTTACTTCACCTGCTCAGGGCCGTGGGTGTCTGTTACTGTGCTTTCTTCACCCGCTCAGGGCAGTGGGCATCTATTATTGTGCTTACTGCACCCTCTCAGGGCAGTGAGCGTGTATTACTGTGCTTCCTGCACCAGGTCAGGGCCGTGGCCATCTATTACTGTGCTTACTTCACCCACTCAGGGCAGTGGGCATCTATTACTGTGCTTACTTCACCCACTCAGGGCAGTGGGCATCTATTACTGTGCTCAGTTCACCCTTCATGGCAATGGGCATCTATTACTGTGCTTCCTGCACCAGCTCAGGGCAGTGGGCATCTATTACTGTGCTTACTTCACCCACTCAGGGCAGTGGGCATCTATTACTGTGCTCAGTTCACCCTTCATGGCAATGGGCATCTATTACTGTGCTTACTGCACCCGCTCAGGGCAGTGGGCATCTATTACTGTGATTACTGTACCATCATGCATCCTCCCTTCTGTTTAAAGCAGCACCTTGATGCCTTAGGAGGAACCAGGTCCTTCCCACTCAATCCAGGTGTTGCCAGGCCAGAAGCACGTGACCCAGGCTGGGTGAATCAGTGCCCTGCATGCCCCGCCTCAGTGCGGGGGTGAGGACCTGATCCAAATGGTCAAAGCCTGATGAAGGAATCCTGGGCCTGGAGGAAGGGCTACCGGGAAGAAACGTTCCTTTTCTTTCTGGCTAGACTTCGGCTAGACTGAGAGAATGCAAGGCTTGAGCAACAAAGGGGGAAACTGTCTGCCCAAGGAAGCGACATAGAGCAAAGAGGAGGGTCCCGAGGATGTTGCTTCATTGGGTCACACCATTCCTGAGGCAGTCTACTCTGACCTTCAGTTATGGGGTCCAATAAATCCCCCCTTTTTCTTTTGAGGAAAATTAGCCCTTATCTAACATCTGCCGTCAATCCTCCTCTTTTTGCTGAGGAAGACTGGCCCTGAGCTAACATCGGTGCCCATCTTCCTCTGCTTTATATGTGGGATGTCTGCCTCAGTGTGGCTTGAGAAGTGGTGTGAATGTCTGCGCCCAGGATCCAGGCAGCAAACCCCGGGCTGCCGAAGTGGAACGTGCACTTAACCGCTGTGCCACCGGGCCGGCCCCCCAATAAATTCCTTTTGTTTAATCTGTTTGGGTTGAGTTTTCTGTTACTTGTATCCAAAATAGTCCCAACTGGTGCACCCAACGGCCATATGCCAGAGTCGGTGTCTCTTGGAGCGGCAGCTCAGAGAGAGAGCTGTCCACACAGGACACCATGGAGAGGACACGCCTGCCTCAGTGCTCCCGAGCCAGAGGAGCCCTGGGCCTCCTGGGAGGGCTGGCTGAACCCGAGCAGGGTAACGGGTCTGAAACCTGGGCAGGGGTCCAGCTCCCCCAACAGTCCTGGCCCCGCGGGCTGCCCTCAGCGCTCCGCCCAGCTCCCTCCAGGATGCTCACTCTCCCTGGTCCCTGTCCTGGGCGGCGGTGCCGAGCTCCCGGGTGCAGCCGAACCCGGTGCTCCCTGGGGCCGGAGTCCTCCATTTTCACGCGTAACTGAAACAAACTGAGCAGAGGGTGACCTGACCTGCGTGCGATTTTATACCGTATTTTGTACTGTAATCTAGTCTATTTCATCAAAAAGAAAAAAGGAGTGATGGTCACCACCCACCGCGTCGACTACGAGACTCATCAACATCGTCGGGAAACAACTTTCCGGAAACATGGGTGAAAAGTGCCCTGCGTGGGCCCGGCGGGACACGCGCCGGGTGGGCGGGTCTCTGGCGGGGTGGTTGCACTGCCGGCCTGGCGCTGGGGAGGACCTCCGAGCACCACGGTCAGCGGGCAGGCGCGTTCACAGGGCAGCAGGGAAGGTCCTGACACAGCCGGTCCCCCAGGCCCAGCCGTGTGCGCGGCCGTGGTGATCTGGAGACCGGGGACAGGTCGGGACGGCAAGGCCCTGCTGTGTGCTGCCCAAGGCCTCAGACTGGGTCTTGGAGCCCATGGCCTATCCACCCAGCAGCGGAAAAGCCAGGGCAGAGCAAGTCCTGAACTTCCTTTGGGCCTGGCCCCCTATTTCTTACCGTACCGGGAAGTCTTGCTATTTTAGACGAAGCCCCGACTCCTGGACAGCAAGCCCCAGGCCACGCAGCTTGGATGTGTCTGAACCCAGATTTTCTTCTGCCGCTGATGAAAAACATACAGATACCAGGGCCCTGCTCCCGGACTCTGGTTTCACTTTGGGGAGGAGGTCTCAGTTCGGGCGCTGTTTGAACAACTGCCCAGGCGGTTCTAGTGTGCAGGCAGGCTTGAGCCGCACTGAGCTGGAGGCAGCTCTTCCCACCAGGCCGGCCCTCGCATACCAGGCGCCCCGCCCAGGCCTGCGGCAGCCCGCTGTGGCTGCAGGCCCCGCCCTCTCCCACAGGATGGGGCAGCGGCCAGGGGCAGGCAGCTCTGCTCCCCAGCACTGGGGCTGGGGGAGACTGGCTAAGGTAGGGGTCTGGGAAAGCCTCTCTGAGAGGTGGTGTTTAGTCTGCTCCCTCATCCCCAGGAGCTAAAAGAAGCCGGACATTGACCAGGAAGGACCATCCACGTAGGGCTGGAGTAGGATGACTAACTGTCCCGGCTTGCCTGGAACTGTGCTAAAACCAGGGCGGTCCCGGGCAGGCCTGGATGAGCTGGTGCCGCGAGAGCCTGGAGCCACAGGACAGGAGGGAGCACGGGGTGAGGTGGGGCTGGAGGGAGGCAGGGATTTCAGCATTTTATTCTCCGTGCTGGGGGCTGGGACACACCCCTTTGGCTCCCTGCAGGCGGGCCTAGAGAATGTGGCCACTTGGATTTCAGGGAGCAGGTGAGCCTTTGGGTCTGAGAGGAGAGAACCTGGGAGGGAGCGCCTCTCTCCTCTGATTGGGGGCCTGCATCCTGAGCTGCCCGGCTGCTCGGGGTCCATTAGCCCTGTCTTCATTATTTAGGGCCACGACTTACCTTTCATTCAACAAAGCCAGAACGGGGCTGCCACCATAAATGCGTCTGCAATGGGGCCTGGGCGGCTGGCAGGGGCTCCTCGGAGGCCCATCAGCCTCGGGGAGCGGACGGTAACGATCATTTACATTAATTAGGCAGCTGGATAATAGGGTATTCAATAGTTATTGCAGCCTTTAAATCCTACAGCAAATGCCGCCAGGAGCCCGGAGCTGGCAGGGGTTCCCACCTTGCAAAACCCAGTCCTGTCCTCACCTTGGCAGGCAAGGGGGCTTGAAATTCAGGAGGAAAGGGAGCTTTCCTTGAGTTCTAGAAGAATAGCTGATTTCCAGAAGAATAGCCTATCCGCGTGACCCACCGTGAACTAACCTCACTTGGCCAGCGCACGGGCGCCCAGTGCTGAGGTTCCACCGAGAGTATGGCCACAGAGCGCACAGCTGTGACAAGCAACAGGCCTCGCGTCTGGAAGATGAGACCCTACACTGTGGGAACTCTCCGAGCTTTCTGGTGACAGCTACCACACAGTAAACTCAGTTCGCTGGTTTATTCATGATGCTTGTTTTATGGTGAAGACCGGGAGGCCCTGAGAGGGGTGGCTGGCCTTGGGTCACAGAGCCAAGCCGCGTCAGGGCCCCCTGGAGGCGTGCCCACAGCACTGCCCATCCCAGGCCCAGCTTTGCCAGCCTCCTCACTTCTGGCTTCCCGAGGGCTCCTTCTTTCTCCGCCTCCCCTGCACCCCGCCCCCCGCTCCCGCTCCCTGCCCCCCTGCCTACTCCTCTTTGCTCTGAGAAGACCTGGGCTGCACCTCCTCCTGCCCCCTGGGCCCGCTGCCTTGCTCCCAGCCCCTCTGTCACTGCCTGGCTCTCCCAGCTGGGCTCTGGCCTTACAGGCCTCTTGGCTGTGAGTGGAGGCTCGGGGGCCTTGAGAAGCCAGGCCTTGTTTGTGGGGTGCTGTGGGCAGTGCTCAAACCTGTTTCTGTGCGTCCCTGACACCAGCACTGGTGTTGGGGTCTAGGCCTCCTGCTGGCCTCCCAGCCCTGGCTCTGGCCCCTCCGGCTCATCTTCCTGACCCCACTTCCCCTGCCCTGCCCTGCCCTGTGCCTGAAGCCTCCAGCCCAAGCCAGCCCACACCCCCCAGGTCCAACTTACCCTCTGGTTCCTCAGCAGGACGTCCCTTTCCCTGGCTGACCTCAGCTCAGCCCTCTGGCCTCATCTGAAGGTCAGCTCCCAAGGTAGGCAGCTTCACCTTCAGACCTGCCAGGTGCCCCGGCATGGGCCCCACCCAACCCTGCAGTCCCCATGGCCCCTGTCCCCAGCACTCACTGTCTATCTCCCCTGCTAGATTGGCAGCCTCATGTGGGTGGGGACCAGAAGGTCTGTGGCAACCACACCTAGTGACAGTGTGGCTGCCCTCTGGGTCCCTAGAGGTCCAGGGCAGAGAAAGAGCCAGTATTTTGAGAGGTGGGGGAAATGCTAACATTGTGAGTTTGGTGACATGCTGCATTTCTTAGGACTTCCGATTTCCTTGTTTTAATTCCGTGATTCTTGGGCAAGAGCTGTTAGGGTGACCCAGGCTTATGGTTCCGAACAAGGCTGCGTGGAAGATGCTGAGCCTTCAGACACTTATCAAGCGCCACTTACAGACTTATCCGCAGAAAGAACACGACCCTAAGTGCACAGTCCTGTGAGCTCTCAGCCAGCAAATGCGCTCGCGTTTCCAGCCCCCAGCCTGTGTGCAGAGTCACATCTCCTGTGGGCTGCGTGCCACACACAGCACGTCAGCCCAGATGGTGCGGTCCAGTCTCCTGGGGAAGGCGTTGCAGACAGACCCCCTCCCTCAGGAGGGCGCGCTCCCGGGGCTGGAACTGCCATTGCTGCTCCTGCCCGCAGAGGAGTTGACTCGTGTTTAGGGCGGGAGCGTGCTGGAATAAGCTGGAATAAGCCCTGAATTGTAGCGTGGTTTAAGTCCCCCAGGGTGGCCGGGTGCGAGGTGCCGACATGGGCGGCACATCAGGAAGCGATGTGCACACTGGTGGGCGCCTCCAGCACACCCCCGGCTTAGGGCCTGTGTGATTATGAGCAGCTCACAGTCAGACACTTTTGGGGAGACAAGGGCAGCTAAGGATGCTGTCCCTGTCCCCCACTGCAAGGCAAGCTTCCACTGAAGGGACGGGCAGGCGTGGCAGGCCATCTGCGATGTCGTGTCCCTCCCTCCCTGTCTTCTGGCAGAGGGGCCATTCAATTTGTGTGGATTCAGTGACCTACCACAACGCCACGCTCCCTGTGTTCACGTCCTTTGTGGTGGAACCTAAAGGTTAAGAGTGAGGTGGGCCTTGGACTCAGGTTTCCTGACGAAGTCTCCTGACTGGCTTCTTTAGCTCGGCCTCTCCCGGAGGGTCGCCAGCACCAACCCCCCAGTCCCCACGGCACTGGGGTCCATTGGGCAAAGCTGGAAAGGGCAGAGAAGGGCCGGCACGCTCGCTCTGTGTCACAGCTGTCTGGGGAGTGTAAGCTCATCCGGCTGAGTGGCCAAGAAGGGCAGGGCCCAGTGACGCCCGCAGGGCTGCCTGGGGCACTTGCCAGTCCGGAGGACAGGCAGGCTGTGGGCCTCAGGACACAGTGCTGCTCTGCTGTGCACAAGCCACGGCGATGGGGCTTGTCTGGGCCAAATGGGGGTCACTGGTCGGCGTCATGCCTGCTGTGCGTGCCAACCCTTATCCATCATTAGGGCCACACCCTTGGCTGATTGTTTTTTTTTTGTCAGACAACAAATATTTAACTGAACACATTATGTGCAGGCAGTGGTCTAGACTGCACAGAGGTGACAATGGTGACAATGGCCAAGAAGACAGGCCAAGTCCCGGCATGCGTTAGAACTGACATTCTATTGGAGGAAAATGACCAAGCAGATGAGATTCTGTTAGCTCCCAAGAGGCGCTGCTGGAATGGGGACGGGCATGCAATGGAGGGCCTGGGCTGAGGCCTCCAGAGCTGCGGTGGGAGGGGCTGCCCTGTGCTTGGTGGGGAGGGAGCGAGTGGCAGCTGCGGCTCTGCAGAAGCAAGGCGGTGCAGGCCGGGGAGGTGCTGGCTCAGGATGCGGGGCCCTTGATGACCCGGGTCGGGGACCAGCTGTAACTCTAAGTGCGCTGGGACGTCACGTGTGGGTTTTGAGCAGAAGACACGATCTGAGTCACGCTTCATACAGGTCACCTCGGCAGTGGCGGGCCACACATGATGGGGGGTGCAGGGGAGCAGGGGCTGCGGTGGCTGAGACGAGACGGTGGGAGGGTAGTGAGTATTGGAGTGGGACACAGTGAGAGGGCTGGAGGGGGAGCCAGCAGGACTCAGTGAAACTTGGGACGGGTGCGTGAACTCAGAGGACTCCAGGATGACCCCCGGTTCCTAGCTTAAGTGACTGACAGAGACACGGTTCACTGAGGTGGGCTGGAGGGGGAGGGGGCTTGTGGGGGAAAGGCAACAGCTCTACTTGCAGCCACATCAGGTCGGGACGCCATGAGATGTCCAGGTGGAGATGTCACCGGGCCTGTTTTCATCCCTCAACAAATATTCAGTGAGTGCCTATCAGGGGTCAGATGGTGCTTCTAGACACTGGGGGTGCAGCAGTGATCGCACAAAGCTGCTCCTCCAGGAGTTCACAGTGGGATGGAGGGAGGCAGACCATCAAGTTACAGATGCAGAATGGGGCTGGGGAGTCAGGCTGCCAACGCGATTTTGAGTCTTAAGCATATGTGAAGTTGTGGACGAGGCCACCTAGGGAGCGAACGTGGAAGAGCTCACAGACAGAGTTCAGGGCTAGTCCAGCACTCAGATGCTTGGGAGAGGAGGGCGATCCATGACAGACGCTGAGAAGGCGGCCACTGAGAAGGTGGCCCGGGAGGCAGGAGGAGACAGGCAGTGTGGGGCGACAGGAGTGTGTCGAGAGGCAGAGCATGGTTAACCGTGTCAAACGCTGATGAGAGGCCAGACAGGACAAAGGCAGGGAATTGACCACTGACCTGGGAAGACGTGCTCCGCTGGAGAGAGAGCCGTTCAGTGCAGTGGTGGGGCCAGCAGCATAACGATCCCCACTTCTCCCATCTCATCCCAGCCCTCCCTCCCGTCCCAGAAGGCACAGCCTGTCCTGGTCTGTTCCATCTCACTGGATCCATGCACCTGTGGGGTGCGGTGAGGGCCTCCGGGAGCGTCCTATTTCCTCTTCCATCTTCCTCCCTCGCCACGCCCTCTCCTCATCCAGGAGCTCAGTCTAAAGGACCAGGCCAGCTAACTTTCCCACGAGGGGTGTATGAAGGGGCAGGTCTGCGCTCCCGAGAGCTGCCTCCTGTGGCTGGACAGTCATGCCTTCTTTGGGCACAACTGACCAGGACACAGAATGGCTGAGCCCCACTTGGGGCCGTGTCCGTTCTGGATCCCTGCTGGGGATGCCAGCTCTACCACTTCTCTGTGCAGCCTAGATCTCTCTGTGTCAGTCTACTAAGCAATGCTCGTCCTTCACAGCTCAGGAAAAATTACCAAGAATGTTATTGACGCTAATTTTAATTTGTCTGGCACTCTTGTTAATGATGTCTATTTAAGACATCCATTAAAGGCCCATAAGGTTAATTAAATGGACAATTCCAATACAGTTCTATCAGAACCCCCTCTATTAAATTAATATTATAGACATTTAACAGATGTCTTAATTAGGCATTATAGCTAAGAAATGCAAACTAAATTAGAACTAAAGCCATTGTCCAGAAAGCAAGCTTTTTATCATAATTTATGACTTTTTGGGGGAATGTTCATGTTTACTCTTCAGAACCTCAGAGATCAGACATTTGACAATCTTTTCCAGCATCCAGAAAGCGGCATCCCGAGAGTCCCAAATCCTAAATCATAGTCCAGATGTCAGAGCTGGAAGAGACTTTAGACCCATCTGGAGCCCACGGTCCTCGCACACCATGAGTGGAGGAGCCAGCTGGGGTGTTGGAGAACCACGGCGCCTCCTCCCTGAGTCTGACTGCAGCCCAGGTCTGACCGCTTTCTACACGCATCCTGCTGACTCTGATCCAGGAAGTCCCAGAGTCCCACTTAGGACACCCTGCTCTAGTCTCACAGCCCCGCTTGACAGATGGACATTGAGGCCCCAAAAGACTCCAGGACTGGGTGACTGGACCAGCAGAATTCCACATCCTGCCCACGGGTTAGAACTTTTCTAGCAGCTCCTGCCATCTCTCCATTTCCACTAACGAGCTGGGCGTCTCCTATGGGTTTGCAACCAGCAGCCATGGCCCCGCAGCCCTTCCCCCCTTTCTCCTGCTGGCCCTGAGCCCAGGGGGCAGATGACTTCCTGGGTCCTCCAGGATGGCACTGCAGGCCCCTGCCCTGAGCCTGAGTGTAACCACACTCTTCACATCCCAGCCCTGCCCAGATCCAGAACCCCCTCCTCCAAGGAGTCTCCCTTGACCACTCTGCCCACCTGTGTGCACAGGTCCTCCCCCAACCAGACTTTGCCTGGCCCCACTGGAAGGGCAAGGGGAGTTCAGCTGGTTGCAGGAATGAAAGGGAACCTGGCAACCCCAGGGCTCCTGGTACTGGAGGGAGCAGCTGGACCTCAGTCCCTGTCTGAGCAATCATGGAACCCAGTGATGCTGAGAGCTCAGGGTCTAGCAGCTGGGCTGGTTGACCAGGCTAATGGTCCAAGCACCCCATACTGGGGTGTGGGAAGGCAAGGGCAGTGGCTGAGGATGGGGGCAAGACTGGGCACTAGAGCCTTTCTGGGGGGCCACAACAAGTCTGGGGGACAGCTCCATGGTTGTATGGACTGAATTATGTCCCCCTTTGAATTCCTGTGTTGAAGCCCTAACCCTCAATATGCCTGGACTTGGAGACAGGGTCTTTAAGGAGGTAATTACAGTTAAATGAGGTCACGAAGGTGGGGCCCTGATCCCATAGCACTGGTATCCTTACAAGAGGAGGAGAGACACCAGAGAGCTCTCTCCCCACAAGTGTGCACAGAGGAAGGCCACGTGAGGACACAGTGAGGTGGCCAAGGATAAAGCTCTCAGCTGACACCAACTCTGATGGCACCTGAATCTTGGATTTCCAGCCTCCAGAACGGTGAGAAATGCCCAGTGAGGAAGCCGCCCACTGGCAGTGTTGTGGCGCCAGCCCTGGCCACCAGCGCTCTGGCCACGACCTCGGCTGCCCTCCCTCCAGGTGCTTCGGCCTCCTCCCCCGGAGGCTCTGGCCCTGCCACTGTGTCCTCCAGAGTCGGACCCAGGGAATTAAGGGTCACAAGCCCACTAACTCTGCGAGACAGCAGGTCACTGGGCTGAGGTCTCCTGGTCCCATAGCCTCCTGTGCCCCGTCCGAGGTTGGCCACTCTGCTGCTCCATGAGCCTCTTGGGCCCAGGTTTCTCCAGTGCACGGTTTCCCCATGAGGCAGACTTAGCTGTGTCTCACACTTGCCTGCATGCCCAAGGGCCCAGCTATACTGGGGTCTTGCCCCTGGGCAGTGAAGACGGAAGTCCCACACTGCCTTCTAAGACAAGCCCCGAACCGCCGTGGGGACAGGGCCAGCCCTGACCCATCTCCCCTGGCATCCGGCCTTGTGCTGGGCAGCAGCTAGTGCAGCTTCATCAGGGGCACACTTAGAGCCAGTGCGCTGCCTGGCCTGGGCCTCCTCGTCCCTTCCTGCCCAGGGATGGCGTGGCCCTTGGGGCACAGCACCCAGTGACCGCAGGGTGGGCATCCTGGGAACAGGCAGGCAGGCAGGCACAGCAGCAGCTGCATGGCAGGCGAGCGTTCTTGCCCAGTCTCCTTGGGGAGCGGGAGAGAAGTCTACAGATTCAACAGCCACTCACGGAGACTTGAGTCTGCGCCAAGTGAAAAACAGATTTCACATGGCAAGTGGTACCAACAACTTTTCTGGAAAGCGACTGTATATTTACACAATATTGGCCGCCTTTTGCACTGCGGAGGGGTTGGCAAGAGCAGTGTGGTTAGAAGTTACAGCACCTATGCTGTTACCAATGTGGCACTTTCAGACGGCCGGAAGAACAGAAGCCACTTTACATGGAAGACAGATTTCCTCGGTGGGAACCACGCTATACACTTTAGAACAGTGTCCGCTCATCCTTGCGGGCATCCTCTAGTCAAAAGCCCGGCTCTGGAGCCAGACCATGGGCTTCAAATCCAGCTCTACTTCTCTCAGCTGGGGAGGTCCTGGGCAAAGGAGAGCTTTGAATGTGAGTCTCCTTGTAGCAAAACAAGTATGTCACACCCAGGGCTGTTGTTGGCCCCGGCTGCCCAGCCCAAAGCAGTGCTGGGACTCGAGCTCCGCACCACAGGCAGTGATGGATAGCCTGGGAGAGCATGGAATGAAGCCAGCTGACACCCGTCCTGGAGAGTGAGGGATACCTCACACACCGGGGGTGGGGTCGGGCTGCCAGGCCCAGTCCCTGTGAGACTCTGGGCTCATTCAGCCTTGGAAGCGCAGTGGCAGAGCTGGGCCTCCCGCCCTCCTGTCCTAAGTCAGGGTTACATTGCCCTTCTCCGCCACTGCGTTCCTCCTCCACGGCGGACTCCACCTGGGCAATACCAAGAAAGCCAAGCCTCTAGCACTGCGGCTTCTCCTGCTGGGAAGGAAAACCATGTGCACTGGCTGCCAGCTTGCCGCCAGGAACGCTCCTGCGCTCACCCTGCTGCTGGGCAAATACTCGCTTCTGAAAGGAAAGGGGCACTGGGTCCTTCTGAGCCCTGTGGCTCCTCTAACACCAGACGCTAGAGGCTGGCCCGGCCAGTCCTCACTCGGTCCCTGCCCACAAGGGCCTCACCCACTGGCCTGCAGGCACACCACCATGCAAGGTTGGGGCAGACGAAGCGCCAAGCCTTTCGGCTGCAAAAATGGAACGGAAATGTCAACTGAGCCCACTGCTGGGGACGCTGGCTCTTCCGGTTGGTGAGGCCTTGGCAAGTGTGGCGGTCTCCGCTTCCTCTCAGCCTACCTTCCGCTGGAGCCTCCCAGACTCAGAGCGAGAGGGCTGCTGCGGGTGAAGCCCCCGCCCGGGACAGTCACTAATAAGCACAGCCAGCCCTGGTATTGGCTTTTGTGCTCATCCCAGTGCCAATTCCCGGGGAGAGCGAGCCCCAGGTGACTTAGCAACTTCCCCGTTCCCTCCTCTTCAGCGTTCCTGAAACACCAACGCAAACCTTGGTCAGGGAGAGTTCACAGCAGGCCCGATCTAAGGGCATGTGTCAGAGACGCTCTGCACCACGGGACCATGGAACGCGGCAGCTGATGGCAGGCGTCACAGAGCACAGGGAACACAGTCCAGGCGCAGCCTCGGGGCTCCCCGTCCCTTCCCACTTGGCTGAGCCACAGGAATTGTTTACGCCCCCATGTGTATTTTATTATGACACAAACAACTGATTTAGCACAGGGCATTCAGACAACACAGAAAAGTAGGAAGAAGAACTAAAAACCAAACCACCCCACTGTTCAAGTCAACCCGTGTGAATGCCGGTGTTCTCTGCCAGCCCCTCCTCTCACGGGAGGCACACGGGCTCAGCGCCGGGGACATTTGCCCGCTGCTCCCCACGTCCTCACTCAGCACAGCGCGTTTCTCCCCAGTCAAGGGTCCTTCTCGCAGCTTTTAATTGGCTGGAGGTGCTCGACCAGCAGAACGGGCCTGAGCGTCTCTTCCCTGAAAGGCGGCTGTTCGGGTCACACACCAGCGCCTTTGGCAGCAGGTGCTCACAGGTCAACCGTCCCCTTCGCTTTGAACTTCTTCGCAGACCGCTCACTTGATCGAAGCTGGAATTTGCTCCCGTAAATGTAGGAAATGAAGCCGTCGATTTCCACAGTGAACACACAGTTTAGCTTGGGGATAACTGAACAAAAGCGGGAGAAAAAGATGAGAGAGAAAAAGACGAGGAAGGAAACCCTGGCAGTTGAGCTCACTTTCACGCAGAATATTATTCCTAAGATGTCTGTAACAGAAAATAAGCTGACAAGAAACAGGGGCCACAAAGGGGCCAGCGCAGGACCGCAGGCTGACTCTGCCGGGAGGCCAGTTCGATACCACTCGACGCCTGAATTTCAGGGTCAGAGGCTATGAACCAAACTCCCAGGAAAGTGCTAGAACGACTGTCCCACATAACTGTCAGGTGGACTCACAGCTCTGTGCTCAGTGGGGACACGTGGACACCACTTTCTGAGGTTTGAAACGAGAGCAGAATATACAGGGAAATGGGTGGAAGCAACAGGAAAAACCAAGCTTAAAAATGAAAGGAGCAAACCCTTCCGCTGTGCTTCTGCAGTCTCTGGATGCGTGCGCGAGGCAGGGGTGTGGGAACCTGGCAGCTGGCAGCCCAGCTCGGCTCTCCAGAGCCAGGAGTGCATCGAGCCGACGACGAGCCTGCACTGGCTTCCCCTGAAGCTGAGGGCTCCCCCACAAGGGCGAGGATCTCGGGACTCAGGGACAGGCACGACCGTAGCTTCCTTGCTGCTGTCTGTTTAGCGACATTCCTCTGGGCAGGTGGAGGGTCTGGGCTCAGCAGGCAGCCCTGCCCTCCCTGGCTATATGGGGCCGTGGGCAGCTGGGGGCAGGGTGGGTCTCTGCAGGCTCAGGCTGTAGGTCAGCAGGAGCCTGTAATCTGTGCGGACACGAGAGGCCAAGGCGAACCCTCAGAGCCGGGAGGCCACGGGCCCGTGTCCTGGGAGACACAGTGACATACCTTTCAGGCGGTCTTCTTTGGTGATGATTTTGAAAACGTGCTTTGTCTCCTGTAGAAGGATTCCTGTGACACCCACATAGGAGGGGCACTTGGATTTGGTGACTGTAGAGGAAAGGGGAAGCTCAAGGCTCGGGCCTCTGTGGTACCAGGGGCCCGCCTGTGGGGCCAGGGCTCTTGTCCCACCCTCACGCCCGTGGAGGGCGAGAGCACCAGAGGGGCAGGCCAGGCGGAGGGCCTCAGCTAGGCAGGGCCGCCTGCACGGGAAGCCAGGCTTCCCAGCGCCTGCCGCGGCTCTGCTGCCTCCGGGCGCTCTGACAAGGGGGCCTCTGGAGGGCCTGCAGCCCTGGGCCTGGGCAGGACTCTGGAGCCAAGGGGGTACATGTGTGTCCAGCACCACCAAGACCCCCAGTCAGGCGGCTCACTCACAGGATCTGAAGCAATACCCATCCAGCACTGTCTCCCCATAACCTCCCGGACTGTGGCCAGGGCGCATCCTGCCTGATGGTGCGCGGCAGCAAGATGGCAGCAGGTCCCTCCACCCTTGCCTACCCTGAGCTGGCCCCAGCACAGGCAGCAGACATTTGCTGAGCACCGCCTGTGCCTGGCACTGTCCTGGGTAGGTGCTGGGCACAGCGGGGGACAAGACAGTCCTGGGCCTGCTCTCACAGAGCTGATGTCCTAATGCAGAAGGGATGACGCGTGCCTAACCAGACAGTTCTACTTCCTGATAGTGGTGAGTGCTCTGGGGTAATGAGTACGGGGGTCACCTTTAGCAATGGCAGACACTCAGGGGAAGCATATGAGGCCTAGGGACCTGAACAATGAGTCAGTTTGTAAACACACAAAACGTTCTGGGCAGAGTGAAGGAGCACGCGCAAAGGCCTCCTAGTGTGTGAGCAGCAGAAAGCAGGCCAGCGTGCTTAGAGCTGGCGCCCAGGGAAGTCCGAGAGGCCCTTTGGACCACAGGAAGGAGGCAGAGGGCACAGAAGATGATTTCTATCACAAAACCTTCGCTCTGGCTGCCTGGTCACAGGAGGAACAGTGTGTCGGCAGGGAGAGAGTCTGGCGGCTTCTGCAGTAACCCAGGAGAGACGGTGGCAGTTTAGACGTGGAGTTAGGGCGTGCTGATGGATCGGAGGGGAGATTAGGAAGAAATGGGGATGCTCCAAGGTTTTTGGCCTGCACAACCAGGGTGAGCAGTGGTACTAGGAACTGAGATGGGGAAGACCGGGAAGGGCGACATGACGGGAGGCCTGGAGCTCGGTCTGGACGGGAAAGCCTGAGGCCTACTGGATGGTGGGTGGCCCTGTCCAGTGGACAGCCGGGTGACTGCAGGAGTTCCAGGGGAAGGTGTGTGCTGGAGATGACACCTTGGGAGCTGTCAGTCCTCAGCTGACATTTAAAACCACGGGATTGGATGGAAGGGACTTTCTGCTCACGATTCCGGGCCATGGGTGAGTGCCCGCAGCTGCTGTGCCCTCTGGGACACTAGCAGGGGTCCCTGTGCGGGGAAGGTACACAGAGGCCATTTAGAGCACCCCACAAGCGGCCAGAACTGGCTAAGATAGCCACAGTCACCTCCAACCCTACGTGCTGGTGACCTGAGGATGTCCACGTGGCAAGGACGGTGTCTAACGGAGACACAGCACCACGCTGCCCGAGTGATGGCCTGGGAGGCAGCATGTGCTCGCGGGCAACTCACCAGAAACAATGGCGCCGTGAAGATCTGCCTTCAACAGCTTGGCCTGAATCAGCTGTGGCTGCCTGCAAGGTAAACACAAGCCCTTACTGTGCACCACCACAGAGAGTTCTGGAAGACACACATGGGTCTACAAAGTTCTGCAGCCAGGCAAGGCAGGCCGTGGGCTCCTGAGGCTGCACTTACAGATCCTTAGACTCAGGTTCTGTCCCAAAGGGCAAGGCTTTGGAACTGCCACTCACGTGTCTGGCTTGAGACCATTGCACAGGTCCCGGATGTACTGTTTCCAGAGTTCATGGAGAGGGAGAAAAAGACTATACCTGTGTCAAAGTCAGAAAGAGGTAGAAAATTAGACACTGTGAGCTTGGCTTGATGCCAATGCCCATGACCTGGGGTCACTGGGGACTGGGGGCCACCCAGTTCTATTGTGGGTAACAAATCCATTACTTTCCCCGTCCAAACCTCAGCTTCCTCACTGGCTGAGCCCTCCTGAGGCTAAGTGTCTGCTAACGAGAAAAGGGAAGTGCTGCCTTTCTCTGACCTTTCATCCTTCCTGCCGGCAAGATGCAGCCGTGAGAGCTGGAGCTCAAGCAGACATCTTAGACCAGGAGGCAACATCTAAAGATGATGGAGCAGCAAGGTTGCACCCAGGGCCATACTGCCTGGGCCTCTGATGGCTGTGGAACCGCCTGCTACACCAGCCCAGGATCGTGTTCACTGGACGTCTGCTCATCTTCATGTCTAAGCCATTGTTATTTTCAGGTTTTCCGTTACAGGAGGCTGAACTTGGTAAGCCCTCAGTGAACAGGAGTTGCGACTGTCATACAGGTCCCTGTGTAAGGTAACAGGTCTGTCTAGAAGGTGAGTGAGGACCCCCGAGGCTTTCCACTGGAGCCATTACCACTTGTCCTGGCACCTCATAGGGAATCCACTTACCAACAGAGCTGTCGGTTAGAGAAATGAGGACCTCAAGCTCACAGCCCCCGGGGACTCTCCCGGCGGGGCCAGCAGCGAGGCAAGCCTGGCCAGGCGCTGCTTTCGTGAGGGGGCCACGGACCAAGGGACAGGCTCTACTCGCCTGTTGGGATGTGCAGGCTGCTTGGCTACAGATCTTGAAGCGAAAGTCGACAAACAGCCCTAAGACAGGCAAATGCAGAACTGCGGCCAAGGAGAGAGGGAGTGGCAGCCAGGGAGGAACAAGTCCTCCCACAGTGGTGCGTCCCTCTCAGAAACTTCCCAAACACGTGGGCAGCATGTTCTCTGGCAACAGATCGCCAGAGGGTCATTCTGTCCAGTGCTGCTAAAAGCTACAAACAGATACACATTAAAAATACCAGTTCCCCTTTTACTAAGAAAGCTGAAAAACAAACAGCCTGTTACCACAGGCAACTGACTCACGGATGGCCCGGGTCTTAGAAGCCAATGCTAGCACAGACACCAGTCAGCCCCGCCAGGCTTGCTGTTAAGAGCCCAACCCAACAGCCTGCATTGGTGAGGGTGGGCTGCCCCCTGGTGGCAGAAGCGGGAGCGGCTCCCCCAACCCACATCCAGACAGGAGGATGCTGCCGCCGGGCAGGCAGCAGGACAGGCCTGGCGTACCTCTGCTGCTCTGGTTTGATGTCAAAGAGCCGCAGCGCCCTCCTCTGCCTGGCAGAGAGGCCTCTGGACTTCCTCTTCCTCTCCTTCCGCTTGCGGCGAGTGCAGTACTCCAGAACCACGGCCTTGCGCTGCAGCTGGTCCTCGCGGGCCTGCTGGCTCATGCGGGGCGTGCTGCGCTTCAGGAAGGCCCTCACGAAGGCCCCGGCCCGCTGGGCTCCCGGATGCTGTGCGGGGACAGGGCGGCATGGCGCTCACTGCTCTGGCTGCGGCAGCCTGGGACCGCAGGCCCGCCCACACACTGCCGCGATGGGCTGCCCTCGCTGACCCTCCATCCATCCCTCGAGGCTCACACAGCCTCTCACCGGCTGAGTGTTCACTGGAGAGCCATCCAGATGTGCAAGTCACGTTCAAATGCCAATTCATGACTGCCACCCAGAGCAGCCGCGCAAACTCTGCCTTCCTTCCCTGCTTCTCTGAGGTTTCTCTGATGAGGATTAAAAAAACCAGCTTTATCTTTGGAAGAAAAGACTTCTCTCATCCTTGGAAAGGAGGAAAGCTTGACAAATGTATGACAAGGATATTTAATCAGTCGTGACCATCTGAAGACAAGCTCAGAGTAGAACCAAGCTATAGCCTGAAAGAAATGATCCCAGCACTAGGGAAAGTGGCAAACCCAGAGAGCCCCAGGCTATGCCGAGCCTCGGGGGAGGGAGTTTGACACTGCAGCCACGGGGCAATTCTCTTCACTTGGGTCTCCAGCCCTGTGGACGCAGCGTGGCTCCTCTCCAAGTCTGTTTCCACATCCCTCGGGGAAAGGAACTGTCACTGCATCTTGGCCCCCCACACTCACTCTCTCCCACACAGAGCACAGTGTCGCGTGGCTGTGACTGAGCACAGGCTCTGGGAGAGGACTTCTGGGCACAGCCACTCTCATAACTGTGTGTAATTCCTGAAAGGACTCTAAGCATCACTGCCTCTCAAGTTGGAATTCCACCACTTTATTCCTCACTGGGGTGCCTCTGCCCTCTGGCCTGCCACAGCTGGGGAGCACTGTCTACTGACACCCTGCCTCTCAGCTGGGCCCTTTCCTGGACCCTTGGTGCACTAACCAAGCTGAAGACACCTTGAGGCTAGTCTGTCAATGGAGATCAAGCTCTCCCTTCATGGGGAGTGGTGTAGGGAAAGGAAGATGTGAGGCACAGAATCTTCAAGGGAGCTCACAGTAAGGTAAGGAGCCTTCAGATGCTAACTAAACAGTCATTATCGTCATTATTATTACCCTGAGAGAACAATTACTTAATTCTTTTGAATACCTAAGTGGCCCCTCTTTCATGGAGAAGCCAAATAAAGGTAAATTGGTCTTTTAAAATTTTGATTTCAAGGTGCTCTCTCCTTCGAGTGAGTCCCCAGTGGAGCTTCCGCCAAACTGACACAGCAGGTCTGCAGCATCCACCTATGACCCAGAAACTCCAGCCAGGAAACGCCATCTGCCCGCCCTCTTCAGGAGTGGAGGGGGCACAGTGACAAGGTCAAATAATGCTGCCTACCAGACTGGTTTCAGGGGGCATAGCCTGGTGTCCCCTACACAGTGGGAGATGACACAGATCAAGAAGTCCCAGATAACCAAACCAGACTCTGGCAGAATGGAGGCCAGCACACAGAAACAGCCCATCAGAACAGCAGACCTTGACAAGAGCATAGCACGTCTACTGGGGAGATGAGAAGACAGACATAGGAAATGACGTCCAAGGCAGCACTAAAGGCTTCGCAGCCACCGAGCCATCTCTGTCGTCACCTGTCGCTCCCAGACCTCCTGCCAAGCACTGTACCTGAACATCCAACTCCTTTGCCTCTTTCTGAGAAAACGCATGGTAGATCACACCTGCAGGATTAAAAAAGCAAACAAAATGATCAATTCCTGTTGGGTATAAGACCCAAGACTTTTCTGACTATGAAAATAACTGCTTATTCAGAGACAGGAGAAGAGCCGGTGGTACAAAGGGCACAGCTTTAAAGCTTTCCTGGACGTCTCTTATCCTGCCCTCCGAGAAGTTCCAAGGGGGTGCTTTAAAACAGTGCTTCTCAAACTTCAATGTGTGCCAGACTCTCGGAGAGCTTAGTAAAATGTGGAGTCTTGAGCCCCACTCCCAGATCCTGTTTCTAACGAGCTCTCAGACGCTACTGCAGGTCAGCGGAGCACACTTGGAGTCACACTGGTTTCAATACCACAGGTTACGAGCTTGAGTTCTGTAAGCCTAATGATGTAACTCACTTAAAAGTTATATGATAGAGCTTTCTGGGATGCAGATGATTGGAAATATTACGTTTTGTTAACTGTAAGATGTTTAAAAAAGATTTTTCATGTTTTAATATCTATGAGATTGGGGTGTGTCACACAACTGATGCGCTGCGTCCACAGGGCTGGAGACCCAAGTGAAGAGGATTGCCCCGTGGCTGCAGTGTCAAAATCCCTCCCCCGAGGCTCGGCCTAAACTGATCAAATACAATATGTCATTCCTCAAACTCAAAATGATCAATGTGGTTTCAACCTTAAAAACTTCCACACTGGACTGGCTCCATGGCCGAGTGGTTAAGTTCATGCGCTCTGCTTTGGCGGCCCAGGGTTTCCCCCGTTCAGATCCTGGGCGTGGACATGGCAAGGCTCATCAGGCCACACTGAGGCGGCGTCCCACGTAGCACAACCAGAGGCACTCACAACTAGAATCTACAACTATGTACTGGGGGGCTTTGGGAATAATAATAATAATAAAAAAGGTTGGCAACAGTTGTTAGCTCAGGTGCCAATCTTAAAAAAAAAAAGCTTCCACATTCCTGTTTCTTATTTAATTCGTCTGAAGAAGAAAACCATTGCACTGGAGACAGAGCATAGGTGTGAACGGAATAAAAATGAGACAGAGGCCTGATTTAGGGGCCAAAAGACTAGAAATTTGGTTCACACTACATTTTATAAATTCCTGCCCAGCTCCCTTGTGCTTCCTTGAGTACACCTGAACAAGCAAACCAAAGTGGTTACAAGTTCTAAATACAGAGTCTGGTTCTCCCTCAAGTGGAAGACGGGGATTAAAACCTGTTTGCAGAGGGCAACTTGCAGGGCCTGGAACCCCAGGAATGACTGCTTCACTGTCACAGGTGCCTAGCGTTAGACTTGGAAGTCTTTTCTGTAACAAAACACATCTAATGGTTACTGAGCACTCATTACCTACCATGCACCCGATTAAAAGCTACACGTATTTTATCTCATTATACTTTCTGAACAATCCTTTAAAGGAGTTATTATTCCTATAATGCATATAAGCAAAGTGAAGTTCAGATACGCTGAAACAGCTGATCACATGGGAGTAGCAGAGGTGGAACTCGAAATCTTGACCTAAAGCCTCGTTTTAACGGTGTCTACACCCCTCTGCCTGGAACTGCCCAGTGTGCCTGCTTCCCTCCTTAGCACATGTCTCTTCCGCTCAACTCCCAAAGCATTGGGTTACCAGTGTCATTCCCCAGCGGGCTCCCCGCGCTTTACACCAGACGAGGGTCGTTACGAACAGCAGGCTGGGCAGGCACCATAATCAGAACCTCACAGAAGGGGAAACCAGGTCGGGAGGAGCAGGGCCCCGAGCACGGTCATCCAGAGAGGCAGCGGCCAAGCTCGGCCAAAGCCTCGGGCCCTCCTCCAGCACTCCCCACCAGTGAGCAGCCGCCCCGAGAAAACCCTCGGCTCGGACATCAGTCCGACTCAGAGACTGAGCCAGGCCAACGGGGACGCTGGGCTCAGCCTCACTTATTCAAGGAGGAACAACTCCCATGGCAGGCCGTTCGGACTCCGCAGCGCCCTTTCACCCGCCGCCCGGAGTCCCCGACCCTTCACATCCCGTCCCTCTCCGATTTCGTGGCCCTCAACCCCGCTTACTCTGCATTCTCAAGCCGCTTCCGGTGCGCTCTGATGACGTCTCCTTCAGGAGTCGCTCGCCCTGTACCTCGCTCCACCGTCTTCCGCAGCCTCGACTACCACAGCCTCTCTCGTCGGTCTGTGGTGGGGAGGTTCCTGGAGCCCGAGGCCGCACGGCACGCTAACCCGATAGCGGACGCGAGCCAACTTGCAGCTGGGGTCCCGAGCGCGCGGAGCTGGTAGACGGCGCCCCCACCATGACGTCACCGACGCGCGCCGCCCCAGGCTGGCGCATGCGCATGGGCGGACTCCGCCGGCCGGCGAGGCTCGGCGGTCGCCGGGCTGCGCGGCCCTTCAGCCTGCGTGTGTAGCCGGCGGGGAGAGGCGGAAGCCGAAGGGCTGACGCGGGCGTGTGGGAGGCTTGGGAAGGCCTGCAGCGGGGCGAGGCGAGCCGACTCGGAGAGACGCGAGGGCGGCCGGGGCCGGGACGGTGGTGGTGGCGGGAGTGGGGGTGCGGGTCCCTCGTCAGCGTCCCCGGGGGTGGCGAGGCCCTGGCGCTGGGGTGGAGGCCGGGCTTCTCGCTCGTCTGCGCCGCCGACTCGCTGTGTGGCCGCGCTGAAGGCCCTGCCCGGCCCTGGGCCCCGCTTCCCATCTGCTGTGAGTGGGCTTGGTTTTCTTGAGACCCAGAATGTTCGTTTCTGTCAGAGATAAAGGCACGGACTTGATTCTCCCTGCTGTGGGCGGGGCCAGGCCGGTGTGGCTGCGGGCCGGAGCCCGCGGATGCGCGCGCCCGCCACCGGGGGCCGGCCTGGGCAGGCTGCCGCGGGGAGCGGCCCCCCGTGCTCTTTCTCAGGGACCCGGAGCTGGGTCTGCAGGTCCTAGTTGAGAAGCATTGGTTTAAGTTTGCTTGCGTGGTGACCTTGAGCCATTTCGATTTGGGACGGGAGGCTGCAGGCCCTGAACTTGAGTGGCTGTGGGGTGGCATGCCCGGGTGAGCCTGAGGCCTTCACGGTGTGTGTGAATTACCATGAAAGTGGAAGCGCAGCGTTTAACGCCGTGTGTGGCACTTGCAGATGCCGGAGCGTAGTTAGGAGTCTCTGGGACTGAGTTTGAGAAACTGCACCCGGGGATCCACCATGTGAGCTACCAGGTGTGAATTTTTAAAATGGCTGCGTGAGACAGCAGGAGACGGGAAGAACCGAATTCAGGGCTCTAGACCGGGGGCCCTTTGGAGCAGGACCTGGTGATTGCGGAGAGAGGGGAGGAGGCAGACTCTGTCTGAGAGCTGCTCTCCTAGGTTGTCAGCCAGGACAACCTTAGCTCCCTTAGCTCCCGGTTGACCCTAACTCGAGGGGCCAGGGGGATGCCTGCCCATCTGCCCAAGAATTCCCTGATTAGTGGTGGGGGGGGGGGGGGGGAGGCGCTCCCAAGCTGCAGTTACTCCTAGTTCCCTGATCATTAACATCTTTGTAAAAAGCAAACAAGCCACTTTATTATCCTCGTTATTATTGTCTATGTATGCAGAGAGATACCTGTCCCTGTAGGTGTCGGTATTAGTGTGATGGTTGCTTATAATAGCAAAATATTGGGAACAACTTGATATTTGACAGCGGTGGATTAAATAGCTGAAGTATGTGCTAATTAATTACGTTAATTAAATGCATTACAATCACAGGGTAAACTTCAAAAGTTCAACTTCCTTGGCTTCATCCCTGAAGATTCTTATTTTGTAAGTGGGTGCCAAGAATCTGTATTTTAAAAAAGTGTTCCCAGGTGATTTTGTCTAGTAATTATGTTTGAGAACTATCGTGGGGTACACTTATATAACGTATATAATGGAATACCGTGTAGCCATTAAACAGATCACATACAATTTTTAAAAAGGTTACAAAATGTTAACAAATAAAACCAAATAAATACACAAAAAGGATTGGAAAGATGATTTTTTTTTCTTTTTGTCTATTTTCTAAATTTTATTCAGTGAAAGTAAGGCTTTCTTAAAATATTTTCCTTTTTTATAGCTATCAGTGACAAACTTTGCAACGTGGATGTGTGTGTTTTCCCACTAGTGACTGGAAGTTCCACGGAAGTCAAGGTATGGTGGCGGCGTTGGAGATGACTCCCTCCACCCCCGAGCACCTTATGACAAACTCCAAAAGAGACACAGAAAAAGGGAAGGAATGCTGCGGCGAACCCCCGGATGCTTTTAGGTTGGCCACTTAACATTTTGCTCTAGTTGTCCAGGTTTCTTTTGACTGCCGCTTTAAGACAGGCCGGCTGTTAGGGGAGCACGCAAGGGAAGTTTCATAGAGGACCACGGAAAGATTGAGCCTCCACCATTAAGTGCATATCTGAAAATTAGCACCCTCCTCCTAAGTAAACAACCAAATCTACAGAAACCATTCACCTAGTAGCCTCTGACAATACACTGGAAACATATTTTTCCTACACCCTTTTCCTCCACATTTGGATTAAAGAAAAACATGGTTTCTAGTAGATTTCCTGCCATTGCTTTAAGTTTAAGAAAAGGTAATGATCCTGAAGAAATGCCAGCGTGCCTGCAATGAGGACGTGGAAGGCTTTGTTTTCAGTAGAAGTTGTAAGCCTCCAAGATAAAAAAAGTCAGTCTATTATTTTATGTATTACACACATCCATACACATATACACATAGGGCTGTGTGTTATATATATATATATGTAGATAGAGGATGTTTTCTTCTGTTTCTTTTAAATGATTCTATCTGGTGCATTTGCGAGCGATGAGGCCGGTGCTGCTTTTCTACAAAGGAAAGCCTTGTCTGGAACGTGGGGTTGACAACAGGACCTGCTTCCAAGGGGGACTTGGAGCTCTCAGTGCGACGAGGCCCAGGTTAAAACGGGGCCTGGCGCAGGCAGCACGGTGTGAGAGAGGAGACCCATCGTCTGCATCCTCACAGAGCCGGCGCAGTCCCTGAGGCTCAAGATTGTGAACTTCCATGGCCTTGCTTTGCCCTTGATCCGTACGCTGGTCCAGACGTGTACTGGGAGGGGAACCGGGAGTGGTGGTGGTGGGGTCCCTGCACACAGTTGCCCCAGCAGTTGTACCTCAGGCTTATGAGTGCCACAGTAAACTGTCCACTCACACTGAAGACTAGACAGGGAGGTGCCAGGGCTGACACTGGCCGTTCCCACTGGGCAAGCCCTCTCCTGCTGGGTGAGTGGGTGCTCTGGCGACAAGAATCAAAGCACTTGTGCTTACGGGAGGACGACATGTCAGTCCCCCTGGTGAAGAGGCTTCACTGTGCTCTAAGTCCATTTAAGACCCATCATTTGGAATTCCAAACAGCAGAGACTTAACCCTGGGCATGTGTGGCCAAATAGCAGCTTCTGAAATCTAGGTTTCTCAGTCTTTCAACCTCCAAATATCACTGTTCAAGGTTACCTCGATTCCAAACGTCTAAAATACAACTACGTAGATTCTTCCAGTTCCCTGAAGAAGCTTCCCTCTGAGCTGGGGCCGCTGTGGAGAGCTGGGTTTGAGTTTTCATGGCAGTGTCTGAACAGGGGCCTCTGCAGGTCCTCAGAGATCTCCTCCCTGCATTGATGGTGCTTGAGGCCCTCGGAGCGTTTGCCGGGAAGTCCCTGCAGGCTGCACGCCCCGTGTGCATGCAGCTCGCGCTTCCCCCTCGCTTGTTCTGGCCTGCGCTCAGCTTTGGGGAAGCAGCCGTTGGCTCCAAGCCTGAGAGCTGTGTGTTTACATATGTGTGAGTCCATTCTGGTCCAAAGTACGGGAAAGTGAGGGGGAGAAGGAGCTGATAGAAAATCAGCCCGCGCTGGACCTGGGACAGGGCTGGAAAGCAAAGAGACCTGGTGTGTGGAGTTTGAACCCCAAAGCCCTGCCAGAGGTAGGGCCAGGCTTCCCCTTCAGGATGCTCGAAGCCAGAGGGGAGCTGAGGCTGTTTAGAGATCTGATTCAGTGAAGAGGCCAGGCCCTCAGCCCGGCTGCCTGACAGGAAAGGGGGCCCTCCTGGGAGGTGGGCAGACCTTTTGGCTTCCCCAGTCTCTTCTGTTCTTTAATACCCAACATCCAGCTTAAAACTTAACAAACAGTATATAAGACATGCAAAGAAGCAGGAACTGTGACCCACAATCAGGAGAAAAGAATGGTCACTGGAACACACCATAGATGGCCCAGGGGTTTGAATGGGAAGAGAAGGCGTTTAAAATGTTATAAATACAGCAAGTAACTTAGAGGAAAGGAGGGACAAAATGGATGAAAAGATGAGGAATTTCAGCAGAGGCTTGGAAAATTATAGAGCCTTCCAGTGTTCCTCGTGATGGCAGGTGCCTGCGTGTTCAAATGTCCCCCCTGAGACCTCACACACCCTTCCTTTTTGATCATCTGAGAGACAAATGTTTATCTCCTACAAGCCCCGAGGCCTCTCTGGGGCCCCCTGTCTTGCTTGTCAAGCGAAGGTCACCCTGGGGACTGTTCCTGGCCCCCTTGCAGCTCCTGTGCTGCCCGGTGCTGGAAGGGTCAGGTCCCGGGAAAGGTTCTCTGTGCGCCAGGTCCTGAGAGCCACTTCACGTGGCCGGGACTCCTCTGAGGGGCCTCGGGCATCTGAAGGGCTGGGGCGTGGAGGTGGCCAGCTGGAGAATGGCTCCAGGTCCAGGCTGCACTCTGCACCGTTCTCTATCTTGGTGCCACGTGAGCCCTTGTCAGTGAGGCTCCATCCCTGCCCGTCAGTTTGGTGACAAGGAGGCCTGGCCGCAATTTACCCGCAGTGCTGGTCTGCAGAGCAGTTGGGGCCTGGGGAGGGGCAGCAGCCCCCTTGTGAGCTTGGAGCAGCTCCTCTATTTTGGGTCTTTGGACTCAGCGGGGCCCCCCAGGAGCTTTGAGTGTATCAACAGAGGATGCAGCCCCAACACGCCCTGGAGGCCTGTTGATCTTTGCTTTTGGAGCAGTGACGGCTGTGAGGGAGGCCCCGCACTCCCCCCATAGGAGTCAGGAGGAGGGCGTCAGCCACCTGATACGGGATAGGGTGGTGGGAGGATGTGAGGGGCGGGTGGCAGGAGGTGCCAATGTCGGGGCGTACTTCAGATTCTTGACAAAGGTCGAGTCAGCTGTAAAATCTGTTTTCCGATACAGCGAGGTTCCTTGATGTCTGAAGAAGAGCTGGATTTAATATTAATTTGGCCATTTGGACTATGAGAGGTTATCCTGGCATTTATTATTTATTGGCTTACATTTTGTTTCTGGGGAGGTCTTGGAACATAAAAGCTGCTCCCGGTTTGCAGCAGGATATCCTGGTTTGTCATGAGATGGCAGCCTAACACAAGGATTGATGTGGTGGCATGCAGCTTCTTCCCTGAGTCTTGGAGTTATTTCCCTTCAAGCCTGTCAAAAATCCCGTTTTACAGCCGCTACAAAGAATCGCAGCCCTTGGTGCTGGAAACCACGCACATCCAGGGGCCGGGGTTATTTCTCTATAAACAGTGTAACTTGATTTTGATCAACACCCTCCCTGCCAGAAGGGACGCTCACAGAGTCAGGTGGTTTAAGTAAGATAGAGGTTAAAAGGAGAGAGAAATTATGAGACCCTGGGGAAGAGGCATGATCGTCGATGACATTCAGAAATTGATGGCGCGTCAACAAGGTGGAAGGAGAGGAGGCGAGGAGCAGCTCCGCTGGCAGGATTCTCGGGGAGACTGGCCTGATAGGGATGGGGCAGTTCATGATGAGGGAGGGGTTTCCACTCCTGTCGGCTCTGTTTGTTTTTGGAGGTGCCCTTTTCCCCTTTTCCCGTGAAATGATTTTCTGCCCGGTGACCTTGTTACTACCATGGGGAGAGACACTCATGCCACAGAGTAAATGATACAGCGTTGGGCAGTGGTGTATAGACGTGAGCTCGTGAATTTCATTGTGACAAGTGTCCTTTTTTGTGTTTATAGAGGTAGAAACTGAGACAAAGGGAAATGAAGTTACTTGACAAAATGACCACCAATTAAGCTGTATTTATTTTTTTGACATCAGAGGCTCTCTGGTGATATTTACTCATGACGTCTGGGTTAGGAACCACATGACTGTAGTTTTCCCCTCTCCTCATCAGGGAGCAGGAAGTGCTTGTGGAGGAGAGGGCAGCAGCAGCGGTGAACTGCCCTTGTTATTACAGCGCTGCCTGTCAGAATCGCCAGCGTCCGCAGCACTTGAAGCTGAGGGCAAGCAGAGCGTTTGTGAAAGGCACGAATGGCTAAATGTCCACTGAGAGGCACAGAGAGGGGCCGCCTCATGCTTAGGCAGAAGAAATGGCCCCATAAAATGCCCCTGTCCCCTCCCTGCGACAGTGTAGTCACAGGCAAGCTCCTGCCCCGGAACCGCAGCTCCTGGAATGCCAGCAAGGAGAGTCATGCTTCCAGGGAGAGCAGTCGCTGTCTCCAGAGTCTTATTTTGAAATGCAAATACCCTGGCGAGGGTAATAAATACCCTGCCATGTGACAAGGTGAGCCAAAACTGAAGAGGCGGGAGGGGCTGAGGTGGGCTGGGGAGCTCCCAGAGGAAATGAACAGCGAGGAGACTTGGGGCGACAACACTTGTGGTTGATGTCACCCTTTTGCCTTCACAATGAAAACCTGGACTTGGAATTTCCTCGGATGTGGACAGAGGCCCGAGAGCCTGACTCTGCTCGCCTGGGTGTCACTGGGGAGAAGCAGATTGCTGTCTGTCTTTATTCTCCTCCCTCCCCTCCACTGAGGGTCTCCATAAACCAGTGTGCAAAGACTGCTGGAGGGGCTGGTGTGGGGGCCCATGGTGCCAGCTGTTTCTGAAGAGTGGGCGCCTTGCTTCCCCAGCTGTGGCAGGTGCTCGGTTCTATTGGCCGAGGCTGGTAGCTGTATGAGGTGCCCGGCTTCCCCTCCCTCCCGGAGACACACCTGCTTCCCTTGAAAGCAGAGAGCACAAATCTTTCATTGTGCTTGAAAGGTTATCTGTTATTAATACAGAATTCCGAACAGAGAACCAGCCCTGAGGGATATGAGTGCTGCATGGGAGGAGGCACGTAAATTCGCTCTGATGCTGGGGAGGCCCTTCCTTTTTTTTTCCTTTTATTAGGTAATTGATCAGAAACATTGATCAGAAAAAATTATGCCTTGTTGACCGTATTCTTGGATGAAGATCAATGGCGTTAATTTTCAGTATATCAGTTCCCAATTGGGCACTAATGGAAGGGATGGAGTTGTATGATATGTCACTGAGCGGGACCCAGGACAACTGCGTTCTCAAAGGGCGTCCGGGAGATTTGATTTCGCCAACCTATTTAACAGATAATAAAGTGGGCAATCACACCTGGTAGAAAGACTCTGCAGACATAGGTTTAAAAGCTGTTCCTAGTCCTTTACTCCAAATGCTGTAGCGTGCTCCCTGAGCTGCCTTCCTGAGAGGGGAATGACACAGCAGAGCTTGGGGCGCCCCATGCCCCTTGTTCTCCAGGCGTGAGCCGCCTCCTTCCCCTCCAGCGTACCTTTCCTTTTCTACACCCCATATCTTGTCCTCAGTGGGAGAAAACTTTGAGTTGAAAGATGACAGTTGACTGTATCAGATATAGAGAAAGCCAGGAATAGTCTATCAGCAAAGGCTTCTGGGGTTTGCGTTTGAGTGTTGGCCTCTTGCCTTATTTTAATGTCATGGTTTTTTGTGTTTCTGTCTTCTTGAAGATGGACCTGAGTAATATTCGTCTTCATGAGAAATGCTGGTTGTGGTGTGAGGAAGGTGCAGAGTTTTTGGCTAGGAAGTGGATTGGAGAAGCATTGGCTCCCCGGCTTCTGGGAATCCCGAGGGTGGGAGCCTCTGCTGTGGAGCCGCTGTGTGGGCCTGTGGCGGACGAGGCCATGAAGAGGAGGAGATGCTGCCACGGAGGGGGCCAGCTGGAGTCACGGACTCTTGTCCAGCCTGGCCGTTGCTCTGGAGGCTTTTCTGCGCCCAGGTGTTTGCTGAAGCTTCTGGCTTCTCAGACTCCAAGCCAGGGCGGTTCCTCACCTGTGACAAGTCAGCCTTTACCGCGTCCGCCTGACGTTGAATGATAATGGAAGAATATGCTACAATTCTTGAGCGTGGGCGCCTTCGCATTTCCATTTTCCAACTGCTCATTTGATTCTAAACCACTTCAAGGGGAGTTTTCAGCAGAAATTGTTAGAATAACCACGTGTTATTTTTAGCGGGACCAGAAAGTCAAGAAATGGGGCTTAGATGAAATCAAAAGGGAATGTGGTCAGATGGTTGACCAGCTCGACCACCACAGTCCGCTGCGTGGTTGAGAGAAGGGGTGAGGAGGGGTCCTGGTTCCTTGAGATTTAACAAATGGAAGACCAGCCACCACTCCGGATAGTGTTGCCGTTTCCCACCCAGTGACAGGAAGCTGACCTAGCTGGTGTCCGAGGTTCCCTCGGCTTGAGGACTTGAGGCTCCATGAGTGCTGTAGGATAAATCAGTGGCTGCGAGTGTGTCCTGAGAGCTGTTGGGGTCAGGCCCCCAAGCTTCCTGCTGTCGACTGAACTGTGTCCCCCAGCTTCATATGCTGAAGCCCTAATCCCCAAGCTAAGGCCTTTGGGGATGTGCTTAGGTTTCGATGAGGCCTGAGGGTGCGCTCTTAGGATGGCGGTAATGCTCTTATAAGAAGAGACTAGAGAGCTCCTCCCTCTGTTTCGGCCATGGAGGACACAGGGAGAAAGCAGCCATCTGCACGCAGAGCTCTCGCCAGGACCCAAGCATGCTGGCGCCCTGAGCTCAGAACTCCAGCCTCCAGAACGGTGAGAAGATAAATGTCTGTTGTGTAAGGTGCCCCGTCTGTGGTATTTGTTATGGCAGCCTGAATGGATGACGCTGCCCAAGGAGGTGCGGCCTACCTTGTCTGCGGAGGAAGTGGTGAGCGGGTCAGGTGCTCTCTGTTGTGGGGGCTGGGCAGCCTGGTGAAGCGTGCCACAGCGGCCCTGAAGACCCGGGTGGCTCATGGCCACAGCATGTCTGCTGGGGTTCGGCACACCAGGGTCCTCCTCCTTCCTCTGTGTAGACTCTTACTTCACTCCTCCTGAGAAAAAAATGATCAGAGGAGTTTAACTTTTTCCTTAAGAGATTTCCGTATATCTTGGAAAAAAATACAAAACAACCCAATAAATAGCCCTTTATTGGAACACCCTCCTGTGCTCCCAGCGGCATTCTTCTCCAGCTGAAGACATATGTGAATTTCCTGCTCCAGAACCAGCAGGATAAACCCTGGAATTCCGGGTCTCCTGTCAGACTGTGCTGGGCCTGGGATCGCACCCTACTGCACATTAACTAGTTAGCCTGCCACAGTTCCGTGGGTGCTGGCAGAAGGCACAAGGGGCCTGGCTCAGAGAGCAAGGACTCCATTCTCACAGCAGTAGCAGGGGCCAGAGACGCAGCATTTTCTTGTACTGGTTCAAAGCAGAGGGCCAGGTGACACCCGCACATGCAGCGGGCTGTGTTATGGGACAGGAATGCTCCTGGTCCCTGAGTTGTTATAAGGGGCGGTCAGTGTGCCTGCCCTTCGCTGCCGAGGGAGAGCACATCTGTCTCTCTCTTCCGTGGCTGTCCGCCATGAAATATCCTTGAAAGGTAGTCCAGAGCAAAGGCCTCTGCTCACAAGATGTGCAGAATGGGAGAGACCATGAGGAACTGTCTCCCGACATCTCCATGACCTGTGTCCCACCTTATCTGTCATCACCCCTGCCTCACACTTTATGCTCAGTCATAGCAAACTGCTTGTCATCCCTGCTGCGTGGGCTGTTCATTCACGATACGTCCGCAGCTCCAATTGTCCTTTCTTCCTTCCCAGCCGCTTTTCGCTCATCCTTTAACAGTCAGCTTGAGTGCTGCCGGAGGAGTAGAGGGCGTGGCCCATTTCTCCTGAAGTCCTTCCTCGGTTCTCCAAGACTATATAGTCATGGCCACTCTAATGATTCCAGGTGAATTCAGATGTAAGTACGGCTAATTTTTCCATGCAAATACCTCCCCTAGCCAACTGCAAGCTCCCTGAGGACAGGGCCCTGCCGCGGATGCCTCGGCAGGGTGCAGGCAGGCAGTGGCACACGTTAATTCCTCATGGACCGGCGGGCTGTTCGAAGTCTGTGACTCGGCAGTGGCCATGCAGACGCATGCTGCTGAGCTGTGCTACAGTGAGGTCCTTTTGGGATATTGAGGTTGCCTGCTGGACGTAATTCCCTGAAATTGGCTGCATTGACTTGTGGACTCTTTTATAAGTAGCTGTTGTCTCTGCAAGAAGCAGCCCCCGAATCATACCAGGTGTGTTGGGATCTGGGTTCTGATGTGTTCTGTTAATTGAAGCAACTGCATTTCTCATTCTGACCTACGGAAGGGACTTGCTGGGAGGGGGAGGCACCTCTGTGCTCACGAGGTCTCTCCCACACAGAGAGGCGGAAGTACAAGTTCCTCCAGCAAATGTTTACTGAGCATTGACAGTGCACGGGCAAATTAGAGATGTGGAGAGGAAGGGGGCATTAATGAAAGCCTGGTCTCTGCCCTCTGGAAGCCTCCATCCAGCAGGGTGGGATCATGGCACTTAGTGAAGGCAAGTCATGCATGCGAGACAGATAACAAGGAGATGAGACTTCGCATGCGACTGGATGTGGAGCTACATCATTTATTACTGCATACCAAATTACCCCAAACTGAGTGGCTTAAAAGAACGTTTATTATCTTGTTTCTGTGAGTTAGAAATTTAAGAGTGGCTTAACTGAGGAGTTCTGGCTCAGGGCGTCTCATCTTGTAGCCCAGACATCAGCCAGGGCCTCAGTTCTCTGAAGGCTTGACTGGGGCTGGAGCATCTGTTCCTGAGAAAGGCCTGTCCACATGGCTGTGGGCCGGGGCCTTGGCTCCTCGCCACATCTGCCTTTCCATTGGGCTCTTTGAATTTCTTCACAAACTGGCAGCTGGTCTCTCCCAGAGTCGATGATCCAAGAGAGAGCAAAGCAGAAGCTGCAGTATCTTTTATGACCTACCCTTCAAAGAATGCATCATTTCTGCAGTATTCCATTGATTGCGTAGGCCAGTCCTACTCAATGTGAAAGGGGCAACAATACTAGGAGACAGGGATCATTGGGGACCGTTTTGAAGGCTGGCTAGTGTAGGATTGTCTCCTGCTAGTAAAGGGACCCAGCAGTGGAGAACAGAGCCCCCGGATTCCCTGTGTCTGTCTTTATTCCTGAACAAACTGACAGCCTCTGCGGGGACTACTTCTGGAAGCTCTGCCTCGGGCCCCAGGCAGCGGGAAGAGCTCTGAGTCTGGCCCTGGAGATGTTGCTGGTGCCTGCTTGTGAACACAGAGACGCCCCTGTTTCAGAGAGGTCTCCTGGCAGGGCGGCGGGGAAGCCATGCTCCGCGCGCTCCTCCTGAGCTGGCTCCCGAGGGAGTACTCTCTCTTCTTCGCTGTGCGCCTTTGGGGTGGAAGCTTCCTCCGCCCTCCGTCCAGGCTCTGGCTTGCCTCTCTCAAAAGGAAGCATTTGAATTGCTGACCCAGATTGGTCTCAGCTCAAGCAAGATGCATTTTCTCCCCGGGCCCAAGGCAGTCAGCCCCCAGATGAGGTTTATTTAATAAAAGAATTAGTTCCAGTTGAATTCTCGAGATGGCATTATGGGTTCATTTGAAGCAAAGTGGAAGGGGCAGGAAGCCCAAAGGTCGAGGAGAAGCTAATGGACGCTGTTTTCTGAGCATGCATGATGCACCATCTGAAAAATGCAATGTTTCCAGAATGACATTTTCATTTTCCACGCCTGTGGCTTGCTGTCACTCTCCTCCTCACACATACCCTACGAGGACTAAATTCTGTTTCAGATGCACATTTAGGCCATGGCTCCTTGTGTCTGTGTTTTCCATCCCCGGAGCAGACCTCCAGCACTGATGGCTTGGAGCGGGCCTCTTCAGAGCTCCTGTGGAGATCTAGCTGTTTCTGCCTCCTAGCATGCACCCCACTCCTGAGAATCGCTCACCTGATCTTCACTCTCAGCCCGTGAGCATTCAGCGAAGGTGAGTCCATCCTGGGCTCACCCAGTCCCCATGGTCCCTCTGGCCCTGGCGATTGGTTCCAAATGAGCATATGACCGAGGCCAGGCTGGTCAGAACCAGGATTCAGCTCTGGAAATTTTGTTGAACTTGTGGACTCGCTGCCATCAGCTTACCACCTTACGTAGCCACCTGTGCATCAGGCAACCTGGGAGACAGAGAAAAGAGGCCGGGCCTTGACATGTCTGTGCTCTGGAGCCAGCTCCAGCCAAACCCAGCCATACAGGTTCTCTTTTTGCCTAAACCAGTTTGGATGCCATATTCTGTCCATACGATATGCTGCTGCTTTGTGGAAGTCAAGTGTCCCACCGCTCCCACATGGAGCCTAGTGCCTGGGGTGCAGAAGCCGTGGGAATGGGTCTCTTAGTGTCTCGTACATGTCCACCATTTGAGGGACCCAAGGCAGTCCAAACTGGCCTCGGCACCATGCACAGATGCCCACCAGCTGGGGCTCAGGTCTCAGGATTGCAGGCTTGGGCTGGCAGAAATGAACCTGAGGCTTATGGTGGGGCTGTCGCAGTCTAGCTTGCTACCTGCTTGTGTCTTGTCAACCTCTCTTGGCAAACAGGGAGAGTGTACCTGCACTGCAGACTTGCTCTGTCTCTGATCTGCAGCCTTCTCTGCGTCAGCGCCCGTTCTTCCGGCCTGCTCGGAGCCAGACCCTTCCCCTCCCCACCTCCTGGGGTCTTGCTCTGTCAATTTTCTCAGGCTCTACCTGTCAATTGCCTTTTTCTCTTCAGACTATATACAGATTTCAGATCTGGACACTGAGCAGAAAGTGCCGCCACCGTTTTGGTCCTGCCCTCCCTTCTAGCTACTAATCTCCTTCCCTTCTCAGCCAAGCTTCTTGAAAGTGTGGTCTGTACCCTTTTCTCCCATCTCACTCACTCCCCGCCACCTCAGTGTCTGGTAGAGGAGACCAGTTTGCAGTATTGGCATGAACAGTGGAACCAGCGCACACGGAGCCACAGCACCGTGTGCTCACGGCGTGGCTGGCATGGTGCCTGTGTGTGCCCTCCTGACGTTGATGCCCGGGGTCCCTGAGGTGTTGGACAGTGTGGAGCCGTCAGTTTCTTAGAACTCTGAAGCTGTGGGTTCCAATCCTCATTCTCTGAGGTGTTTCCTTCTACTTCTCCGCGTCTTGGCCTCCTGGTGCCCCCCACGCCTGCGGGTTTTGTCTTTTATGTACTGGCCTTCTGCCACCAGCCCCCTCCAGCTCGCTCATGGCTTTAGTTACCAGCTCTGTGCACTTGCTCCCAGATATTTATCTCTGGACCCAACCTCTCCCATGGCTGACCACTGTCTGCTAGCTATTCCGCAGGAATCTCAAATTCAAGATGTCTGGAACGGACTTGTGCCTCTGGCCATGACAGAACAGGAGGGCTGAGTTTACCCTTCCATCACGAACACCTAAAAAACCAGACAAAATATATGTCACAGCTGTTCTCAGGCAGTGAACGATGGGCAGCCAGGGCGGTGGCCATGAGAGACGGAGACAACTGGGGTAAGGCCTGGCTCATCTGAGCTTCCTGCCTGGAGCGAGTCTCCAGGGAGGAGGGTCCTCACAGAGCCCCATGGCCTCCCTGCGACGGGGAGACCGGGTGGAGGATCTGGGGAGGCCAAGGCGGCTGGCACTGCAGGCAGACCACCAGAGGAGGGAGAGCAGGAGAGCTCCCTGGAGGCCCGCAGGCCCACTCGAGCCTTCGGCTGAGTGCCCATCGGTGCCTCGTGTGAGGGGACAAAGCTTGAGGCTGCTGAGAGGACCCCAGGGAAGGAGCAGAGAGAAGGGTCTCTGGAACTCACACGTTCCCAGTAGCTGAGTGGAGAAACCTTGCAATGCACAGGGCATCAGGAAAATACTCAGTACCCACAACTTAGGTAAAATGGACACATTTCTTGAAAGACCCAAATGACCAAAGCTTACTCAAGAAAGAAGTAGATAACTCAAATAGCCCTATATCTATTAAAGAAATTGAATTTCTAGTAAAAAATCTTCCTATAGGGTCCGGCCTGGTGGCATAGTGGTTAAGTTCGTGCTCTCTGCTTTGGCAGCAGAGGTTCTTGAAGGTTCCACAAGGTTCTTGGAGGTTCTCGATGGCATTGGATCTTGAAGTTTCGGATCCTGGACGCAGATGTAGCACTGCTCATCAAGCCACGCTGTGGCAGCATCCCCCATAAAACAGAGGAAGATGGGCACAGATGTTAGCTCAGGGCCAATCTTCCCCACAAAAACAAACAAAAAAACCCCCAAAACCTTCCTACAAAGAAAACTACAGCCTATGGTGGCTTTAGTGGGAAATTCTACTAATCATTTAAGGAAGAAATAATACCAATTATATCCAAACTCTTCTAGAAAATTGAAGATGAGGGAACACTTCCCAATTCATTCTCTGAGGCTAGTATTACCTTTAATGTCAAAACCAGAAAAAGACATTACAAGAAAAGAAGACTGCAAATTAAAATTTCTCATAAATATAGACGTGAAAATTTTTAACAAAATTTTAGCAAATTGGATCCAACAAAATACAAAGAATACATCGTGACCACTGGAGTTTATCCTAAGAATGCAAGAGTATTTTAATATTTGAAAATAAACCAATGTAGTTCATCTTTAACAGATAAAAAGGAAGGAAGATCTTATGATTATCTCAATAGGTGCAGACAAATTATTTGGCAAAATCCAACGTCCACTCATGATTAAAAATCCTCAGTAAAGTAGGGATAGAAATAATTTTCTCAACTTGATAAAAGGTTTCTATTCTCTAAGATCATACTTAATGGTGGAAGATGGAATGCTTTTGCCATAACGTCAGTAATAGGACAGGGATGTCCACTCTTGCCACGTCTGTTCACTCCTCTGCTGGATGTGCTAGTTAGTGCAGTAAGGCATGAAAAGAACAGCATACAATTAGTAAAGGAATAAGCAAAACCATCTTGATTTGCTGACCGCATCTTCACCTATGCAGAAATCTACATAATCTTCGCCTAAGAAACCTACAAAAAAGCTACAGGACTTATAAATGAGTTTAGTAAGGTTGTAAGAAAAAGATCAATATGCACAAATACATTGTATTTCTATATACTAGCAACAATCATAAATTTAAATTTAAAATAATACAATTTACATTAGCATCAAACGTTTGAAATACCTAGAGATAAATTTGGCAGAAGATGTGCAAGTCCTATAGACTAAAACCTACACAACACTCTCTGCCAAGAGAAATGTTGAAAACTTAAATAAATGTGGAGAGATATACCATGTTCAGGGATCAGAAGACTCAGTATTGTTAAGATGTCAATTCTCTTCAACTTGATCTAAAGATTCAACATAATCCCAATCAAAATTTTCTGGAGAAAGTGACATGCTAATTTTAAAATTTATATGGAAGTGCAAAGGTCCTAGAAATAGCTAAAATAATTTTGAAAAGGAAAACAAAATTGGAAGACTGGCACAACCAGAAAGGGAGCAGATAAGTGGCTAACTGTGCTTGGGGTTTAATGGCCAGGCCTGGATTTGGCAAATCTTCCATCCAAGGCTCGAGTTACTTCACGTTACAGACTGAGTGTAAAGCCCGCCATGATCCTCTGGGGTCACTCTCATTAACCCTAGGGACCTATCCCCAAGCATCTATGTGCTTTCTGCTAACTGACTACACCTGCAACTTTCCGTGGGCTGATTTGGGGCATCAGAGCCTCCTCTCCTGCTTGTAGAGAATATGACGTTTTCTCACCCCGACAGCCCACAGACGCGACCAACTGCTGCGGGAGGAGAAAAGCCCAGCATCCTTGCTTTGAGGCAGGTCCAACTCTGAGGAATCATTTATGCTCTGGAGCCTCCACGGGCTCAGGCTGAGTCTGAGACTTCAGGCGAAATGGAATCAACGCCTGTTTGCCTTCTCTTTTCTCCATCCTGCTTCCTCCCTTCTCCCTTAGTGGCTTCTTCAGCAGCACTTTTTCAACAAATCAATTGCCCCTAAGAGAAGCAAGGGTGGCTGAGCACCCAGCGAGTCTCACAGCCCCTTATTTATCTAAGTTTTTCTTTTAGAGACTAAGTCTAGGCTTCCTTTCGCGAAGAGGCCTCCTCAGCTTGTCTCCATCGCTGAGTGGCTCTGTTGACCTATCTTCTTGCCCTCTCTAGGCTTGTTCTCCTGCAGCCAGGAACGAAGCCATGTGCATCTGTGCATCCCTGGTGTTCACACAGCCCAGGGCGGGCATCCAGTAACTGCCAGACACACTGTTTCTAAACTGCACATCTCTTCACGAGGACCTGCTGCAAGGGTGGCGTGAGCTGTGACCCAGGGGTCTTTGCTCTCTGCCACCTCCCTGATGTGGAGAGAGCTGAGATGTCCAAGCAGACGGCTAGAGAGGGAGGCTGGACCCTTGCTGCTGTCCTCAGGCCAGTTTCCCAACTCTGGGCTTTGCATGAGAAGTTGAGTCTCCCAGCCCCCCAGGCATTACAGCTCCCAAATTACACACTCTATTGCTCTGCAATTAAGCAATAATGCAATTAAAACGAACGCAGCAAAGATGATGATCTGTGGGGTCCGTTGATGAAAATGCTTCATTTAAATATTGAGCTCAGTGCGGAGAAAGAATAAACATTCATATCTCTATTTTTTTTATTACATAAAAAGGAATTGGTCTCAAAACAGTTGTGAGTTTTATGAGTCATCACTTCTGTTCAGCCCTCAGCTTTCTGCTGTGAGATGCGCTGGAGGAATCTTTCCCTTGTGGTATCCACTTTGTTGTCTCCACCATGCAGTGGGGGTGGTTCTGCAGGCAGATCATGTCCCTTGCCACTTGTTTGGCCCCTCTGATGCTTTGCTATGACTTGTCTGGGGACCTGCTGACAGTTGCCTCGTACTTTCCACCCTCTTCCTTCTCCTAGGGCCGGGGAGCGGCTGCTGAGTCAGTTCAATGGAGGAGGGGCCATGGAGGCGGAGCTCCATCCCCGGAGCACAGGGTTTCCATGGCACGGCCCGAGGCTGGGTTTCCTGGCATTTCTTTGTCAAGTTGGGGAAAGTCAGCCCTGGAGGTTCCAGAATGACATGGCTCCTTGGCTCTGAAGTGTGACACAGACAGCACAGCGAGTGCTCCACAGAGCACTGCGTTCTGAGATGGAGGCCTTCTTATCTTTTTGGTTAAAATGGTCTTTCCTATTTGAAATGGTGTAATAACGGAGTTCTTTCCTTGGTGTTCTCGCTCACTAAATTCAGTTTCCCAAATTGCTTTGTATTAGGTTGAACCATGGGAAATGGCTAATATTCAACTGTTTTGACCTATAAAAAGTGCTGTTATTTGATCTTTTTGACCAATAAAATGGCAGTTGCAGATGGTTCAGTCTACTAATTTTACTGATTCATGAGAAACCAAACCTCTGGAACCGAGTGGCATCGTGGGAAGACCCTCCTGCTGGGCCCCGGGGGGTTCAGAGTTGAGCCTGGTTTCTATGCTTTTCGGCGACCGTGGTGACTCCCCTCGCCTGGACAGGGCTCAGCCCCTGGTCTGTGGAGTGGAACTCGGGACCCGTGTCCTCTGCGGCTCGTGGGGTCATGTGAGACGGTGGGTATTACATTGCCTCTGAAATGCCAAAGTGCCATGTGCGGGTTGGGTTGTGGGCTGCCCGCCGGGTGACTTGTGTCTGGAATCATATCCTCCACTTGGGCGCTGGGAGCAAAGTGTTCCTTCTTCAACCCCCAGTTTTTATCTCTTTGGGTTGAAGACACTTGGGGACAAGCTCAGGGGACTGGCCAAGGTAACCCGTGAGAGGCTAAATCTTGTATTTGCTGTGGCGACAGAACAATTGGGTTAAAAGTGCAAAAATCAATCTGTCAGTTACTTTGTCTCCAGAAGGTTATGCAACCAGTTTGGATCTTTTAAAGAAAGAAACTGACTTTTGAAAAAACCTGGAAATTCAGTTTTCTCTTTTCAGGGTGGCTTCGAGACCATGTTATTTATAAAATGTTTTGAAATTCTTAGAATAATATCAAAGAGGAAAAAAGTATCATTCTCCGACAAGATATTTCTAACTTGTAAACCTCATAAAGTGACTTTACTCAACATTCTACCTACGCAAAATCTCTGCTAACTACATTTTTGTAAAGGGCTTGACGCAGTGGTAAATGACGTTCCTATTATGGACGGGAAGGAGCTGCAAGATTCTCGGGTGACTCTAGGACCTCCAGGACAACGTACCTCAGTGTAGTTAGTCTTTGGAAATTGCAGGTGCTGTGGGGTCCCTGCCCGTATCCTGTCCCCCTTCCCACCTCGGTGCATGTCAGCCCCACTGCCAACAGCCAGCACCTGCATCTCTTTCCTGAGGGCTCCTTGTCACAGGGCACACCACCCCAGAAAGGCCAGGGCCGCAGCCGCTCCAGGAGCGGTTCTCAACAGAGACGGACAGGAGCTGGTGCATAAACCCCCAGGGGGGGATGACTCAGCTGTGGTCTCCAGGCTCCGAGAACTCCCCAGTGGAGCTGTTTCAATTCTCACGGTGGCACACAGCCTGGTAATCCCTCAGTGTTGGCTGCCTTCCCTTCCCTGTCTCCTTCCTTCTCCCCTCCAGATATTTCAGGATCTCTCAAACAAAAGACTTTTGCTCAAATCTTCATCTCAGGATCTGCGTCTGGGGCAACCCAAACTAGACAGTCGGGGATCTAGGTGTGGGGTGTGTGTGGTCCCACCATATTAACCAGAAGTACAGGACTATCCAGGACGTGCCATTCCTCGGGCATGTTGGATAACTCCTTAGTGTAATATTATATGTAATAATCGCAACTGTAAGAACTTACGCATTATTTCCAGAGATTTAGTTGTTTTAGCCAAACTGTAGTTTGCTTGTCTTCTTCTATTAGCAGCCCCCAACTTCCCTTTGGGGAGCACCCTTCTCCCAGCCCCGTCCTTAGGTCTAGTGAGAGGCTTATGACTCATGCCCAGCCAACGAGAGTGCCACGTCTCCCTGGCCTCTGTGATTGGCTCTCAGTTTGGTGCATAGCCCAAGCCAGACCAGTGAGAGGCAGCCCCAGGACTTTTGCTGGAGCTTTAAGGAAAGAGGTGGTCTCTTTCCACTGGCTGCTGAACTAGTGGGATGTGAGCCTGGAGCCGTGGGAGTCGTCACACGGAGGGGCCTGCTCAGGACCCAGTCAGCCCCAAGGACAGCAGAGCTGGGAGGTGGAGGGAGAATCGGGCCTGGTGATGGTGTTTGCATCCTAGATCCAGCCACACCTGTCTTTCCAGTCCCATGAGTTGTTTTTCTTACTTGCATTCAGACTGGTCCTCACCCTGCTGCTGACCTGGGCAGAGGGTTTCTCTGGGGGCACACAGGCTTCCCTTCTCAGAAACTGCTTTCCTGGTGGGGTCGTGGTACTGAGAAGAAAACTCCTGGCTCCGGTGCCAGGCCCCCCTGGAAGATCACCCTCCGTGAGGACCGTAGGCTGGCTCTGGTCTTCATCCTGGGCGTGGGTGTATTGGGAAACTTGCTGACAAATAAAAATGGCAAGCAATAGGATATATTGGAGTATATGAGGAAGACATTTGGTATAAACCTAATTCGGCCTGACTTTGTTTTTCCAAAAGGGCCTGACTGTGCCATTGAGCATGCATTCTATATCTGCTTAGACATTTTGAGATAAAGGTGCAACTTCCCTCCCCCTCCAACGTTGGCATCTCCTTAAAGATTAAGCATCTTTCTTTAGGCTGGGAACTGATTGCAGCGCTCATCTGTGACCACCCAGCCCGAGGCAACGGACCTGCCACCCCGTGGCGTTCACTGAGACAGCAGACCTACCTGCTGTTTCCATCAGTCGCTGTGCTGACAGAGCAGCCTCATGACTACTGTAAAAGGGACATTTCAATCATATGTGAAACATCCTCTTTGAGGGTATATAACCATCCTGTATACCCCCACTTCTTTGGAGTGCTCTGTTCCTTTGTGGAAAGACTCTCCCGGGTTATAATCCTCAGATTTAAGCTCAGAATAAACTCACCCAAATTTTCATTTATAGATTGGTTATGGATTATTTTCGTTGACATTGCCTTTGGTGGTCTTTTCCAGAAGAGAGGTGAGCAGAGTTTGGATGAAGGGTAGGACACAGCAGCAGTGTGAAACACCGGGTGACAGGTGTCAGGCCTGTGCTACTCCTGCAGTCTCACACTGGGAGCATGGTACCACGTGGTCCTCTTGGCCCCGTGGAGCTCACAGACAGACCCTGCTGCATTCAGCGGGTAGGGTCTCCCTCAACATTGTGTTGCTGCCCCAGATGGGCTCTGCCCTAGACCCCATGGGTGGTTTGGTCAGAGATGGTGGCCGTCTTCCAGCTGACCAGTGAGAAGCGGGGTCTGGTGTGGAAGGCAGCACGGCCACAGCTGGGAAGAGCAGTTGAAACAGGAGGGTCTGGTCCTTTTTGCCGCTGAGGCCACAGACATGGCAGGACAGGACAGACACAGATGGGGACGAGGGGTGGGAGAGGGAAGTGCACGGCCTGTGTGGGCCAGATCCCATCACAGCTGAGGGCGGGAGACACCAGGGCTGTAGGGAAACGAGATTTCCAGGAGGCTGGGGCGCCAGGATGGACGGCTGAAGACACCCTGGGGACTGGGCAAAAGGGACGATGCAGCAGGCCGCTTTGACACAGCCGGTTGATGCAACTGCCTGGAAATGCTGTGTCAAAATGTACAATCACTGTTTTTAGTTAATCAGTAATGTTCCCGTCCCGTCCCTGGCAGATGACGGGTGAGGCTCAGGACTGCGGTCCCATTTGATCTGATTGGATCATTACTTGGTGAAAAGAATTACACGGCTGAAAGTTTCATGGTTTGGTGTGTAGGCTGAGTTAAATGTCCCTGTGTAAAAAAAGCCCCATCCAAATGTCATTGACAACTCACTCCTTATTGTATCTCAACCAGCAAAAATCTTCCTTTGAATCTTTGCTGTGGAGCAAGAGGTTTCTCCTGTTGGGTGTGGGCGCTCCCTCAGCGAGACTGCAGAGGGCTGAGTGTGTTCTCCTGGGTTGGTACCGCAGTGCCTGCTACTCCAAGCACGGGCTGTGCACATGTCAGCACCACCTGAGGGCTTGCTAGAAACACAGACTCTCAGACCTTACCTCAGACCTGCATTTTAACAAGACCCTCTGGTGACTGGTGTGCCGAGACAAGTGTGAGAAGCACTGATATCATGGCGGTCCATTACAGGACATTCTCAGAGGACAGTGGCCCCTGTTCCCGCACCAGCAGCAGCGGGTGGAGCTGGCAGCCACCTCGGATAACACGACCCCACTCCTTGTCATATTCGATTGGATTGGGGCTTGTCCTATGGCCCAAGGTTGGCCAGTCAGAGCCCTTCTCTGGGAATTTGGATTAGGACTCTGTGCATGTGTGTGTGTGTGTGTAAGAGAGAGAGAGAGAGAGATGCACACCTTCTACTTGGACAGCTGGATGCACTCCACGTGTTCTCGGGAGTGGGTCATATTTCAGCAGCTGCAGAGCCCCGAGCAAAGGGAGCCAGTTGGTAGGGAGAGAAGACTGAAGCGCGTGTGTTTGACCACGGTCAGTGATGGCTTTTACGGTCTGGCTCCAGCCCCCTCCTGAAGCGCAGCTGCAGTTCCACCCTTGGGTTCCGTGAGGCTCCTCTGTATCCTGAGAAATCCCCCTTGTTGGCCTAGGGTGGCCTGAGTTTGCTTGTCTCACCCCAGCTAGTTTGTGGTGGCAGCGATGGAAGCTGCCTCTGGTTATCTTCAGTTGGGGAGAATCTCTTGGTGGGGGAAGGTGTTAGGGGTTCCTGGGAGGCAAGTGGCACCAAGGGGGCTGGGTGGGTGGGCAGCAGAGGCCACAGCCCGGGCGTGCAGCAAGGAAAGTCAGGTAAACACCTGACACTGGAGTGGCTGAGAGCTGCCCTCTCAAGCTGCGTCCCCACCCCCTCAGACTCGGTGGCTCCGAGGCCACCCTGAGGTGGGGAGGGGGGAGATCTCGCCACTGCAGCTCCCTCCCACCAATCTGCACACCCAGAGCATGGAAATCCCCAAGGAAACACCCCATTTATGCCCTGATGAAGGAGGAGTGGATGCTGGACAGCCCCAAACTGCAGAGCTCCGTGTCTTGCTCTGAGCCAGGGGCAAGGTCTTGTGTGGAGGCAATTTATTTGGAGGTGATTCCAGCAAGTGGGAGGCAAGGAACAGAGAGAGTGAGCCTGGAAGGAGGAAAGCCCATAAGGATGTGCTGTCTAGGTTGCTGCTGTGGGCAATGGCCTCAGTGGTACCCTGAGAAGCAGGCAGAATGAATGTCTTCCAGAATGATCCACTGAGCACGGAGACGCAGGGGCCTTCACCCACGGGATCCTTCAAGCGCCGCACCACCCAGCGTGCTTCCGCCTGGCCTGCTCTTGAGCTGCACAGGCTCTGCGGCTTGGAGGGAACCCCGGGTGGAAGAGCAGAGAACACAGGCTGCACCCTTGAGGTGGGGCCTCAGTCAGCGTCCAGAGTGCCCACCACAGCTGCGAGAGGTCAGGGGCTGAGGGCATGGCCCAAAGAGCGTCTGCTCCAGTCACAGCACACCCACAGGCCACACCTCCAGCTCCCGGTGCCACACAACCCAGATGCGGGGACATGTGGACGCCCCCACACTGAAAGGGCCGAAGGAAGATCTCAGGTGGCATTTGGGAATGATATTCCAGGGAAAATTCTCCTTTCACTTTCTACTAATGGCACAGATTGGGAACTTTATTTATAGTGACAAGCGAGGACAAGATCTCGGAACTCTCTCTGGTTTCCTGGACTTCCTTCTACCATTTCTATTTTGTAGAAAACACACAGAGTTGCATGCCAAACCCCATACGTCTCTAATATATAAAAATCAATTGCTGAAATATTTCCTGCCTGATAGATCATTTTCTTAGTCTCTGCCTCATAAAATTTAGGGGGGAAATGGAAAATTTCTCATTTGTTTGACTGATTTTCGTTTTCTACATGGTCAACAAATGCATCCTTTGGACCCAGAGCTGCCTGTACATTTATGAAATCTCCGCTCGGCACCGTCCCGGGTGCCGCTCCGTGCACAGGACGCCCGGCTCTGCCAAAGCGAGGAGCTGACATTTCTTTAGTTTTGTTTGACCAGAGTTTTCCTTGTTATTTTTGATTTGTGGTGTGCCTGGCTCCCCCCACCTCTGCCTCCATCATGACAGGCCCTCTGATTCACGCGGCAGGTCCGTCTCCCAGGCACCGCCTGCGTGGAGTGGACGCGCCGCTCCCAGTGGCTGACTCAGCTTTCGGCAGATGCCGCGTGTCACAGCCCTGTCCAGACAGCTCTCCCTGTTCACACACGGGCTCAGAGACTCACATGGGTGCCTTTGCCAGACAACCCGAGACTCACTGGTTCTTGTTTCCACATCTTGACACACCTCAGAGAGAAATGCAACAAGGTTGCCACTTCTGTGACAGCTGCTTGTGCAAAGGCACCGAGTTTTGCCCAAATGATGGTGGCTTCGGTGGTAGCGGAAGTCCCAATGTGTCTGTGTCTGTAGGGCTCTCCAAGCACCAGGGCGACTGAGGGAGGGCTCTTAAAGGCCCGATCAAATGCCACTTCTATTCAGTTCCACGAATGGGTGATGACCCCTGCTATGCCTCGTCACAATTAATTATTCCTCCCCCAGGTCCCTTTCTACCCCACTTCTGTGCTTGTCATGGTCCAACTTGAATTCCAGTTAACTGTCGGTGTGTTTATCCCTCCTGCTGGACCACCAGCTCCTCTAGGGGTGGGGGGCATTCTCCCATGGTCCTCCTTCTCCAATGCAGGGCTGTTGATGGAATAAGTCAATGTGTGTTTGTCAAATGAATAAAAGTGGCCAATGTCCAGCCTCTGCAGACCTTGTGGGTGCACAGCCCATAGGGCACCCACCCTGCCTCCCCTTCCTCTGAGTCCTGGTTGCCACCCCTCTTGTGCTTGGGCCGAACAGACCCATCTTTTGTGGTGGTGGGACGTGGTGGGTCCCCCAGTCCAGGAGGACCTCAGGCTCCCTCCCTAAGGGCTCCGCTCCACGCCCGCCAGCACAGGGCCGGGGCTGAGCAGCCGCACGTCCCCGGGGAGCCTCTGCAAATGCTCTTCTGAAAGCCGCTGGGAAGTTACATCTTTGTCAGTGAATCTTCCTTTTTGTGTATATGAAATTGTCTTTCCTTTAATTAAAAAATATTTTATTGCTTTTACCTTATTACAGAAGTAATAAATGTTCATCCCAGAAAAGGCGAGCCTCACAGCTGGGCACACGAAGCCCGGCCGCCCAGACGTGAACCTCCAGCCTCGATTCCTGTGTGTGCTTCTCTTCCTCTACAGCAAAACTGGGATTCAAATCCCATTTTAAACATGCTCCAGGAGCTTCTACTTAAAGGAATTCTAAAGCGATTCCTTTTGGGATGTGAATAATTCCCCTGGGATTCATTTGTGCTACTGGCTCAGGCAAAATCTGGAAGTCATAAAGTGTTTACGGTTGGGTGTGTCTGGGTCTGACAATCTTTGAAAATTTCTATCTCAGTTTCTGCCTCCATATCCGTCCATCCGTCCATCCATCATCTGTTAGCCTATCATATAGCTCCTAATTGAGTGTTGAGAGACTGACATGAAGAGACAGGCAGAGCAGCCAGGTGGGGTTGGTGAGCACCCTCCGCAGGGAGCCTCACGCAGGCAGTGCCACATATTTATGGCGTTCCCCGAGGTCTGGATTACACGGCAAAAGATTAACATCCTGCTGCACAAATTAAAAATACTCTATTATTTGCAGCATGGAGCGGACTAGCTGATCAGCATCTTCTCTTTGAACAACATAATTGAATGTCTCTCAGCCTGAACCCCTCGCTGTATTGATTTGAATTAATTACTTGTGCATTTGTAATCTCCTGGCTTCCCCAGCCCAGGGGTGCCCCACATTGCAACACTGCGTGGCTGCCTCCTCCCAGCCGTGCCCCCTCGTCTGGAAGCCTTTGACAGTTCTAAGGACAATTAATCAGTCAAATGGAGTCAGTTTTTGCTGATAAAGAAGAGTTTTCCCTGTAACACTGACACTCCATTTTATGGGAACGAACGGTGTTCTGCCTTAGTTAAAAGCACCGATCCATTAGGACCCAGTTCGGAGACGCTGTGGGAGGTGGTAGTGGTGGGATCAAATGTTTACCCTCGAGGGGCTTAGAGCTGGGCCAGTGTGCGGCGGTGGGGGGCTTGAACATGCCAAGCCTTTTGGTGATTAGGGAGCAGCAAACGTCCAGCAGCAGCCAGGGCATTGGTCTGTTACGCAGGTAAGAGTATGTCAATGGACCATGTTGTAGACACACCGCAGACCTTCTCCCAAAGCAAAATAGAAAATTTTGTATACTGTAATTTACTGGCAAAGAAAAGGCACAGAAAAATCAACATTTGCCAGGAAAGGAAAACTCAGGTTATCTGCAATCCAATTCAGCTTCTTCAAAAACCGGATCTATGTTATTCGACAACATCAGTTATCCGCTTTGGGAATAGGATTCTGGTTACCTGTAAGCTTCGTTTGCTCCAGCCCTCTTTGAGGAGCATTCTGAGTGGCTGCAACGCCTTCTGGCCCTGTAAGGCCGGTAAAGAGGCCACAGCTGTCAGAGGCTGCTGAGGGCCGAGGCGGGATGGAGACGGGCCAAGGACCTCCTGGGGGCACACTTGTTGCCCACAGGTGTTCGCAGATCGTGTTCCTGCATGAGGCAGGCTGGGTGGGGCGACGGGGCATGGGAGGGCACGTAAGGAAGTGGGGAGGCTGTGCTTTCATAGGGGACAGCTGCTGCTTGGCACCCACCAATTGTTACCACGTGAGAATGTGGGCCTTGTGTGGCCACATATTGTGATGTTTTTCAAGAGAAGCCAGAAGTTTGGATTTTCACTTGAGAGTTCTCGAAATTGTAAAGCAATAATAAAAATCCTCGTGTCTGCCAAACAAAAGATGTCTGTGAGGGAGATGTGGTTCAGGAACTGTGCTTTGCTACCTCTGGGTGGGAGACTGAGTTAGAGGTGAATTTGTCTTGGGGGCTGTGGAAAGGGAAAGTTGATATTTTGTTTTTGTTTTAATATAAACCTCTGGTAGGACTCGGCCTTTTTTTCTTCTTTTACTTTTCACTTTACCTGCACAGCAGGGATTAATCCCTGTCCTTGTTTATGATAGGCCCTCAACATTGATTAGGGTATGGCATCATTCATTCATTCACTTAAAATAATGCGGTAAGTACCCTAACCCAGCACTCAGTTTGAAAACTAAGACCTTGATAACTCCCTGCACCCGCTGTGGGCTCCTCCTTCACCTGGTCACTCTGCCTCCCCTCCACCAAGGTCACCATGGTCCTCTGTCCATATACGTCACTCCCTTACTTTCCTTTTCAGGTCATTTCATCTCATCTATGTTTTTTAAAGAGACCGTCCATCTATCCATCCATCCATCCTTTATCTATCTAGTGCTTTTAGTTGGGGTTTAACTTTATAAAAAGAATATTATACTGTATGTAATCCTTTGGGACTTACTTTTTTCAACTGATAGATGCTAGGATGTAATTCGTTCATTCTGACTCTTGTGCACTGTTCCATCATGAGAATATGTTACAGCATATCCGTCTGTCCCTTGTCTGTTTCCAGGCTACGTGAATGGGGCTGCCATGAACCTTTGTTTACATGCTCCCCGGCGCACGAGCAAGGCTTTTGCCACTTAGGAGTGGAACTGCTGGGCCGTGGGGTGTGTGAATGTGCCATTTTGAGAGTTAGTGCCAAAGCATTTTCCCATAAGGCCGCACGATTTACACTCCCACAATCAACACATAAGAGATCTTGTGACCCACATCCTCTCCAACACTTGGGATTGTCAGACTTTTTAGCCTCTGGCAGCTGAGTGGGCATCACTATCATGGCCTTGAATTGCGTTTCTCTGCTTGCCGTCGAGGCTGAGGCCTTGTCTATATTCACTGCCCATATTTCTGTGGTTCCCGTCGTCTGTCCATCCCCACCGCACCGTTCGTGCTTGTCTTCCTGGTCTCTAGGGGTTCTTTGCACACGCTTGACAGTAGCCGTTTGCTGCTTGCCTTGTGTATGTCTTTTCACTTTCTTTATGGTGAGAAACAAATGCTCTTGATCATAACATACTCCAATTATCCATCTTTTCTCTTATAGTTACCACTTTTTGGGTCTGATTTAAGTAATCCTCTCTGACTTCAAAATCTAAAAGATAACGTCCACATTTTCTAAGAGTATCACTTATCACTTCCTCCTTTCAAAAAAGTCACGTGCAAGGAACAAATCTGATTTTCATTGGGTTTTGGCCAGTTGGTGTCTAGTTAGTGGCTGGGTGTGAAGTCATGTTTTCTGACTTGAAATATACTTGTAGTGCTCCACAGGTCTTTGTCATTTTACAGGTGTCACCGCTAGTGTTGTTTCCAGACCTTATCTCATGTGCCTTCGGCCACAAAATGGGGCAGGCCCCCCGGATGTCATGGGTTTTCCGGGCATTCTGGGGCTCCTGGGACCAGGTGTAAAGTTCTTATCGGTTGGTGAAGGCAGGGGGTGCTGAGGGGGCAGCAGCGCGCTGTGCGTCCAGGTTGGCTGAATGACCCCCGGTGGCGCTGGGTCACTCCACTGCTGAATCCTCCCCTGGCAGGAGGCAGGAGCACCTGAAAGCAGCATGCTGCTGAGCAGATGTGCCCAGGCACGCAGGGAGCACATGCGCCGGCTCTCCACTCCTTATGCAGGAAAAGCAGGCATTGCACCCTGCGCAGCGCCGGCGAACGTCTAGCGGGGGATGGGTCTGTGTGGGGGAAGCAGTGCAAAGATGAGCAGGCACTGTAGCCCTGCTGCCAGTGCCAGAGCCCTTTAGCCACAGGCTCAGCTCACAACGGCAGGGTTGGTTCCATTCCAGCCGAGGCCAGCTGTGGGCCAGTCCGACTGAGCTCTTTTTTCTGGGTCAGAGTGGTGACTAGCAACGTGGGGTTGAAAGAGAACCAAAACTCAGAATGCCACTGCCTCTGGTCACATCATCTCCCGTCAACCTCTGAGAATTCCTGTCCTTCCCCCATGGCTACGTACGAAACGCTGCCTGCTGCCTGGAGGAGGCATGGGTCAGCCACAAGAGGTGCTGTCAACCAGGGCAGCCCCTCTGTCACCTGTAGATTGCAGGGGCTGCTCTGCTGGGTCTGGGGAGTGACCCCTCTCCCCCGCCTCCCTCTCCTGCTCGCTTCCACCCTCTCGCTCAGCCTCCAGGTGGGGTGACGTGTGCCCTGCCATCACCTTCCTCCTCTTCCCTCTGCCTCCTCACCCTCCTTTGAGTGTTAGTTGCAATGCGGACCCACAGTTCCACAGTCCCTTCAAGCCCACCAAGTGGCCCTCAGAGCCTAGGACCAGAGCTCCTGAGCCATCCACAGTGTGCTCTTCTCAAATTGAAATATTCATCTTTGCCCTCGGACCCCAGCCCCTGTCTGCCCCGGACGGGAATCAAAATCCAAAAAAAAGGTGTCTTATTGAGGTGGTAGGTCCAATCCCACGGTTTCTATTTTTGGTGGGTGCCTGCCCCTCCTGGTTTGTATGCAGCTGGTAAAATTCAATGCAGGCTGCCCATTCTTTGTCTTCATCTTGGACCCCAGAGAGCAGGCACCCAGATCCCCATCAACCTACTTTGTGGATCCGCGGGTACACACTTCACTTCTCCTTCCTTTGAGTGCAGAGCACTGAACCAGCAGGGATGCTGGTCTGTGAGGGTCCCAGGGTCAGAGAGACTTGCTTTTGCCTTCTGTGGACCCCAAGTTCTCCTCAGCCTTAGTCTGACTTCCATTTGCTTCTCTGTGGGGGGGGGGGCGTCATCCAGCCTTATCCACGACTTCCTTCCCAGAGGTCCTTGGTCCCCAAGGGGAGACCTCAGGGCTCGGCTCATTCCTCTGCGGGCGAGGTGCTGCCTCTCTGTGCAGAACAAGGGCAGCCCCGGAGAGCAGTTCCCCAAAGCATACCTGTCGTCTCTCCCCTGTGGGCATCAGCAGGGCCAGCTGCTCCGGGCAGGAACCTGGCTGATGGTGCGTATGCAGAGGCGTCGGGTTTTGACGAGGGGAAATGGCACCCAGCTCCCGGTCCCTGGAGTGATCTGGCACCACGTCAGCTCATCACTGACACGTCGTTTCCATTCCACCTGGCGTGTGGGAAGTGCCCTTTTCTTTTCAAGCGCAGAGGGCCCATATTTAACGTGACATTAGTCCACTACAGTATTGAGTTGACTATAAAAAGAGATGATCCTTCTGGACAGAATCACTATCCACAGGACAAAATGATTAAATTTACAGCTGGCTTGTTGCTGATCAATATAAATGAAATGTGAAACAACTGAATGTGTCCACCGGAAGCAGCCGGCCACAGTGTCTCCTCTCAGGCAGCCCAGGACGGCAGCTCCACGCCGGGGTCTCTGCACACGTGGAATTGTCCAAACACACTTTTCTTTTCTCTTTCCCCTCAGATAAATAGGGCAGCCCCTTGCTGTGTCCGTGGGATAGGCTGGATGATGCTGCCATGACAGCCAAGCGCAGAGCTCGGTGGCTTGAAACAGCACGAGCTGGTTCCTCATCCACTGTGTTCCCGCGCTGGCAGCAGGGGAGGCTCCGCCCTCTACGGAGACTCGAGGACCCAGGCTGGCACAGGACTTAGCATCTTGAACGTTGCCAGTCGTCATGTCAGGGGAAAAGAGCGCTTTGGAGGGTCTTGCACTTGCAACCAAATGCCTGGGGCTGAGAGTCATGCACACGCCTTCCGTTCACAACACTCTGGCCAAAGCTGCTCACACGGCCCCACCAGCCACAGCACGCCCGGGGGCTGGTCCTGACCACGCACCAGCTGGCCGGGAGGGGGAGGAATCCGATGAGCAATGTCAATGACAAGCACACTTGCTTAAAAACTGGCTAGATTTTAAATGAATCCATGGGATTTGGTGATTTAACGCAATGCTGTTGCCGAATGAAGAAGAGCCCCCAACCCATGTCTATTTCTTCATGACTTGTGGAACCTGCCCCAAACACTGGCCTTTCAGAGGCTCAGAGCAATCTCTAGATGCACACAGAAAGAGTGCGGAGTGCCCCATCTTCCCCCCAAATTCCCTCCTCAAATAGCAGCGAATCCAAGAGCAGTGAATACATTCCGATGTCTGATCTCCAAGAGGGCAAAGGCACTGCACGATTACTTTACACCGAAAGGGGAAAGCGTGCTTCTTGCCTTATGCCACACCTCCTCCCAGTGACCTCCTTCCCTTCAGGACCCAGGCTGGTGGCCCCTCTCACTCCTGGCCCCATGAGGTGCCCTGTCCCCAGAGGAGGCTGGGCAAGTGCCCCTGTCTGCCCAGTGTGGCCTCTCCTGTGCCCTGGGCTGCGCCCAGCCATGGGTGCAGGTGGCATCAGAGAACAGGAGGCCACGGCCTTCGGGCTGCACTGGGCACAAGGCTGAACATGCACACATGCCTGTAGAAAGATTATGTCAAAGTCGTTTTTATTCAACTGTTATCCAGCAATATACAATTCAGTTTATAAACAAGTGTCTGACCTTGTTTCCAATCTTTATTTAAAAATAAATATTATTGACAGTGAATCTTAATTATGATAAGATGTCTCTTTTTTTAATCAAAATGTCTCAAAAGAAATAATTTACTTTAATAAAAAAAAGGAAAGCTCCCAAAGAAAAAAGTAAATAAAAAAAATTCCTACACACAACAATCTACTAAAAATATTTTGCTTTGTCAGAAAGGCTTTGACTCGACATTTTCAGAGTCCCCTAAACATAAGCGCTCAACAGTTCGTGCAAAATGAAGACCTGGAGGGAAGTTCAGAAAAGGGACATACACTGAAGCAGCGGCGTCACCGAGTCCGTGCACGCCGCGGGGTCCAGACTCCAGCTTATTTGGAAACTAGATGCATTAGTTTAGGTGTTCTACATTTGTGTAACTTCCCCAAAAATATGATTCATTTATTTTTCACATGGAGTTTCTCATGCTTCTCTCAGTCTGTCTGTGTCCATCTGGTGACTCTGTCCTCACCCCGGGGCGGGGCAGGTGTGGGCGGCCGGGGGACAGGTGTGCGGGCGGCCGTGTCCGTCAGTGCCCCACCAGAAGGCCGAGGAGCTGATGCAGAGCTAACAGCAGCAGGGACAGGAGTGGGTCCGGGGCGTAGCTGGGGCCGGTGCCTGCAGGGGACGAGAAACCGCATGGTTAACGCCTCCTTCACGAAACCTTGAAAACCTCACAGCTGCCTGCGGGCGGACCAGGGAGGGAGAATTCCCACGCCTGCCCGGGCCTCTGGACCTCAGCACCCTGCTGGTGTGTGGTGGCTGCTTCCTTGTAACGATAAAGCATTTGGCTGCTGCCATTTGTGATTTACACCACGTTTTTTGTTATTTGTAAATTGTTGTTTACACACGTTTAGGAGCCTACTGTGGTCAGACACAAGGTGCCCTTGGCCCGGAGGGGACCAGGCTGGATTGCAGGTCTAAAGTCCAAGCCACGATTTTAGTTGACTAAAAAGACAGTATGCTCCCTCTCTATCCTCCTGGCCCCAATACTACGCTGCAAAGTGCCCTCCGCACTTAAGGCCCAGCTTTCCCCCTCCTCCAGGAAGACCCCATGACTGCACAGGACTCCAACTCCTCCAGCTCCTGCTGGCGCTGCACAGCTTAGCATTCACAAATGCTCAGCTTAGGCATCCTGATGTTTCTGTGCCTGAGTCTTCTTTCCACCCACTGTCAGTCCAGCCCTTGGGGAAGGTGGGGAGCTCAGAAATCCCTGGCTGCTGGAGGTGGCTGGGCTAGGATGCCTGAGGAGAGCAAGCACTATTCTGGTGGGAGGTCACTACGACCTCCTTCTCCAACACAGCCACTAACCTGGGGCCTGGCTTGCCACTGGATGGTCACACTTGTCCCTCCATCCCGCCTCAGCTGGGCTGCCCGACCAGAGCCCCATCTGCCTGTCATCAGGGTCTCCACCTGTTGCAAGGCCTCCTGTGCAGCTGGGGAGAGCCACCCATGAATGCAGGCTTCTCACCTGGAAGGTGACATGCTCCCTCCAGGGTCATTGACAGGAGCCCGTGCAGAAGTGCTGCACACGCCTCACGGTGCTGTCCAAATCCCAGGGGGACTGCTCACTTGCTTAGAGCCGGGCTGCATTAATGGAAGCGGTGCCCAGCCCCTCCCTGCTCACCCGCACCACCTGGAGGCCTCTCTCCTTCCTTCACCCAACCCAGCCGGCTGGGCTGGACCTCTGCCCCGGGAGGAAGCCCCTCACTGTGCCAAGCAGATGGTGCCGAGGCTGAGGCCACCTCCACTTAGCTGCCCTCGGGAGCTGCTGGCAGGCCGGTGGATCTGTGGCTTTCCTGACAAGACTGGGCCTGGACCCACAAACTCCTCCTCTCTCCAGGTGGAAGGGCCTTTAGGCTTGTCTATGCGAGGCGTTCCCCCATCTTGAGTCATTCTCGCTCTGGTGATAACTATCTGTGTCACGTGTTTACCTCGCAGGCCCAGTCTCCCCTCTGTAAAAGGAGGGGTTGGACAAATGACCCAGGGGCCAGTCCAGCTTGAGACGCCAGGATTCCATCTGCCCTTTTTGGGAAACACAGGCTGTGTCTGAACATCTGGACGCAACAGGGGCGGATGCCAGCCTCTGCACGTGGCGCTGAGCCCGCAGAGAGGCACGAGGACTGACAGTCCAAAAGGCGCTAAGCTTCCCCTTGGGACATGGGTTTTTCACACAGCTGTCGCTCCCGGCCTCCTTGCAGCTCCGCCCCAGCTGACATCCTCTTGCCGGCCGTCAGCGGGAAGACCAGGGTGCGGTGGCGACTCCAGAGACTTGGGCCCTCTGTGCTGCTCCTTGCTGTCACGCATCCCTGGGGAGGACGAGGGAGGCGGCGCTGGCGGGGTTGGAGGATGGCCAGGTGCCTGGGTGGGATTCACTGAGGCTCAGGGCACGGAGAATGGGGATGCACTGCCTCGGGGACACGGGGCTCACGTGGCCAGACTGGCTGCGGGCCTGCCCCGTCTCCTGGCCCAGATCTTCATGCTCCTCAAACCCTGACGCTCAGGCGGTGCGGGCGAGAGAGAACAGCCACCCGAGGCCTCTGGGAGCGGAGGTACGTGTGCAGTGGAGCTCCAGACGCAGCAGGCGCGCAGGGCAGGAGGGAAGCAAGGGGGCCAGAGCCCGCCCAGGCGGGCACCACGGCACTGTGGGTGGAGGAGGCACCAGGAGGTTTAATTTGCCTCCAAATACTGCCAACTGGTCTTCACCACTATTATAGCTTTACCCACTCGCATTTAAAAGTTTTACAACTGCACAAGATTTTCAAAAGATTGAAACAACCAGCCTGCCACTCTGGCTGGGCCAGAGTTGGGGCAGCAGGGGCTGGAGGGCTGGAGTGGTGGCTCCTGGAGGCTGATGCCTGGGGACGGTAGACACCAGGGTCTGGGGTGTGTTTGCTGGTGGAATTCTGTCAGGGACAACCAGGGTTAGCTCCTGGGTGGCACCTCATCCTCTCCCTGGCCCAGCATTGCCATAGAGGGGACCCAGGGAGGCCGTGTGGGGTGGCAGGCTGGCACCCAGGAGACAGGCTTCCAGGCTAGCCCTGTTGCCAGCTTGCTGTGTGACCCTGGCAACACCTTTCACCTCTCTGGGTCTTGAGTTATGCTCCATAAAATGGGGATGTGCAGGTGATTGGCTCCATAAAATTAATATGTGCACAGCACATCTCACCGGGTTGGGGTCCAGATTAAGCAAGATCATAGTGGCAGATTGTAAAAATGGCCACAAATGCCCCTCCCCCTTGTCTCCTGCTCCCAGCACCCACACCCTGTGATGGTGCCCTCCCACACCAATTCTGGGCTTGGCCACGTAGCTTGCTTTGGCCAATGCAGATTATCAAGTGAAGTAAGCAGAGGCTGGCCAGGCGCTTGCAGCCTGAGGCTCGCCCTTTCCTTGTGGTTCTTGGAACCTGCAGCTGTGTGGCCAGGACTGGGCAGCCTGCTGCAGGAGAAGAGCCCAGTGATGTCCCAGCTGAGGTCCCCCTAGAGCAACCAGCCCTCACTGAATGGGCAGCTGATCACAGATGCGTGAGCCCAACTAGAGACCAGCAGCAGAGCTGCCCAACCGACCCACAGAGTTGTGAGCTAAACGAACGGTTGTGGAGTAGCTCCAGGGCCACTGAGCTTTAGGGCCCTTTGTCACGCAGCAAGGCCAACTGATAGAATCATATACACAAAAGTGCCTCCCACAGAGGCCAGTGCCACGCAGGCAGACGTTACAGGGAGGGGCAACATAGAGACTCTGCCGAAGAGGATGGGAAAACCACTTTTGGGGACTGTCCTTCTCTCAAGAGGAGCATTTTCCAAGCTAGAACAGGCAAGGCAAACTAGCTCTCCAATACTCTGTCTCAAGGCAGACAGACATCCCTGGGTCTTTGGAGAGAAGGACCCAGATTTTGGAACTTCCTGCTACCTCACTCACCGGATCTCCAAACACTCTCTTTCGGTTTCCCAAATGAATTGGCAGAGTGAGGAAGACAGGCTCCCAGGCTGGTCCTGGGGGAAGGGGTCTGTAGGCCAGAACGAGTTAGAATCCAGGAGTCTGGCAGCCCAGTGTCCCCTTCCAGGCGCTGTCTCCTTGGAGGGAGAGTGACAATTGTCTAGCACTTGGTGGTGGGCCCCCTCAGCATCTGCCACCCCAGTCCCTGTCCTCGTGGCTTACTGGAGCGAGCCAGACTGCCCACTGCTGTCTGGGGCTCACCTTGACCCTCCAGGACAGGGGCCGAGAGGGTGCCTCTGACTCAGCCGAGGTAGGATCTCCTATCTGGGCCTCCAGCCCCCTTTATTATGCGCCTGGAGACGCCCGTGGTCCCAGGGACATGGAGGCTGCTATGTCAACGGTGCTAACAATCCGTCTCTTTCTGTACTTCCTCCTTTCCTAAGGAGTAACAGGAACGGCACTGGAACACGCAGAGGTTTATTTGTCACCATTAAGCCGGAAAACAGGCTGCTGGAGAGGTGACGGAAGCCCTCTGACGGAACAGGAGCGAGTTCGCTCTTTATATTAGGCAAGGCTCGCGGCTTTGCTCGTCACGCCTAAGGGGTCAAAGCCGCCGTGGCTTGGTGACGTTCACTCGCATTGGGCTGGTGGTGAGCGGGTGAGACGGGCCGCAGCCCCGGGAGAGGCTCCCACGGAGCCCAGAGGCGCGCCCAGCCCCATGGGCACAGCGGAGGCAGCGGCCGGGCGGCTGCTGCCTGGGGGAGCCCGCCTCTCCTTTCCCAGCAGGGGCAGACTCCCAAAGGCCCTGCCCAGAAACGGCGCGGACGCTCCGACACCTCGACGCCTCGCGATGCAGGTGGAGGAGGACGCTTCGCTTGGCCGTCCTCGGGGACCCTTGATCTGTCCACACTGGCCGGAGGCCAAGCTCGTGAGTGGCGGGTGGCGGGCGTGGCGGCTGGTCACCCGATCTGGCCTGGCCTCCCACAGGCGTGCGAGCCCCAAGAGGCCGGCGGCAGGATCACGGTGAGCTGCTCCCCAGCTGAGCAGCGAGGAGAGCCGGCCGAGGCAGCCGCTGTTCTGCCACCTGCCTGCCCGCCCTCTAGGACCACGGCCGGCTCCCTCGGCTCCCTGCTGGGGTCCGCAGCACCTGTGTGCTGGCATGGAGAGGAGAGGCCACAGCCCCACCCTGTGCAGGGCTGAGGAGCGCAGACCTGGCTGCTCCATGGCCATTGCAGGCCTGCTGGGGGCCTGGGCCCTGCAGCCAGGGGGCGGCCTGGGTCAGGGGTTTGCAAACAGGGCCCCTCGGAGTCCGGGGGTATCTGTGGTGTTGCTCAGAGGCTGCTTTTTTTCTTTTTCTTTTTTGCTATAGCTTAAAAATTAAAATTTACTCCCGGTTTGAGAAGAGTGAGTAAAATTCAGGTACTCTGAGGCCTGTTCCACCACAGACAGCTTGCGGGCCGGGCGGAGTCGGAGGGTCAGCGTGCAGGGCGATGCCGCAATGCCTGGCCTGCCTCCCGCTGCACTAGGACACGCACACGTGGTGTGCAGGTGGCCAGAGACCCCTCCCGGGCCCAGCGGCCAGGGCGCTGCCCAGCGAGCACGGCTGTGCTAACACAAGGACTCTGCCGAGGGTCTGAAGCACGGGCCCCCGTGTCCAGCACCGATGGCCCCTCACATGTGTCCTGCATCGTGCGCGGTCCTGATGGTCTTTCGAACAGGGCTCCTTTCTGGGAAGGTGAGACCCCCGCGGTGAGTCCGGAGGGCCTGCAACCGGGCGCCAGCTCGACCCTGCTCCCTCTGGCTGCGTCTGAGAACAGAGGAGCGGGCCGGCCCCAGCGACGACCACTGCACCTGCCCGGCCTGTAGGGCTGGGCCCGGAGACCCATTCAGCCATGGGGACGGGCAGCCGTCTGCCTGGGGTGCTGGGAGTGGCCTGGCTCTCACCCCAGTTCCCATCATTGGGCGGGCCCTGGCCTGTCCAGCTCCCCTCTGGGCCCACGCCGTGACCAAGCCCCGGCCGAGGGAGAAGGTCCCTGTTGGAGCGTCCTGGGGTCATGGTGCAAGTTTCTCTCGGGTGTGCAGGTGCTTGTGGCGCTGAGTGCAGAGGACATGTGGGAGTGCTCCTGGCCACAGTCACGCACCTGCCTCTGTCTGCTGGGGAGCCGTGCACGATCTGAAGCACCAGGCTGGAGCCGAGGGCAGTGCGGGGCACTCCTGGCCCTCACTCTGCTTCACCATTTCCCCACGTTCTCACCCCTGCCTCGCTGGACACAAAATACCATCTCCTACAGCACCCGGAGGCAACGGAACGGCGCCAAGGGCCCCTCGAGGACTCCCTCTGGTCTGCAGAAGGGTCTGGCTCGGGGCACAGAGTCTTACAAACTGGAACTTACAGTCCACCGTGTGGAACTTGGGAGACTTCCGCATAAAAGCACAGGGGCCAAGACCCAGCAACCCGGACCTGCTTTTCCTCCGAGCTACAGGCCAGCAGCTAGCTGCTCTGCTCAGCAGGGATCTCCCGCCCATGGCTCCCTCCTGACTCCAAGCCGGGCCCAGGGTGCCTGCCAGTTACCTCCCAGGCCCTTGCGTAGTCGGGCCTCCCTATGCCCAGCCCTCCTCATTCATCTCCATCACCTGACCTGGCCCCCCGTGGCTGGGAATTTGCGGCCTCTGAGCCAGCCCTGGAGTAGGACCCAGGCCAGGCTCTCGTCCCACCTTCGACCCTATGCTGCTGTGTGACGATGGGGGCAGGCCCTTCTCGCTCTGACATTCCTGGCTTCCTGATGGCATTGTGCCTGCCCCACCCTGGCTCTCTGCCCTCCCCTGGACGCAGCACCGGGCAGGCCAGGCGGCCCGGCTGCAGCTGAGTGGGAAGATGTCACCTTGCAAGAAGGCTGCTTCCCTTGTTGACGTTTTAATTAAAGCCTCTTCATGGATATTTATTCAAAGGGAGTCAGAGAGGAATAATCGAGCACTAACGAAATTGGAGAGAATTAATTTCTGCCATAAAATTAATGTGTGCTGGTAACTAGGGCAAAAACTAGGAGCACCCAATGCCGTTGGGTTAGAAAGGAAACAGATATTTGGAAGAAAAGTTGAGTGGGAGACGAGGGGTGAGGGGCAGATGGGATGTGGGTCCCTCGGTCCTGTGCTGATCCACTGGCCTGTCCTGCTCGGCCTGGGCAGTGTGTCCCCCAGGGGTGACGCCCACGCGGCAGCCTCAGGGTCAGGCTGTGCAGGAGCCGAGGCAGGGGTCGCCCGGCCGGCCGTTTTAGCCATTCCTTGCCACACCCTCTCCCCCCACGCCCGGTTCAGGCCTCTGCTCTGTCGGGTCGCAGCAGTGACCTCCTAGGGCGCTTTCCTGCCTCCGTTGCCCCCCCGGGGCCCACCCCCCTCCACACGCCCCTGGTGCACTCTCCCCAAGATGCAGGACCTCCGATGGGCCTCCTCTGGCCACAGGTGGGGCTCTCCGTAACCCTCCCCACGACCTCCCCCTCACCGCTCCCCTGCCGGCAGCCCTACGCCCACCGCACCTCCAAGCACCTCCAGCTCAACCTGCAGAACCGCCAGCCCCTCCTTTTTCTCTGTCTAGGTCTGACCTGTGCCTCGAGCCTGGAACAAGGGCTGCCTCCTCCAGGAAGCCCTCCCTCAGCACACAGGCTCAGAGGGCTCGGCACACGTGTCTGTGCTGTTCATGTGGCCCTTCGCCTCTGCTCCCTTCTCCCCGTCCCATAAACACCTTTCTCATAGCGTGTCCTACCTCTCCGGCCACCTCAGTGGAAGCCCAGGCGCCAGAGGGCTGGCTGCAGGCCTCCTGCTCTTCTCTGGCCCCAGCCATCGGCCCCACCCACACCAGGAATGGTGGCCTGGTGCTGGAGCTGATGGCCCCAGCCTGGCTCAAGCAGACAGAGCATTTAGGATAATAGGAGTGAAGCTGGCTGGCTCCTCCTGGGACTGGCACTCTCACCGGCACGTCACACTAAACGCAGTCCTCGTAACTGCAGGAGTTACTGTTTTAACCTATTTTACAGATGGGGAAGGCGATCCAGAGAGATGAAGTCACTTGCCCAAGGGCTAGCGTTGCCAGATGAAACACAGGACGCCCAGCTAAGTCTGAATCTCAGAGAAACACTGGATAATTGTAAGTAAGTGTAGATCCCAAATATTGCACAGCACACGCTTATACTAAAACGTTATTGGTTGTTCATCTGAAATTCAACTTTAAATGGGTGTCCTCTACTTTTATTTGCTAAACCTGGCGGCCCTACCAAGGCCACGCTAAGATCCGGGCTTGAACCCAGACAGTCTGGCTTGCGTCCCCGCGCCTCGCACGCCCCTCTCAGGGCAAAGAGCAGGCGCTCTCCTTCCCGGGGCCTCGCCTGCCCCCGCCCCAGGCTGCTTCCACGGGGAGAGCACGGGGATGAGGGTTCCGTCTGTGTTTTAACCTTCACCATGGCCTTTTGACGTGGCCAACTGTGTCGCTAGCTGCTTTCCAGCCTCCTAGTTCTTTGGAAATGAGGTCCTGCCCCAAATGACCCTTTAATGGTGTCATGATGAAAATGGTGAATGGGCCTCTCCCTGTGGTCAGGTGGCTGGTGTTGGCAGGGCCAGGGGCAGCCCGACCGCAGTGAGCATTCATGCGCTCCCCAGGTGGGGATGGGAGTCCTCACTCAGTGCCGGGCCCAGTCCTCTTGGGGGGATCCCCCATGGCCTTCCCAGATTTTCTAAGCTTTGAGGCTACCGGTGCTAATAGGCACGTGGTTCTCAGTTCTTGAGAATTCTCTCCATTAACTCTCTCAGTGGCCTCAGGAGGTAGAAACCACTTTCCCCTTTCACAGGTGAGACCCAGAGAGGTTAAGTGACTTGTCTAAGGTTGCACAGCTGATAGGCGGCAGAGAACTTATCTGCAGTGACTCCCTGGTCCCTGTGAATCGAGTCCAGGCTCCTTAGCCTGCTGGAAGCTCCTCCTGACCCCATCCCGTGGACAGTTCTGCCTTGCCTGCCCCCACACTGCTTCAGGTGCTCCCAGCTCCAGGCGAATGGGGCTGCCACAGGGAGACAGCGTGTGTCCATGCTTTCCTGCCCCGAGGCCTTTGCTCATGCTGTCCCCTTTATTAGATGGTCTTTCCTTGTCCTCTCTGCTACCCAGAGCCCACCCATCCTCCTCAGCTCAGAGGCCCATGCAAAGTGACATCCAAGACAGCTCCCCTCCGTCTGCTTCTCCCCCCATCGCCCCAGGCCCCCCACCCTGTCCTTTAACCTCCTTCTCACACACCAGCTCTCACCTGACCCGCTCCCCAAGTCCACTAACCACAAGCAGCCAGGCACCACCCAGCCGGAGGCCAGAGTGCCCTTTCCAAATGGCCCCCTGCCCCCTACTGCTCCATCTCCCCTGGCCCCGCCCCCCGTGCCCCCCACCCCTCCAGCTCCATCAGCATCCACACTGCTGTCCCTGTGCCCTCCCACTCACCCCAGGGCTCCCTCAGACTCTGTGTCTTCTGTGACTTGGTCCTGAGGCCCGTTTTGTCCTACAGGCTCCACAGGGAGTTCCAGACCCTCTGGGGTGTGTCTGCGCCACGGGTAGTCTACCTTCTGACCTGTCTCCTCTGCCGGGCACAGCCCGTCGCCCAGCACCTTGCCTGCACCTTGCAATCCTCATCTACTATTTGTTGAATGACTGAATGGCAGTCTTTCCAGGTGTCCCCAGTTGGTCTAAGCATCCACGAGGCACCAGACAGCGGCCAGATGCGTTGCATGTGGCGTCTCAGCTTTAATCTCCGGCACAAGCTGGAGGCTGGTCCTGTCACAGTGACCTGACCTTTCACCTGCCCAAGACCCAGTGCACACGTCCCTTTGTCTTTTTCTCAAACGCATTTCACCATTTTCCCTCTACTTCCCCTTTGTTCTAATTTCTTCATTAAACGCTTTTTGTTCTCATGTCACATGAGCTGTGTAAGCCGCTTCAAACTCTCCTTCTCTTAGAAGGTCACATGTATGTAGATATTTTATATAAAATATATTTGTATACTTCAGATAATTTGTATATTTATATATTTGGGTAGATATATAAATTTTTGAACTCTATCAGTTGCTTTCAAATCTTTCAAAGCAGTAGAACTTCCTTCTCAAGCTAATTGCTGCATGGAGCCCCGATATCCCAATCCATCAGAAGCACGACTGCTCTGGTTGAAGCTGGGGGCAGGGCTGGCGGCCCAGGGTTCCCGGGGACACAGTTTGGGAACCACTCACCGGAGGCTGGCCAGGGCCCCTTCCAGATCTAAAACTCACGGACTGGCCGATGCTGAGTGCTGGTGCGCCCATTACACAGATGCAGGGTGGGAGGCCTGTCAGGGCTGCAAATGAGTGGACCCTGCCCCTGCCCGGGGCATCCTAGCCCCGTTGAAATGCCACCTCTCCCTTCCGCTGTCCTCCCCAGGGCCCAGCACGCAGCGGGCACTCAGCGCCTGCTCAGTGAAGGCTGTTCAGTGTGTGGGTCCTGGCCTGGCCGGGAAAAGGCAGGGAGGACAGACCTGAGGCCCGGGGGCCAGCGGGGAGGGGCTGCAGGCCCCTGAGGCCAGCGCGGCTGGGACACAAGAGCGGTTCTTTCCTCCAGGTCCCTCCTCGACAGCTCCTGGATATTTCTTTCTGTTTCACACTGAGGACTTTTCTTTAGAAATACAATTTTACCGAAAAGGTTAACACATTTTAATTGCCCAGGGATTGTGCTCTGAAAATTCTGTAACACGTGCTCATTAAATAAAACTAGCACCGAGAGCTGCCCAGGATATGTCACGCATTAAAATATGACTCTGTGGACTAGAACGCGTCATAAATTATTGCCTTGTGTATTTTTGATACATTAGTCTTTAATGAGAATACAGTTACTCGCTCGCTCACCCAGATTCGATTTTTTAAATGCTTGGAGAAATGCATCTCCCCTAAGCTTTACACAGACGACAGTTATCAAGTGCTGGCCAGGCTGCACCCACTAGAGTGCCCAGGGTCCAGCAGGTGAAGGGGTCCCCCACTCTCGCCCCTCACCATCTGAAGGCTGAGTTAGGGGAGCTGGGGCAGGCTGGGAAGTGGCCGTGTCCACTTGCCCCGCCCGTTCTCTATCGTGTCCTGGCGACTGCAGGCGGAAGCATGCACTAGCATGGAATTCTCGGCCTACCGGGTCTGTGCCATGCCACCGCCTGGGACCTCTCTCCTGTGGCCTCCTTCCTGGAAGGTGTAGACTGAGTGTGCCGTGTTCAGGTGTGCAGAATGCCAACCCTAGGCACGTCTGCAGCCCCATCCCACTCATCCTGCAAGGCCCAACTTGCGTCCCACATGCACCCATCTTCCCATCCACGTTTCACCCACATATCCACTCATCCTTCCTTCTGTTCTCCATTCACTCATCCATTCACCCATTCACTTCTTTCCTTCCACCCATACATCACCTACCTTTTTCCACAGATTCCCAACCCACTCACCCTTCCATCCACGCACCCACCCACACGTCCACTCACCCTTCCATCCACGCACCCACCCACATGTCCACTCACCCTTCCATCTACCCACCCACCCACACGTCTGCTCACCCTTCCATCCACGCACCCACCCACACGTCCACTCACCCTTCCATCCACCCACCCACCCACATGTCCACTCACCCTTCCATCTACCCACCCACCCACACGTCTGCTCACCCTTTCATCTACCCACCCACCCACCCACATGTCCACTCACCCTTCCCACACGTCCACTCATCTTTCCCTCCACTAATTTCCTATACCCTCATCCATCCAGTCACACATCCTTCTCTTCATTCACCCACCAGCTACTTGTTTTTCTACCCATCCGTCCACCCCACCCCTCATGCATCCAAATAGTCCAAGCCCTATCATCTCTTGGCTGGATCATTGCCTCTAAAGTGGCCTCCCCACATCCACTCTGCCCCCACCTCTCCAATCTCCACGATCCACCCAGAATGTCATTTCCAAAAGAATCATGCCCCATCACCTACTTGCTCCCTATCCCACTGCCCTTAGGACAGAGCAAAGCTCCCATCCTTGTCATAAGGCCTTACAAAGGTTGACCCTTGAACTCCTCTTGCTTTAATTTCCCCTGCTGCTTCTCCCGCTTTCTCTGCCCCAGCCAAAGGAACTCTTCCTTGGGACTTCATATGCCCCTCTTCCTTCCTGCCACAGGATCTTTGCACATGCTGTCATCTACTCTCTCTCTTCACAGAGCCAACTCTTAACTATCTTACAGATTACAGCTCAAGTGTCACTCCCTCAGGAGCCCTTCCCTGACCAGATCAAGTCCCCTATTCTTTTCTTTTCTTTTCTTTTTTTTTGGTGAGGAAGACTGGCCCTGAGCTAACATCTGTTGCCAATCGTCCTCTTTTTTTTTTTTTTTCCTTCCCAAAGCCCCAGTACATAGTTGTATATCCTAGTTGTAAGTCCTTCTAGTTCTTCTCTGTGGGATGCTGCCACAGCATGGTTTGATGAGTGGCATATAGGTCTGTGCCCAGAATCTGAACCTGCGAACCCTGGGATGCTGAAGTGGAGTGCGCAAACTTAACCACTACGCCACTGGCCCAGCCCCAAGTCCCCTATTCTTAGCTGCCATAGCCCATGGGTCTCTCCTTTACTGTACCCACCATGGCTGCGGATTTCCGCTCACCATGTGACTATTTGATCAACGTCTGTCTCTCCCTCTGTCAAACTCAGGGCCTCCCAGGTCTTATTTACACTGTGTCCCCAGTGCTCAGCACAGTTCCTGCATGGAACAGACGCTCCGTGGACACTTGTGAATGAATCCATGAACAAACCAGCGCCAGGCCCAAGGAATGCGGGTTAGTGGGGACAGGGACATGAGGAAGAGCTGGGCCTGCCTCCAGGCACCCGGCCAGGCACTGACTCCAGGACGGGAAGGAAGTGCTGGGAGCCCTGGGGCAGCGATGGCCCTTCTGGGAGCTCGGGACGGGTGAGGCCCTTGGGCTGGGGGTCGGGGAAGCCTTCCTCCCTCTGTGAAGCCATCTCCCCACCAGCCCCCCGCCCCCTTTCTGAGTCCTGAGTTCACTCCCAGAGCACTTCTCGCTTGGTGTAGCCACCACGGCCAGACTGGGAGCTCCTCCCTGAGGCAGGGCTGGGCACCTGACGCTCTGGGCAGCCTCCTGCCCTTGGCCCTGGACAGACCAGACAGACTTGGCAAGGAACCCCCACCCCAGCTCAGAATGAGCCACGAGAGGATATCAGCTCCCCTCCCCTGGGTTTATCAAAGATCTTCCCCTGGGTCCAGTGGCATTTGTGTGGGAATCGATGGCAATAAAAGTCGTTATAAGGAGACTGACATGGCAGCGGGCCCTGCCCGGCTTAAAGAACACGGCGACTTCCCCCAGAAGAGCTGACGGGCAGGGGCCGGGGCAGTGGAGGGAGGGGCTCTCTGTCTTTGGAGCCTTCCATCAAACATCGGGGGAGCTCCTTCTCCCGGCCTGCAGTGGGCTCTCTGTGCTGGGAGGGAGGCGGGCCGCAGGGGGTGTGGAGGGTGCGCTGGGCAGGATGGGTCCTGCCTCCTGCCTCTGCATGCAGCCTGCTCAGGCTCCCAGCACCTCCCCACGGCGGTCTCCTCCTGCCTCCTCCCCATCAGGCTCTGGGTGCCAAGCAGCACTTTACTGGTGGCCATCAGGAACGGTGAGCTGCAGCGAGGGCACCCGGGCAGGTGTGAACACAAAAAGCAAAGTACAGGGGCATGTGTGGAGGGCAGGTGCACGTCTGAGCTCCATCACTTCCCGGGCCCATCTGTGCGGGGCACCGGCTTCCCCAAACAGGCGGCTCTGTCTCGTGCGGTGAGAGTCCTAGGGAGGGTGACACAAGCACCTCCTCTCTGGTCCAGCCAGCCCTGGAGGCTCTTTGGCTACTTGCCCATCACTGAGGGAGCCTTGTTCTTTCTGCTCCCTTCTCCCATGGAGACACCCGTGTCTAGCGCTGCAAACATAAGCGTCTCCTCAGAACTCGGCTTCCTTGCCGTCCAGAGGGCCCACTCCCTCCCCTCACAATGGCCTCCCCACTGAGGGCAGCCTGTGCAACAGGGAAGCGAGGCCAGGCAAGACACAGGCGCACAGCAGGCCCACAGCAGGCCCACGGCAGGTGCACAGATGTGGTGGTGTAATTTGTGGGTGGAACACGAGAAACCAGAATGAACTCGTGCTTGCTCCTGACTCACAAAAATAGCCCCCCAGGCAAGCATGAAGCTGTAGCATCATCCCATTTCCTACTCCCTCCCCCCCTCCCCCCCACCCCCCACCCCCGCCGAAATGGCATGGAGAGAGAGGACGACAATAGCAACTGGTGGAGCCACTTGCAATCTGCAGTACTTTCTGTTCTGAAGCTCCATCAGCTTCCTCCCCTCCCCTTTAGCTCCTGACGCTCATAGCACATGCCGGAGGGAGAACGGTCTCAGGGTGGAGCCTCAGATCGGAGCACCCTGTCCAGACACCGGGCCTCGTGAAATGATGCTGGGCAGTCAATGCCATTCCCACGAATGACGCCGACAACCACACATCTATTGATGGGGAGCAGGAAGCGATGGATCAGGATCCAACTCAAGTGGAAAACGAGAAGTGCAGTAATTATAGAGGGTAAGGAGACTAAGGTACACACAGTCACTCTAGGGTGCCCGGGGCTCTGAAAAGCCCAGAAGAGGGAGAATGTGTTGGCATTCAAACCCTGGCTCGCCGACAAGCCAGCCAGCTGAACAGAGAGAAGCACTGGAACAGTCGGAGGCAGAAGGGGACAGCTGGGACAGGCGACGAGTGTGACTTCCTCGTGAACTCCTCTCAGCCTCCGGGGGGTCCTCTTTGTCTCTTCCACCAGAATGGGCAGCTCCCGCCAGGACGGCCTGGCCTGGGTCGTTTCCCAGCCTTGCCCCTTAACAGACACCAGGTGTCCAGCTGGGTGACTCAGGAGGGGCTCTGTTCACAGTTGGCTTCCATGGACACGAGTGCTCTGAGCCCCATGGCAGCCGTTCTGGCCTGTAAGGGGGTCACTTCTGTGGGCGAGGGTGAGTGGGTGGGTGGTGGGTGTGTTAAAAGCTTCTGAAACGTGCACTTTGTCTCTTTTGTGCAGACACCAGGCCTCCGAAACACTCCCCTTGAACCATAAGACCAGCAGCTAGTCCAAGGTAGTTTTGATATTTCAGCCCACAGAGTGGCAGTGACGGAACGGAGCAGCCACTAACTTCCAGAAACAGCTTGCCCGGGACTGCCTGCTCAGGGACCAGCTCCACAAGGCCCACATCGCAATAGCCGTCTCATGGAGGGCACGGGCGGGAGAGGTGGCGACTGACGGCCCGATTGCCGAGCAGCTCCCGCAGCCGCTTCCCTGGCTTGCGGCTCACGAGCAGTGACTCCTAACGCAGAGGCGGCCAGCCTGGGTAATCCAACTTGGTACTTACAGCACGCCTTTCCCGAGGGCCCCAAAGCCACCAATGAGTGGGCTAATCTCCCCAGGAAGCCCGTCGAGGGAAGGAGGTCCGTCATCCTCCAACGGAGTAGGCAGGGATCAAGAGCAGAGGCTGGGCCTGCTAGCTGGCAGCCTGAAACTCCCCTGCAGCCCTCACATAAGGCGGAGTGGAGCTGCTCACTGCTCTGGATATGAGTTTCCAAGAGATGCCTGGGAACGGTCCACAAAGCACGGGCAAGTAAAAAAGATGATACTTTTTTTCTGTGCTGGAAAGGTGTCTTAAAACTATGCCGGCACCTCGCATAAAGCTCAGGGCCTTAGCCCTCAGCCAGGCCCGCGCCGCGGTCGACATGGGGCAGAACTGATCAATATCACATTACAAAGCACGTGACCTTGATCAGCCCCATGGACGCCTGGGGAATCCTTAGTACTCAGAGCTTTAAAAATGTGCAGCTGGTGTATTTAACGACAGGCTCCTGGGTGGCTCGGCTCCTGGTGACACTTAGAGAGGCTGGCTCTCTGCTCTTCTCATGGGGGCTGCCCCCCAGCTGGGGCAAGGGTCTGCGCTCCAGGGAGGGGCTGTTTGATGGAGCGGGGCAGGAGGAATCATGGAGAACTGCAGACAGGATGGAAACCTGGGAGACGTGCCCCTGACACACAATAGTGTTTAGGAAGAGGCAAGTATTATTATTTGTCATTATTACGATCCATAGCACAGCTGTTTCATCCTTAATTTGGGGTCCCCTGAAGCTGAGAGAATGGCTGTGCAGAGCTGACTGCCCACTCAGTGGTGGACAAAGGCCATTCCACTTGGTGTGACTTTCTCAATCCACAGGGCTCGGGGTGGGGAGGGCAGGCGAGGCCTCCAGAAGCTTTCCCAGGATTGTCCTAAGCAGGAGGTCAAAGCTCACGTGCCTCTTTCAAGCATGAAATCACACACCGCCTTCAGGAAGCCTCCTCAGCTGGATCAGGGCTACCCCCTCGGGACGCCCGCTCCCACAAACAGCCGTGTCCTGCAGTTACCTGGCGCCCTTGGTGCCCCGAGCTGGGTCCTGGCTGCCATTGCTGGCTCCCACTCACGGCAAGCACGTGCCTGACTGACGGGGGAGACGAGACCATGGAGCCGATACCCACACGCGTGCTGCTTCAGGGGTGGTGTGGGCGTCTGCTGCCAGCGGCGGGGCACAGCCACTGCCTTCAGGAAACCCTTTAGCTCTTTCTTTTGGGATGCCCGGAGACCCTCGCCTTCTCTTCTCTGGGACAACTTTTGCCAGATTCGTTTTATCCTTAATTATGATCCTCACGTTACACCAGAGCTGGAGGGAAGACTGGATTATTGAGGCAATGGTTTTTGTGTCTTCATGGATCTGGGGACATGGGAAGACCAGGTGACCTCTGCCTGGCCCTGCTGGCCGGTGCAGAGCCTCTCCCCACAGCGTGGAGCCTCTCCCGGTCACATGGCACCATTTCCCCGAGCTGTGTCGTCCAGGGGGCATGGGTCGAGAGCGGTGCCTTCACCTTGCCCACAGCCTCCTTCCAGCACGGTTTACAGTTGCCGTGGCGACGCCCAAGGATGCTCCCCTTGATGGCTTCCAGCAGTAACAGCCTCTCCAGAGCCGTCACATCTATAGCCTCGGATGTCATTCTCTCATTACTAATTGAAATATTGCGAGTCAGTGCTCCGTGTGGGCACCAGGCAGCTGGCTCTCTGTAGGGACCAGGGTGCCTCTCCTGGGGGCTGCAGCCTGAGGCCAACCAGAGGTTCATGTGCCATGGGTCTGAACCCCAGGTGTTTGCAGAGGGACCTCTCACCAACATGCAGGCCACTCAGTCACAAACTGTATTGTTTTAGGCCACATTCATCTTCACCATGGTGCCTTTCCTCGTAGAAGTGTTAGTCGGGAAGATATTCTGTTTTGTTTTCTCTCTTTTTTTTCTCTAGAAACGGCAACCAGCAACAAAGTGTTCATGAAAAATAGGTCAGCATTCGGATTAATTAGGAGCCAGATTTACAAACGTGGCTAAGCAGGGGCCAGTCTCCTGAGCCCGCTCTGCTGTGCTAATCCAGCCGTGTTATTTTTAAGCACAAATATCAAAATGTCTCTTGACAAATGAAACGTGAAACGAATGAGGTCTTGCACATAAACTTTTAGTGCGAATATGTATTTGGCTGCGCTGGGCACATATGGGCACAGGAAGGGCTTTCCAGCCCGGTGTGCAGGAGCTGGAGGATGGGCTCTGAGTAAGCCCACCCTTTCCTGGCGTTCCCAAAGCTGCTCCCTTGAAAAACAGAGCAGCACAGCACTGTCCAGGACTTCTGACTTTGTTCCAGGAGCAATCGCTTAACGGGTCTGGGGAGGCGGGTTGGGACCATCTCCAAAGCGGCCCATCTGAAACAGCAGAGTGTCCTCTTGACCCAGGCCGGGGATGAGCCTCTCTCACTGGAAGCTCAGCTCTGGGTTTGCCCCGGAGTTGTGGTGGGTGGGATCCTCCTTCCTCCCTCTGGGAGCCGGGTTTTCCCTTTGTCGCCCCAGACCCACCAGCCACCTTTCTCCACTCTGCTCCGAGCCTCTGGAGGGTGGCCTCTACGGGCCGCATCGCCTGGGCACCCTTGCCCAGCTCCCAGGAGGGCTTGGCAGATGGGAGGCTCTGACCGGACACTGGAGGGCAAGAGAAGAGTGCGGCCTTGCTGGGCCGCTGTGGGCGGCTGTGCCCCTCGACAGAGGCCGCAGGGCCTGTCAGCCAGGCCTTTCCACCCAGCTGGCGTCTCCGGGTTCTGTAAATGCTCCCTCCTCTTGCCCTCGGGCCAGGGGTGCTGATGGCTCCACTGCTGCCAGCCCTGGGGGCCGGCGTTCATCTTTGCTGGCTGCCCACCGTCACCCACACCTTTAAAAATACTCTCCATCGGCTTTCCCCCATGACCCTGTTTGAACGTGCCGTCTACTTTGCCAGCATCCTGACATATACACCCTGCAAACGCTCTTGCCTGTTAACCAAGGGGCAGCAGTCCTCCCTGGTCCCCTCCCCTAAGATGCTGAGAACTGTGAGCTGGGGAGGCCGAGCCTGAGGCCACCGCTTCGAGCTCCCTCTCGGGCTCAGGGGTTGGCAGCCTGAGTGAGCAGCGGGTCTGCTGCATCCCAGGGAGGCTCAGCAGGACCGAGCGCTGCTCACCGACACAGGCCTGTAGAGGGTTATCACTGCCTGCCGCCCCAAACACGGTCTGCAGGCATCACCCCACCGATAGCCCACAGCCTGGGGCCCCGGGTGGTGGGGTGAGATGGGACATTTAAGACAGCCTGGGTCCCTCCTTGGGATCAAGCCTATTCGGGTATGTCTGTGGACGAGTGGCCATCCAGCCCACTTCTCCCTGCCCAGGGTGGACCCAGAGGCTCTCAGCACAGCGCCTCTCCCAGAGCCACCTGGAGAGTGGAGGACACGGGAGGTGGAGAGAAACTGCAGGTTCTTTCGGAGATGGGTCTGCATGGTTCCTGGCCTGTTCAGTAGCTGCTAAGGGATTTGGGGTGACAGAGACCTTAGGGGCCACCATCCCCCTTAGCGGCACTGCCAGCCCTGGTGGGAGCCCAGCCAACTATGCTTTCTGGAGGGAAAGGAATACTGCCTCCCACTCTAGGGCAGGCAGGGGAGTCCCCTGGCCTGGGCCGCTGCCCTGGGCTATGCGGCCTTAACCTGCGGCCCCGTGGCTGGCGGGCACCCAAGGCCCCAGCTGCTGGGAGGTCCTGGGCACCGTGCCATGAGAACCCAGCTGACTGAAGGACCTCAGATCTTCCCGGAGGAAGGGCGCTGTGGGCGCCACCTTCCACGGAGGTGTGCCCTGCTGGGGGGATGAGTGGCCCTGGAGCCCTCTTGTGGCCAGCCCGGAGACCAGAGACCTGACCAGCGACTCCAGGCAGTCACATCAGCCTCGATTGGTCTCAGGGTAAGCGGCTTTGGCCAAGGAGAGAGGGAAATGAAAGCAGGAGCGAGCTAGTGATCTTGGCCTCATTAACATTTTGCGAGCACACCAAGTCCACGCTCAAAGACCTCTTTCACAGGGCGCTTCTTTGACCAAAGCCTTTAACTGTCCCTGTTGGCTCCGCTTGGCATTCAAGTCCCTCCGCAGGTTGGCCTCCAACTGACAACCACTCAGCTTTATCTCTCCCACCCCTCATCTCTGGCCAGAGCATGTAATGGCCACGGTGATAACAACAAACATTTATACAGCAATTTCCATCCTGAGCTCCCTCTGAGGTCAGACATTACCGTGTCTATTTTATAGACGAAGAAATACATTCAGAGATGTTAAGCCAGTTGCCTAAAGTCACACAGCTAGTAAATGGTGGAGGCATAGCTCACATCTGGGCTTCTGCCTTCCAAATCTTCTGCTTTGATGCTCTACTCACAGTCTGTGGAACACCCCAGAGGACTGCTCCAGCCTGAGACACACGTGTTTACTTGCTGGGGTCCAAGGGGATGGGGCAGAAAGGTCTTTTCTTCACCATCCAGCATCAACTAAGCCAATCACCCTTGAGGTCAATAAGCACTGTGCTACTACACCCTTTGTGTGCTGCACAGCGGCGGCCAGCTCCCCAAGCTTCGCACTCCCTGCCCCCGTGAAGAGACGAGGGTGGGGTCTCAGCTGCCAAGCCGAGGACTGTATTTCCCAGCCTGCCTTGCATCTGTGTTGGACCGTGTGACTGAGCTCTGCCGAAAGGAGGGGGGTGGAAGTGATATTTGCCACTTCAAGGCCTGGCCCTTAAAAACCTCCTTTGCCATTCTCTACCCAGGCTTTTCTGTGAGAGATTTGAGCCCTACCAAAGTGATGCGCGCAGCTACTTGCTCAGTCTTCCAAGAACGACAGATACTCAGAACCACTCGAAGGGTGTAAGAGAGAGGTGACCTCATCGTGCACTCTGCAGGCCTCAGTGTGGGCCTGGGGCTCAGTTCTCAGGGAACCGGGTGAGCAGGGCTTCCGGTCCCTCTTCCCTCATCTGTTGGCTGTGTGTCGATGCCCAGAGGGACCGTGGAAGCCACTTGCTGAAGACGGGAGAGTCTCCGGCAGCCTAGGTCCCTGAATGACTGCACGGAACAGAGCAGCCCCACCCCCACCAGCTCCAGAACAGGACCTGATGTGAACCAGAAATAATCCATTTGAACTGTGTGAAGCCATTGGCATTGGGAGGTTTTGTCACAGCAGCTAGTGTTATCTTAAATCAACCCGGCGATAGAAAGTTCCAAGTTGGGTGGCGAGCTTGGGGCTGTTCGGAGAGAGGCTCTCCTCAGGTCTCAGCCAACCCACCTTCCCACAGAACCGGGGGCGAGTCTTGTGGGTCACTCCGTGGAGCCAGAGGGGGCAGGCCTCCAGACGCAGCAGCCGCTGAGCCGCGTGGAGGAGGCCCCCAGAGAGGGTGCGACTGAGTGAGACACACCTGACCGCCCTCCAGACAGACTGGCCAGGCTCAGCTGTCCGAGGGCTGGGGAATCAGCCAGATGCAGGCCAGGATGCCCGCCACCTCGGGCTCAGCGGAAGGGCCCAGGAGCCTGCTTCCTAACAAGCTCTGAGGCTGGTGGCAGGTGACCTGCACCTCGACAGCCACGAGAACAGGATGTGACAGTGTGCTCCAGCCCTAGGGAGGTACACGCCACCGCCCCAGAAGGCCCCTCCCCGTGCTGCAAGGCTAGTAGACGCTCTCCGCTGGACTGTGCCTCACACAAGATGGAGGGCTGGGGTCCAGAGAGGGAGTGACTCGCCTAAAATCACACACAGACAGTGAGCGCTGGAGCTGAGCCCATCTCTGAGGCGCGTTTCTGAGCTGGCAGGGGGCGGGGGTACCTTGGGAGGAGGGACACACTGGCATCAGTCCCTTCCACCCTCCATAAACCCCCACTACTGCTAAGCGGCCCCTCTTCCCAGAGCTGCCTGCCTGGCAGTCAGTCCATTTTGCTGACCTCTGTTCTCTGACTCCACTGTCCATCCTGTGTCCCTGCCTCTGCCCCAGCCCTCCTGGAGCTGAGCCACACAGCCAGGCCCACTCGCTCCGGCTTAGACAAAGCCTGTCTGTGCCATTGAGTCAGGCAGTACTTACACCGCCTGAGTCAACCACCTCCCCTCCTCCCACTGTACCCGGGGTGCGAATGCCCCACCCTCCAGGCGCTGAGGGGTCCAGGAGAAAACAAGGCACACCACTGTGGGAGCACAGCCCGCAAGGTCCAGTTTTCCAAACTCAAGAGAGAGCTCCCCACACTCCAGCCTCCTGCGCACCCGGAGGTCGCCGGCAGGGCAGCCCCCATTCATCAACACGTCGTCGACGCTTCAAGAGGGCAACAGTAAAGACCGGAAAACAGCAGGAAGAAAGCCCAAGGGAGGCTGCGGGAAAGGCGCCCCGCGCGCCCTCAAGTTAACGCGGACGACCATGCGTGCAAACCCCCCGCCCCCCGAGCTGGCGGCCCAGGCAGGAGCCAGCCGGCGCGCTCCCTCCCGCAGCGCCCCCGGCCCCGCGCGCGCCGCCCTTACCCGAGCCGTGCCTCTGGCGCAGAAGGACCGCCCGGCTGGGCGGCAGCGACGCTGATGAAGCTGCGGCTGCGGCCGCGACGGTGGTGGCGGCTGCGTGGGCCGCGGAGGCGGCGGCGGCTTCGGGGACGCCAGGACCCCGGGCGGCGGGAGGGCTCGCGGGAGGCGGGCTCTTGTCGCCGCGGCCAGGCTCGGAGGTGGCGCGGCCCGCGGCTCCGGTGGCGCCCCCGTGGTTGGCGTTGGCGGCGCTGGCGGGGCCGTGGCGGCGCGGCCCGCTGCTCTGAATGTGGGACACGGCCTCGGCGGCCTGCATGTTGGGCGGCGCGAAGCGCGAGAGCACGCGCAGCAGCGCCTGGGCCTTGTGCTCCTGCGTGTCGTCGTCGCTGTAGTCCGACACGCGGCACTCGTACACGCCCTCGTCCTGCCGCCGCACGGCCGACAGCCGCAGCCGGTGCGAGATGTCATTGCCCTGGACGCGCACCGTCTGCAAGAGAGCGGGGGCTGGGGTCAGAGGCCCGGATGGGCAGGCCGGCCACCGGCTGTCCTGGCCAGCAGTGCAGCCGCGCCCACCCTTACCATTGCGCCCCCAAGTGAAGCACCCCAAAACTTCTTGGACCCGGGTTTGCCCATTATCACGACCCAGTTTTCCTTTCCCCCTGTGTCTCCCCAGTGGCATGGGGATCCCAACTCTGATTGGACCCTGGATCTCCCTGCACATTGCATTGTGTCCCCAGTTCCCCATCATCTTAACGAAAGGCTTCATATTGCCTTGCCCTGGCCGCACAAACATACGCTTGGCATCTTCCCACTGCTCTCCCTTCAGAGCCGCAGGACCGCCCCACCTTCCTTCCTCGGGCACCTTGGAGAAACTTCAGGCTTGGCCTCCTGCAGCTGACCATCCCGCTCTTTCCTGCAGCAACGCGCTACAACTGCCAGCACCGGCTCCGAGGCACGGCCCTCGCACTAACGTCCCTTTATTCTAGAGTCTGCCGGGCCTGGGTGGTGTCCGAAAAAAAGCCGTCCTGCCTTCAAACTACACAAATACCTGCTCCCGGGCCCCGCCCTTCACCCCCCCTCCTCCCCCAGCAGGCGACGCTGCGGCGGCGGCCAGACCCCGGCCTCACTCCTTAGGAACCTGCCTTTCGGCGCGGCAGCCTGAAGCTCCCGACAAAGCGCTCCTCCCACGCGGCCCAGCCGACTCGGGGCAGCCACGGCTCTGGGGCCCTAATCAAGCACCCACGGCACCCTCACCTCTGAACCGAACCACGAGGAGGCCCTGGTCATCTCCGGGCCCTGACAATTCCACGCTCCAGCTGGGAAAGGCTGAGTGCCTCTCCTCCCCCAGTTACGAACCTCGCGACCCCGGGCCGCAGCCTGGCAAGGCTGCCCCGCTTCCCTCTCCGCCAGCCTGCAACACCCAGCACCGCGACGCTGCACGCACGCCAGGGAGAGGCTGCCGCGGAGGGCGCCGCCTGGGCGCCGGGCGTGTGTGGCGCGGGGGAGGGGCCCACGACCCAGAGCCCCGGTGGCTGCCAGGGCGGGAGGCGCGCGCTCCAGCTGCCGGGAGACCTGCCAGTAGAGGAGAGGCACGGCGGCGCGCGGGGCCTGGACGCGCCCTCCAGACGAAGGAGAGTTTTACAGGGGAGCCCAGAGCGGAGGAAGGAGATTCAGGGCTGCGACCCTTGGTTTACACAAAAGAGAACCCAATCCTGCTACCGGCGACAGATGGCGCCCCGACACGCCAAGCAGCCCACAATGCTCGGCTGCGAGCAGGGCCCTACGCCGCCGAGCCTTTCTAAAAGGGAGGAAGCTGCGGGGCGCGAAGCGGCCAGAAGGGGTCTCCCGCGGCCCGCGCTGGGCTCCACACTTACGCTGATTTTAGTTGCATCCTTATTTGCTACCTAAAATGCAAAGAGGGAGAGAGAGAGACAGAAACATTAGGCTGTCGGCCTTCAAGCTCGGGGAACTCAGATGCAGCCCCGGCAAGGGGACCCACCACGAGCCGGCTAGGAGTCGAAACCGCTCAAGATGTGGCCGGGGCTGAGGGCACGAAGGACATCAGGATTTCCAGGAGTTTTACCGGGAAGGAAGCAGGGCTTGGAGCTAGCAAGAGGCCTGGCCAAGGAGGGGCTGCCCTAGCACATCTGCCGGCCAGAGGGGAGGCTGGATTGCCACCGGGGTGGGAAGGTAGGCCCATCTCCCTCCCGCGGAGTGCCCTCATTCACTGCTGTGTTTGTCCAAACTTGGTAAAAACCTAGATGGAGAGGCCGGTGGACAGAACACAGTGGGAGACGCGAGCAGTAACTCCGGGTGGGACCCTGGGTTGAGGGGAGGTAGGTGTGTGTGCATGTGTCACTGCATCCGTAAGAGTCTGTGGTTTGAGAGGCAGAGCGGCAGTGGGGTCCTCGCTCTGTGGCGGCTGGAGGTGACCTGCGGCTTCTCTACACCGTGCTCTGCCCCCCTCTGGAACCCAGCCCAGAGGAGCTTAATTCCTTGGCCCTGTGCCCTGGGGACCTCAGAGTGGCAGAGGGCAGGGGAAGCCTGGCCAACCAAGTGGTCTTCCTTCCCCACCCAGCACCCATCAACTCTGGACCCACAGCCAGTAAGCAAGAGCAGCAGAACTGGATGCGGTGTGGCTTTTTAGGGGCTGGGCATGGAGTTCGCGGAGGCTTCAGGAAAAGGGAATGAATCCACAGGATTTGGGGGTAACACTGCTGTTGTTGGAGATGCTGTGGGGATGGGGAGGGTAGGAGATGGGCTGCGCCACAGGGCGGCGCCCTGCCTCCTCGCAGGGGTTACCCCAGCCGCTGGGGCCTGAACCGCAGGAGCCACGGCGCCGCGTGGGCGGCCGGTTACCTTGCTCCGGGCGCCGGGCACGCTGAGCGCCAGCTCGTGCAGCAGCTCCCGGGGAGGCTCCTTGAGGTACCACCACTGAATCTCCAGCGAATACGAGGTGGCTCCGCTGGCCCGGAACGCGCAGGGCATTTCGATGTCGTCTCCCTCCCGTACTGTCACATCTTTGGGGACTTCAGTAAATGTAGCTGGGGGCGGGGGAAGAGAGAGGCGTGACCATCTGCGGGGCGGGGGCCTGGGGCAACCCGAGGCGAGACAGTCCGTCCCTGGCTCGCTGGCCTTGTGCTTCCCACCCACCAGATTCATGCGTGGCCCGGGCGCTAGCAAAGTTCGGTGGAGCAGCTGCCGGGCCGCAGCAGAGACCGGCTACGGCTGCAGGCTTCTTCCCTCTGGATCGGGCGGGGCAGCAGGGATCGCTTACGCTTCTCCCCGGCGCCGGGCTGCGCTACGAGAGTCAGGCTGGGGCACGCCAACTCCCGCGCCCCGCAAGCCGCCTTTCCGTAGCCGGAGCCCCGGTCCGGCTTCGAGTGACCCGGGCGCGGACGCCGCTGCTGCGGCGACGCTTCGCTGCTCTCCTCCCCCTACCCCTCTGGGCCCGGGCTGCACACCGGGATTGCTGGAGACCGTAAAGCCTTCCCCTTCTCTTCCTTCTCCTCCTCCGCGGCGACTGGGCGGGCTGGTTCCGGCGGCCTGGCAAGGACCCCCCCGAACCTCCCGCGGCAGCAAAGTTCCCGCGCTCACCGTCGGCCACGAAGAGCAGCAGGGCGTGCAGCAGCAGCGGCGGCAGGTATCCGAGGGCACCGAGCCGGTTCCGCTGTTCCATCTCCCGCGGGGGGCGCGGCGGCGGCGGGGGCCTGGGCGCGGAGAGGCGGCGGCGGTGGCGGCAGCGTGGGCTCAGATCCTGCTCGGGCTCCGGCTAGGACGCCTCCGAACCTGCCATGGCCCTGCGCGGCGCCCCCTCCCCCGGCTGCCGGCGGCCGCCAATCAGCCCCGCTCCCTCGCCGCCTTGCCCAGCGCGGCTCCGGCGGGGGGCGCTGCGCCGGGTGCGCAGAACGCGAGGTCCCGCCGGGAGGCGACTGGCAATCGGTCCGTGCCTCTCTCTATTCGGCCGTCCACCGGACGGTGGGGAACCGCGGTTCAGTCTCTGCCCGGCGGGCCGGGCAGGGGTTGGGCCGCGCCGGGACCCATCCCTGGCCAAGGGAGGGAGCGCCTCGGAGCCGCGAGCTTCTGCCTCCTGGTTTCTTTCTGGTTTGATTCCTGACTGCCACCTCCTCCGGCTCCCGCCGAGCTCTCCTGCCACCGCCCCCGCGGGTGCCTCCGCGGCTCTTTCCGCAAGGCGAGTGGGCGCTCAGCCGCGGCGCGCAGACCTGGCGTCCGACCCAGCGCAGCGCGGGGAGAGCGGGTCCAGCGCGGCGGACCCAGAGCCAGCGAGAGGCGGGGAGAGGGGGAGGGGGAGGGGAAGGGGAAAGGGAGGGAGCGGTCAGTGGCTGGGCGCCGAGCTGCCTCCACCGCTGCATCACCCCCGCCCTCCCCTCCCCTTCCAGATTCGGCATCGTCCCCGCCCCAGAGCGCGCCCCTCACCCCCCCGCGGGGGGTCGCTTGCAGGGACCACAGTCTCTCTGGTTGGAACGCAGCCCTGCCCTGTACCCTTTTTGGCTGAGAGTCCTCCCACCCAAACTATCCCTGGCTTCTTCCCAATCTCCATCGCCCAAGACGGCCGCTTATCCCTGCATCCCGGGTGTCCCGCGGCCCTCTCCGCAGACCCTCGCCCTCAACTCCTTACCCCGCTTTGGGCAAAGAGCTGCACCGCTCTTTGTCCCAGGCCCAGGCCATGGCGGGTGGATGGGCACCGGGGGCCCGGGAGAAGGGCGGAGCGCTGTGCCGGGCCGGCGACGAGGCCGGTGACGGCGGCGACGCCAGGAGTCTGCAGTGTGCGAGCGAGAAGTGAGCGCAGAGCGCCCGGCGAGCAGGTGCCTGTGGCGGGGAGAGCGCACGAGCGAGCAGCAGCCGTGAGTGACGGCAGAGGCGGCGGGGGTGGGGTGGGGAGCGCCCGGCACGACTCAGGGCCCCGGAGGTTCCCGGACTGGGGTGGGATTCCTGTGCCTCGATTGCTGCCCCCTGCGCCCCAACTCGTTCTTCGCCGGTCGCGGCCCTCGCTTTACCAGGTGCAAGGGGGCTCCTGAGGCGGCCGAAGGCAAAGGTTGGGTCCACAGGCGCGTCCTGGAGCCCATCCCCTGCATCCCCCACCTTGTACCTCCTCTAGCCTTTACCCCGGAGCCTGCTGGCTCCCCAGCTCTCTGCGCGAGAGAGAAGTCTGGTCCCCAGAGGGAAACGTGGGCACGCAGTTGCAGGGGCAGTCCCACAGCTCGGCGTGGGTCTCTCCTGCTTCCCTTCCCCATGGGAGCTCCCAGTTGGCCAATTACAGTATCTCTGTTTCTGTGTTCCTGCCCCTAACCTCTGGGCTCTGACCTGAGGTTGGGGCAAGGGCACCCTGGAGTCTGCTTTCCCTGCTCACGAGCCTCCTAGAGAATCCAGCAGAGGGTTGGCGTGAGCTGAGGAGAAGGAAGCAGGGAGGGCAAATACTGGCCAGCAGCCCCAGCCTCCGAGGGAGGAAGCCAGGCCCTTCCTAAGCTTTGTCCTGACGGGCCAGGTCCTGGACTGGGCCCTTTGCCTTTCCTGGGGGTGGGGTTTCAGTGTCCTCCTCTGTGGTCCAGGGGTCATTCCCACCTCCTCAGCCCACTATTGCTCATCTGTTGAATCCTGGTTGTCAAAGTCTCTGGCCAGGAAGAAAGGCAGGAATGTCTCGGGCCTTCGTCCTCTTCCTTCAGTTTCTCCCCTGGGCCCACCGGAGCAGTTGCCAGTTGTCTTCTGTTGTTTCAACCCCCAGACCAGGAGCTTTCTCTGAGAAATGCCACTGTCCTTTAGAAACTGCCCTGGACAGCGGGGTGTAAGACCCCGCGTGCCCACTGCTGTCCTGGGCTTCGGAAGGGAGGGGGCAGACTTGCGCTGCGCTCTGCAGAGCCAGGATCTGGGCGGGATTCCAGGAAAGCGGATTCTCCTGGGGACAGATTCTGAGCGGGGTTCGGATGGCAGGAGCTAGCAGGCTGTGTGGGGGCCTGCCTGGAGAGGCACCGTCCCCTGCCCTGCTGTGGACGTGAGGAGCACTCAGGGATGCACGGCGAGAGTCTCTGCAGCTGGGGAGAGGTCCACCTCGGCTACCTTTGGGCGAGTGGCTCTGCTGACCCCTCCCACTGTGGGCAGTGAGGTGCTTCCTGCCTGGTGCATGAGTTGGTGTTGCTATTTCCAAGAACAGTGGCTGTACTTTCCCACGTGCTTTTCACGTCCCGGCACAGACTACACACTTTGTATGCGTTAATTTTCCACATGACAACCGAGTGAGCCTTCTCACACTCTTCCTCTGCTCAAAACCCTGCAGTGGCTCCCTTTTCACTCAGGATAAATACCAGTGGCCTTGTAATGGCTGGCAAGGTCAAACTGTCCACGTTGTCCCTCCACCCCGCCCTGTTCTCATCCAGTGTTTCTCTCCTTTTGCTGATCATACTCCTCTAGCCGGACTGGCCTCCTTCCTACAATGCAACACACCGGGTGTGCTCCCACCCCAGGGCCTTTGCACCAGCTGTGTCATCTGACTGGGATGCTCCTCCCCCACTAACTCCTTCACGTTCTTCTGATTTTTGTTGAGAAGTCGCCTTCTCAACGAGGCCCACTGGGATCCCCGTTTTAACACTGCACTCTGCATTCCCCCAGCATTCCTGGCCCTGCCCCTGCTCCCCCTTTTCTCCTTTCCTTCCAACATGTGGTACAGTATCTTTATTTATTGCGTGTCTTGTTTGTGGTCTGTGGACTGCTTGGGTGGGTCTCCTTGACTGCTTTGTTCGCTGGTGTGTCTCTGGCACCTGGAGCAGAGTCTGGCTTACAGTAGGAGCTCAATAAAGATTTGTGGAGTGAATGAATGAGCTCATCGAACCCCGTAACTGTGCTGTGGGGTAGACACTGTTGTTGCACCCCAGTTTAGAGATGAGTGGGCTGAAGCTCAGAGAGCTTGAGGAACTAGCCTGGGGTCACAAAGCTAGGAAGTGACTACGTGAGGCTTCAGCCCAGGTCTGTCTCACTCTGGAGTCAGAGTTCTTAACCAAACACCCTGATTGTCCCTCCTCCAGGGGAGACTCTGCTCCTTGGGCCTGGAGTTGGCGTGGCAGGCAAGGCTTGGCTGCCACGGCCCGGGAGGCTGAGCTGGCACCCTGGCTTCTTCCCCGTGGCTGGGGGCGTGCCGCTGCCCTGCGTGGGGAAGGCCTGTCTGCTCTTCTGTCCTGTCCCGCAGACCTCGAGGCCCACAGCTGCACCTTCCTTCGCTGCGGCTCTGACTCCCAGGGGCCTGACCCAGGCTTCGGGCTGGGGAGTGTGGGAGCTGGGAGCGTGTCGGGAGGGGCGCCTGGCTTCTGCTCTGCGGAGCTTTCCGTGGTGCAGCACCGCGACTTCTGCCACCCACCCGGATGGCAGGAGGCTCAGTGAGAGGCCAGGCTGCGACCCCCGCCTGGACCTGCCCTGCCCATCGGGTCGCTCCTGCAGGGAAGCTGGTCCTGCTGCTGCGTCATGGTGGGACATGGTCTCGCGTGTGTGCCCTCTGAGGAGGGCATCTGTGATGGAGCATGTGTGCTGCTTCCCCAAAGGGACACGGCCATGTGGTCCCACCGTCTGCCAGTGTCCCTTGGGCTCCCACAAAGATGCCCTGTCTGGAGGGAATGTTGGTTGTGTAGGGTGAGCTGGTTTTGTGCTGCTGTGAGAGCATTTCAGATCCGCCACATCTGGGTCCCCAGTGCCCAGCAGCAGCAGGACGGACAAGACACCCTTTGGGACTTTCCCTCCCTCTCTGCATCCGCAGGCTCTGAAATGCCTGTGAGCTGGCTGTGTACAGACACCTGGAGGTGACCCCTCCTGTAACGTGGCCGTGGTCTACCTGGCCCACCCCTCGCCATGCCTGGGGCTCACGCGGCCCCTCGGCCCTCTCACGCACCCACCCTTAGCACTCTGTGACTTGGCTGCGAGCTGGGGTGTGCGGCGTTTGTCAACACCGTTTTGTGGACGAATTCACTAGACTCTCAAAGGCTCTTCAGAAAGCGCTATTCAGAAAGGCTGCCCAGCCCCTCGTGAAAGCACCCTTAGATTACAGCCGAAGTGAGCGCTTCTCCTGGAACTCACTTTCAACATTTTATTTTACTGCTCTGGGCCTTTTGGAGTTTTGATTTTGATATTCTCGTCTCGGCTGACCTTTCCTGTCCTCGCTGTGCCACGCACAGCAACATTGATTTGGGGTAATGTATTTTGACTTTAAGACGCAGGCCATCCATAAACTTTTCTATCAATAATCCCAGCTCACTCTGTGTACCTGACAGCTTAAAGGAAAACATCAGATTTATGGGGCCTTTTATTTTTGGCCAATTTCGTCATCCACTTGCCCTCAGTGCCAGGGGATAAGGGCCTGAAGTCCAGCCCAGGAGGACCTCCGTTCAAGGGCACACGTCAGGTCAGCTGCTCTGGGGTGGGGCGGGGCAGCGGAGGCGTGTCCCTCTCTGTGTCCTGGGTGACAGCGGTGGGAGGTGGTGGGGGGTGGAGAACCAGTGACTGAGTGCCCTTCAGACATGGGGGAGTGTGTGGAAAAGCTTGCAGTCTGGGAGGGTCCCCGTGGGCCCTCCCCCGCCACGTTCAAGCCCAGCCCCCACATTGCACAGAGACAGGCGAGGGCCTCTGCTCTCCCCAGGCCTCAGGGCCAGCAGGGAGGCCGTCCATCCCTGCCGTGTGCACTTGGCAAAGCAGGCCTGGCTGGCTGTCAGCCTAGGCTAGGCTGGCAGCAGTTGGGGACCACTAGCTCTCAGGCCCCAGGGTCTGGCCCTCCTTGCTGTGTTGGTGTCACCACTCTGGGTCCCCTGAGCCTGGGGCTGCTTATTTGCTTGTCAGAGACAGGATTGATGGAGAGATGCCACGAGAGGGACAAGGCCCAGGGTTTGAGCAGAGGAAGAGTGTGAGAAGGATCACTCGGTCGTCTTGTGGAGCCTGTCTCACCTCAAGCATTTATGCGGTCAACATGTCGTCAGAACTCGATCACATGTTTGTCAGGTTTGCATGTCTGTGGGCACCAAGTTTACCATGTGCTGGGTGCTGGGGAACCACAGTGTCCAGCCCACGGGGAATCTGCATTCCAGCCCAAGATGGGACAGAGACTCGCCCGCAAGGAGGAGACAGAGACACGGCCCCATCATGAGCCACTGATGCAAACCCGCGGCCTGGAGCCGCACATGGACATGCGTGGGGGCCTGCAGGTCACAGGAGGGGCCCGCAGTGCTCAGCCAGGTGAAGGCCCTGGAGAGGGCGTGTGCTTCAGGGAGAAGGTGCGGCAGGTGTGAAGGCCAGGGGTGGGGACGGTGGGGGCTGGAGGGTGGGAGGCGCACAGTGTGGGGGAGGATGGGCAGGCAGGCAGGTGGGCTAGGGCACGTGGGGCCTTGGAGCCATGGCAAGGGCTTCTGTGCCTGGCAGAGCGGGGCTCAGAGCTGAAAAGGACCTGGCCCTGGTCGTGGGCTCAGAGTCTAACAGGGAAGCAGCTTAAGCAGAGAGTGGAAGTCGGGAGACCTTCGGGGAGTGTGGGGTGGGTCCCACATGGGAAGACTCCTGAACGCGAGTCCTGAGCGCAGAGCACAGCTTAGACTGGCTAGCGGGATGGGGTCAGAGTGTGTCAGTGTCGCAAACGAGTAGCTGCCTGTGTGAGCGTGTGGAGGCAGGAGATTGGGGACTTGGCTGGGACAAAGAGAGGAGCCAGTGTGACGGTCGTTGAGTGGAGCCGAGGGAAGGTGCCGGGGAGGAGGTCTGTCCTGATGGCAGCGTGAGGTGCAGGTGGGAGCAGAGAAGCTGGCGTCCCCTCGAGGGACAGGGCTGGGAGCTGGGAGCAGGGCTGAGGCGGTTGGCACTGACCCTCCTTATTTGGACCCAGCTCCGAGGAGAGGCCTGTGGATGAGTCCTCCCCCTCACCTCTCTCTTCTCTTCTCCCCCTTTGCACTTGAGACTGGCGCTGACAAACAGCAGCTCACGGCGCGCTGGAAGACGCCAGGGTTTCAGGTGAGCCCTGAGGTGCCTGAGTCCCAGGGGCAGAGGGCCTCGACCCCCCTTCCTGGTTCCTTGGCCTGCCTGAGGTGCCTTGGACCTCTGTGTTTGGATGAGAAAGCTCCTGAGCCTCAGTTTCCCCAACTGCAACTTGGGATTTTAATTCCTGCCTTGCTCCCTCATTCTCTCTGCCTTCCATGGAGACGCCCAAAGGTGCTGGGCCAGCACTGGCAGGAATAGCAGAAGGGCAGGATCCGTGAGCTCCGGACACTGCCTCCGACGAGCATCATCAGAGCAGGATCCTGCCTCGTGGCCTGGGCTCTCCATGGCTCGATGGAAAATTAAGCCAGAGGCAAAACAGAACAAAACAAAGCCGGGCAAGGTGGTGTCCAGGGCTGTGCAGCCAGATGGGCTTGGATTCAGGTCCTAGTCTCACCTTGGCCTCTTGGAGCCTCAGTTCCCCATCTGTAAACAGGATGTGCTCGCTGTGCCAACAGCAGAGGGTGCCTGGGAGGCCTGGCTTGGAGATGAAGTGTTTACAGCAGACTGCTCAGTACCTGGGCTGGAGTCCTAGCAGCAGGTGCATGTTTTAATGCACGAGCTCATGGCTTGGTGTCATCAGGATGAAGGATGCCTGTGTGCGTGGGAGGGGTGATTTATTGGGGGGAGGTGACCAGTGGAGCTGAGTGTCCCTAATGGATTTTATTACAGCCTGTGTACGTTATTTATTTAATCATTTGCCGAAGTAAATCTTACAGGCCCATAGAGAGTTTATTTTTTTGTTTTTAATAATGTTAATACACTGGGGGTTTTATTTCCCACTAGATCTATTAGTTTAATTTAGTCGAGGACAGACTGTATACTTACCCAAAGATTGCTTTGACATTATGGAGAATTAAGAGGCTGGGCCAGGCGGATGCGAGCAGATCGATCCGTTTGAGATAAAACTCCATTTCCCACGTGCCTTCTGGCCTGTGATGGTGAGGGCGTGACTGGGAAACACGGAGCCAGCTGCTGACCCCGGGGCTGGCCGGAGCGTCAGGCGCCGGTTCCCATGCTGTCTCCACTCCCGTGGCGAGACGTTGTTTGATGGTTCCAGGGGAGATGCTTTCGGGGGCCAGGGGCATCTGTGGTGGTCTCCCAGTGTCCATGACCCACCAGCCTTCTGAAGAGTCAGCTGCATGTGGTCAGGGGACCAAGGCCAGCACAGTGCTCCCAGGGCTGTTGCGGGGTCAAGTGGGCTGATGTCCAGGAGGTGGCTTTGTGAATTGTCATGGGGTGGACTCACGTCAATGCTTATGGTCCTGTGTCCCCTACATTTCTGGGTGGCAAGAGCTGCTCAGGAGATGCCAGTGGGGCTGACAGATGGCTCCATTTCCAGGACCCTGGGGTCTTGGCATCCTTTCACATCTTTCTAGGCCACCACGTAGAAGTTTCTGGAGGCACTGTAGCTCACAACGGGCTCCCAGGCACGTGGCAGCTTCCCCTCCATGCCCACGGGGTTCTGGACTTGGATCTGCTTCTCATGCTTGGCTTTGAAGGGGGAGGGGGAGAGCAGGGGCTCTCCATCCACTGTCACTGTCCTGGGCTGAAGTGGCCCCTGCAGATGTGGGGGAAGCTCACCTCTGGTGCACCTGGGAGCCCCAAGGCTGGGCTCAGGAGGCTGCAGATGTGGGGGAAGCTCACCTCTGGTGTACCTGGGAGCCCCAAGGCTGGGCTCAGGAGGCTGCAGATGTGTGGGAGGCTCACCTCTGGTGCACCTGGGAGCCCCAAGGCTGGGCTCAGGAGGCTGCCTGGAGTCCCCTTTCATCCGCTCGTGATCCTGACCTGCCAGCCCTGCTCCAGCCCTGGGGTTTGCGCACCTGCCTGTTCACCTCACTCTTTGGACTGATTCCAGCCAGCTGGACTCTTCCTCCAGGAAGCCTTCCTTATAGTCTCTTCCTCCCTCCGCATTTGGCTGTCGTGGTGTTTTGTCCCCATCCCCAGAGCGGCCTCATGCCTGGGTTAGGCTCTCCTTTCAGGAAGCCCTTCCTTCTTTCCTCTCACAGGCTGGCTCCCGGGAGGTGCTGGTGGCCAGCGGGCTCTGTGCTGAGAAGTGCTGGGAGGCTCGGAGGAAAGCGTGCTGTCGTGGATCTGTGACGCGGCCTCTGGCACGGCGGCGGAGAGGGAAGAGGCAGGATTCGCCCCCTCTGGAGTGGCCTCTGGGTTCTCTGAGCTCTGACAGAGCTGCTTCCTCTTGCCTTCCCCTTGAGGCCAGCATGCGTCAGTCTGTGTCTGCGATGCCAGTGTCCGGGAGTGGATGGGGAGGCTCTCTGGCTCCCCCTCACTGCACACATATGGGGCAGGGACTGGTGCCTGTGGAGGGGGCCTGGGGCCTGGCAGCACCTTATTTCAGCCTGCCTCCCTGCTCTGCCCAGGTGGGGTACCTGTAGAAAGAGAACGCTGGCCTGTACCTGCCTGGACACCTTGCCCGGCCTGTGGCAGGTGATCAGTGGTGCTGGGTGGCAGGAAGCCAAGGCAATTGCTGGGCTCCTGGTGAGTTTCAGGCCAGGCCGTTTTCAGAGAACCTCTGTCTTTGCTGGTTTTGTCATGGGTGGGGCCCCTCTCTGTGGGGCTGCGGTAGGTACAACATCCACGAGGAGGGGACAGGCATAAGCTCCGGGTGTCACATCATCTTTGACTTTGGAGCCATAGAGCGTCTGGTCTGGGAGCCCCTGGAGGTCATCTTGTCTTCCTTGCTGGGGTGTCCCTGGGCAGACACACAGACAGGGTCCAAAAGGGGTGGGGTCCATCACGCTGGGGCTCCTGCCCTGGCCTGAGCATGCCTGGCCATCCAGGCCCCTGCCCCTTGGTGCTGCAGGGCCTGGGAGAGGCTCCTGGGCACCGTGGTGACCTTGACGCCCGACTTGCCCCTCGAGTTCCTCCTGCCGGTAGCCTGGCAGCTGCCAGTGCCGCACGGTTTGTGAAATGTCAGTGCTTTAATATCAATTCTGGAGGTTTTATTGCCTTCCCCCCCATTTTCCGATGGGATTTTGATCCAATCAAGACCGATCCACAGCGATGGCAGATTTGTGTTCCCGTCCGAAGTTGACAAAGGTCACCCTGCCTGGGGAGCGGGGCCGCTGTGGCTGCGCAGTGCGTGACTGCTCTCCCGCCCTGGCTCCGGGTCGGCTGCGCTTTCCCCCAGGAGAGCGGTGTCCGTGGGTGCGGCCGGCGCTGCTCCTCCTGGGCCTGTCACTGGGCCAAGGGCCCTGGGGCTTTAGGCTCGGGCAGTCGCCAGCCACAGAATACCCTGGTTTTGTCTGCAAAACGTCTTTGATGCTTCAGACTCAAATTAATTTTTCATAGTAATGTTTCAAAATGTCATTTTTCCCTTTAAAAAAAAAGCCGTTGAATGAGACTCTCTGTTTGGGAGGAGGCCAGAGGTCAGGAGAGTCACATTGGGCCACGCCAGCCTGTGCCCTATCCTCCTGTCTCTGGCTCAGCTCCCTGCCTTCCCCAGAGGGTGGAACACCCTCTAGGAGGAACTCGAAAGGGGCAGGAACACCTGCTTGTCCAGGTGGGGGCTGGCAAGGGTGGAGAGTGGGTGCAAGAATTTTGGTCAAGTTTTGATCTTGCCCCATGGCACTTTACAGACATGATATTCCGAGACCCAACCCAGCTTGGCAAGCCTTTAGAGAGTGCCTGCGGTGTGTGTGGCACCGAGAGGGCTCAGCGGGGTGGAGGGGAGAGGCAAGCCTAGACAGAGAGGACAGGTACTGGTGGGCCGGGTGTGTGGAGCTCCCGGGGGGGCGGGCAGGGGCAGGGGTTTGGGAGGACGGACCCCACAGGATCGGAGCAGTGCCCGCTATTGGCCTTTGTCCAGGTAGGAGGGGTCTGGCATACAGCTCTCCCCACACCTGCATCCCCGTCTCTAACCCTGGGGAGGGACTGGGAGGTGGCCACCCCAGGCCCCATCCTCAAGCACTACCAACCCCTATCATTTGTGTGTGTCCCCTCACATATCCTGCAGCCTCTCTCCTCGAGGACAATCTGGTGCAGACATACTCTCCAAAAGGGCCCCAACCTTCTACCCCAACCCTTTCTTCCAGGGATGGGGCCCCGGGGGTGTGCCCTCAGGACACAGGTGGCGGGCAGGCGCAGAGTGTTTATGTGTGCATGCACATGTGTGTGCAGACGGCATGTTCGTGTACAGATGGTGTGCCTACCGCACGTGTGCAGATGGGGTGCGTGTGCACAGACAGCGTTTGTTTGCGTGGACAATGAGTGACAGGTGGTGTGAGCAGACAGTATAGGTGTATGTAAAGGGTGTGCATAGGCCCAGTGTGGGCATAGACAGTGTGGGTGTGTATGCACGTGGAGTGTGTGTGCAGGCTGGTGTGTACACACCAAGGCAGGGTGTCAATTACAGCCAGGTGATCAGGTCTGGTGAGCCTCCTATGGGCATGCAAACAGGAAACAAGAGGCTCCGCCCTCCCTCTCCTCCCCTTCCACCCCCTCCTTCTCTCCCTCCTAGCCTCTCCTCCTGTGCCCCCCACCCCCGACCCCGCTCCTGTCCTTCCTCCACTCTCTCTCTCTCTCTCAAATGGCACGCAGTCCCTCCTGGAAGTGCCTCCCTGCCTGCCTCCTCCCTCTCAGCCAGTCCTCCTCCTGCCTGGCTGCTCTTGTTGGGAGAGTGGGTGGGGACTCTGGGAAGGCTCCGGGGGGTCAGAAGGACCTGTCCTTTAGGCCTTGCCCCAGCTGCAGAAGAGGCCAACCTGCCCATGTGCCTGCGCCCCCTCGCCCTCCTGCTGCCAGAAGGAAGGCTGCAGCAGAGAGGCCTGAGGCCCAGCATGGACATTCGCAGGCCCGGGGGACCAAGCAGACACGCCGAGGGGTGAAGGCTGGTCCCAGAGACGCTGGGGAGTGGTGGGGACTGGGGCGGCCCTCTGCCACGCCCTGCCTGGGTAGACACTGCTCCATGCAGGCGCTGTGTGGCCTGATGTTCCAATGTTTCAGATGAAGCTGGAATTCCCAGTTTTTATGAAAAATCTAATTTTAAAATGATGGTACCACTACAAAAGTAAACCCTACGGGGTCTGTGGGCTAGGTTGGGCCTGTGGGGTCTGTTTGCCACGTCACTGGCCCCAGCCTTGGCCGAGCAGGACCCTCTGGGTGCGGCCCTCCCTCCCCCCCGGGTTGTCTGAACCCCAGGAGACACTGACATAGGGTTGGGGAGCCCCTCATTCCGGCTGTGGGGACACCTGTGAGACCTGAGCTCCCCACGAGGACGCCTCCGTGGAGTTCTCAGACTTGCTGGAGTTTGCTGTCCGTTTCAAGTTCAGGCGAGGGTGTTATTCCCCCATCTGGGTCTTTTTCAGACCTCTCACCTGTGCCGGCACTGGGGCGTGGAGCCCGGGAGCCTCTGGGTGGTGCCGGCCTCGGGGAGTGTCTGTGCGCGGCCCTAAGGGAGGTGGGCTGTGTGGCTGTTGTCCTTAGGCCCCGTGCCCTCGTCACCTGCACAGCAGCCGTGTCTAGAGTTCCTCTCCCTTGCACAGGTGAGGAAGCCGGGCTCAGCCACAGGAGAGCCAGCTCAGGCCGCAGGTGCTGTGCTGCCTGCTTTGTCCTAGGCTTGCTGGTCCCCGGCTGATGAGGGTGGGTGGCTAGTCTCATTCCCGGCCTTCCCACAGAGGCCACGCCGTGCCTCTCGTCCTCTCCTTGGGGACAGGTCTGTGTCCGTGCTTACTGCCCAGCCGTCCTCAGCCTGGCCCCGCCCTGTTCCTTCACTGCCATAGCTCCCAATGAGCTACCCCAGTGCCTGGATGTCCTCAAGGGCATCCTTGTTCTTAGTCCTCATCCAGACCTTCTAGCATGTTCAGCGCGGTTGGACATGCTCTTCCTCCCGAAGCATTAGCTCTCGGCTTCTGCCACCCCGTCTCTCGGCTGCCCTCCTGCCATGCTGGCTGTGCCACCTGTCTCCTTGTCGGCTCACCGTCTTTGCCAGGCCGCAGAGTGTTGGGGTCTTCGCAGCTCGGTCCCAGGCCCCTTTCTCTAGCTTCAGATGGAGGTGGTCCTGTCTTCGTGGGCGTCCACGTGAGGCACATCGTTTTGCTCACCGCCTGCTCCACTGTGAATCTGGCGTTCTCTCTGTCTCAGTAGCTGCCGGCCACCCTGCAGCCCCGCTGAGGCTCCCTGATGCCTCTCTCTCCCTCTCCCCGGTGGCCCATTACTGCCACCTGTGATTTCGCCCTTAGGACGTGTCTCAGATCTGTCCGCTTCTCTCCACCTCCTCAGCCGCCATGCCATCCTGGCCTCCATCACCTCCTGCTGGCCGTGGCCAAGGCCCCTGCAGCCCCGGAGGCCCCTGCCTTCACCGCCCTATGAAAGACACCCTGTGAACAGCGCTCGGGTCTCTGTGCTGAAGGGCGATCCTTCTGGCTCATTCCTTCAGGGCTCCGTGGCTGCCGGCCTCCATCAGTCCTGGGATGTGCTGTCACCCAGGGCCATGAGATACCCACAAGCCTCTCTGTCAGGGTGTACAGTGTGCTCTCTTCTCCTCCTCATTATCCTTGTCACCATTTGTTGAGTCCCTACTGTGTGCCCAACAGAGAGTAGATCTGCGTAAACATCTCCTGAACTGCTAAATGCACGAAGGCACGGACGCGTGGGCAGACCCTGTGAGAGTGCATGTCACTCCCATCTGCCGATGGAAAGTCCGAGTTCTGAGCAATTTAGTAACGTAATCAAAGGACACAGCCTGGAACCGGTGGGGCCGAGGCAAAGCCTGTCCCACAGCCAGCAGGGGCCTCCAGGTGGAGCTGCCCAGGGTCCCCACCCAGCCCAGCGGGGGTCTCCTCTGTCTTCCTTCCCTGTCAGAGGATTTCCCCTCTTAGCGACTCAAGTTGGGGACTGTGTAGACGCTGCTACTGGGTTAGTCAGTGCAGACTCTGGTGAGTAACTGGGTAATTATTTCCAAAAATATTGACTTGTAATGTGAAGAAAGCTCTTCTCCATGCCACCCGTCAGCAGAAAATTGCCTTTGGTATTAACATTTCACCAACTGCATAATGTGAATTGATGTAAATGCATAATTAGAAATAATAGCCTGGGAAAATTCACTCTTATTTATAAAATTGGGCTTGTTAAATTAAAATGGAAGCTAACAGCTTCCATCTCACTCTTACAACATGTCGGAGGCTGTGCCTGCCTGGTTCTGCAGAACCCTCCATCAGCGGGTAGGGGCGTGTCCGTGGCTCAGTGGGGAGACCTTGGAGAGGGGACACTCGGTGAGCAGGCATGGACGCCACCTGTCCAAAAGGTGGCTCTCTAGCAACACGCACAGGCCTCTCGAAGACGTCTTAATCAACAGGCAACCAATGGCAACCCCTCGGGGAAGAGGGCTGGGGCCAGTTTCCTCAGCCCTCCTTCTTGTGGAATGGGGACCAGCACATCTGCCCCACCCGAGTCCCAGGGACGTGGTGGGGGCTGGGTACGATGCTGTGCTGTGCTGGGGCATCGAGGCACAGGAACGTGCTCTGCAAACGCTAAGAGTTTGCCGAGGGCAGGGAGAAGAGAAACTTCATCATCATCATCATCATCATCATCATCATCACCATCGATATTCATTCATTCATTCAACAAGCACTCATTAAGCATCTACTACTCCATGCCAGTCCCTGTGCCAGATGGTGGAGGTATAGAGGTGAGGAAGATACAGTTTCTGATCTCTTGGAGTTCACCATCTAGGTGGGAGGGACAGGCTTTTAAATATGTCTTCATTATCCATGGCATCTGCATTGGTTTTTAAGTTTGGTTGCAGGTGTCAGAAAAACAGTTCACACTATCTAAAACAAATAAAAAAGAAGTCTGTTGACTCACATAACTGGAAATGGATTTCAGGCAGGGCTTGATCCAGGGATTCAAATGAATTAATCAAGACTCTTGTTCTGTCTGTTTTTCTCCCTAGGTTCTTTCTCTGCATGTTGGCCTCATTCTCTCTACTCTTGCAGGTGCCCGCACCTCCACATTGTGGGGAAGGGTAACACTGGCATTCTGTTCACATTTATGATGAATGGCTGATTTTTTGAAGTTTGCCCTACAGCTCCTTCCATATGGACATAACCCTCCCCACATACCCCATCCTTATTAGGTGACTGGGGCTGACCCCATTCCCCAGCTTTGGAGATGGAAATGTGACCCAGACCTTGAAAATCAGAACTCTCTAGCCTGTGACCACAGTAATAAGTCCAAGGATGCATGGGGCCCTGGCTGGACATAAGTCCATGTCGTAAGGAGGAGTCTGGCCAAGTCACCAAGAAGGCAGCACTCTTTGGTCCCCAGAATGGCGGGCTGTGAGGATAGCCAGAGCCATCTTTGCACCACCTGGGGAGAAGCTAGAGCTGGGACCCCAAGAGACGACCTTGTGGTGTTGCTCGTGTCCTTGGTGCAGCCATGCCTGAGGCAGGTGCCCCACACTCCTCAGTTCCGTGGCCAGGACCCCGTTTTTGTTTTCACACTGCAGTCGGAGCTCTGTTTCCTGTCAGTTACTACGGGAAGAGTCTGGGCTCTTTATGCCCGAATAAAAACCACTCATCAGATAGCAGCCATCACTGCTTCTAAGGCTCAGCTTAAACGAGCTGCCCTTCCAGAAGCACTTGCTGACGTGCTCGCAGTCCCATCTTCCAACCCTGCTGTCGTGCTGTCTGTCCCTCTTCCGTGGCTCAGGCTGTGCCCTCCTGACGTCGGGTCCTGTTCTCTGCAGTTGAGCCCAGAGGGCCTGGCACTCGTGGAGGCCGTCGTCCTGTCTTCTCCAGGCCTGGAAGCTGTGGTGAAGTCAAGGGGAGGGGCTGCCCGGGGCTGCCCTGGGGAGCGGGGTGAGGGCGAGAGTGGTGGAGAAATGCGTGGTTCTTATTTCCGACACTAAGGCCCAGGGAGGAGGGGCTGCCTTAGGTCTTTCTGGTCTGTTTTCAGAGGAGGGCTCCGAGGGCCTCAGACTGTGAGGTGCCTGTGGGCTCCGGGGGCGGGGGCTATCTTCGCCTCACCCTGGCACCTCCTCTTGGGTGCCTTCCGGGGACTGGGGAACTGCGCGCGGGTGGCTGTCCATCTTGTCTACCTGCCCAGCAGGTGCGGGGCCCGCAGCAGCCCACCCAGCCCCCCGTGCTGTGTCTGGTGTCCCCTTCATGTGGGGCCTGGCCGTCCCGGGGATGGTGCACTCCTTCCTCGAGCTGCCCCTCTGCAATGGTCACAGGAAAGACTCGCCAGCTCCCTCCTTCTCAGAGAGACCTGAGGCCCGTGGAGAGGCTGGCCTGGGGTCGCACAGAGGTCAGTGGCAGAGGCCAGGCCTCAGGCTCTGGTCAGGGTGTGCACCCAGCTGGGAAGCTTGCTCGGGACCCCGTGCCTTCCCCTCCTGGCCCCACCCGGCCCACTGCAGGGCACAGTGGGGACCCTGAGAAGGGTGTTGACAGCCGGGGCCTCCCCTGGCCCCTCCCCTCCTGCTCCTCTCCCTTCCCCAGGGGACACAGGTTCCCTTTTCATGTGGAAGAAAGCTGCCCGCTTGTCTCCAGGAACAGCTGGGCCTCGTCCCTTCAGCTGCCGCGGGCCGGACAATCCCGGCTGTGTCCCCGGGAGCCAGGGGCCAACGGAAGCGTCCTGGCTCTGGCCCAGGAGCTGTGGGGGGCGTTGGGGCCGCGAGGCTGAGGGTGGGACCCTTGGGGAGCTCATTTCTCCAGGCCTGTTTTCCCTCACAGCCTGGCTGGTGGGACCCACACTGGCCGAGGAGCCGGCCTGAGCCTCGGAAAGGGGATGCTGAAGGTGCGTCTAGCTGGGGCTGCCGCCTTCCTCGCTGATCTCCTTGCTCCCGGGGAGGCGAGCAGAGGTGAAAACAGCTCTGGAGATGCTCCCCCTTTAGCTGCCTCCCCGGAGCTCGGGGCCCCATGGCTCGAGGCTCTTCCACGGAGTGGGAAGGAGAAGGGTGGGGGATGCTGGGTCAGGGGTGAGTTCCCCATCTGGCCTCGGTGGTGACGGTTATTTCTGGCTCTTCCAGCCTCAGCTCTGCGGGGCTGGGCAGTGTCTCCCACTGTGCTGTCACCAGGGGCAGAGGCCTCCAAAGTGCTGCTCAAGGCCCCCTGTCCCCCACCCCAGGCTAGCCTTGTCTCCCTCGGCAGGGAGCGCTCTGTCCCCAGTGCCTCCCGTAGGTGGAGGGCTTCTGCACCCGGTCTTATTACAAGTACTCTGCAAACAGCACCTCACTCCACAATGGTCAAGTAACCTGCCCATGTCCCACCCAGGCTTTCTCACTCCACAGCCTACCCAGAACCAATAGGCTCTCCAGCTTCTTGGGTACCTTGGCTCCAGCTGCTGTTTCTTCTGCCTGGAAAGCTGTTTTCCTTTATTCAAAGCGCAACCAACAACGATTTATTGAGTTCTTTTTTGTTGAGTGCCATTGAGTCCATTCCAACTTCCAGTGCCCCTGTGTCCAGCAGAGGGGAACCTTGCCTGGTCTTTCTGTGCCATCCTCTCACCTTCCAGCGCTCTCTCAGATGATGCTCCACTGCTATTCACAGGGTTCTCATGGCCAATTTTTCAGAAGTGGGTGGCCAGGTCCTTCTTCCTAGTCTGTCTTAGTCTGGAAGCTCTGCTGAAACCCATCCACCATGGGTGACGCTGCTGGGATTTGAAATAGCGGTGGCATAGCTTTCACGTTGGCACAGCAACATGCAACCACCACAGTGTGAAAAATGACAGACAGTTGGCGTGGTTCCTGACCAAAAACAAACCCGGGCCACAGCGGTGAGAGTGCCAAGTCTTGACCACTGGACCACCGGGGCTGGCTATTGAGCACTTACCCTGTGCTTATTCAGGGTCTTACATTCTAGAAGGGAGGCAGGTAAACGTTCGAATACAGCGGAAGAAAAATTAAGTGGATCGTGCTCCCTGCCAGGTAGAGTTACGGAGGAGGGCGTGCCTGGGTACGAGGGTGCCCTACAGCAGGGAGGTCGGGAGGCTGCCCTGAGGACCTGCAATCTCAATGACGAGATGGGGACCAGCGACGCAGAAGCCAGAGAAGGTCATGCTGGGCAAGGAGAAGCGCAGGGCAAAGGTCCTGAGGTGGGACTGAGTCTGGTCGCCAGAGGGATGGCGAGTGGTGGGTCTGGAGCTTCAGGTGTGGGCATGGAAGGGGGGACACATGAACACCCAGGGGTGCTTCCCGGGAATGAGGGAGAACCAGCAGGTGGCTCTGTGTCTCTAGACTCAGCTGGCCTGTCTGGGCACTGGGTCCATCACAGCCCTGTTCCCAGGTATCAAAGCTGGAGAGCCATCATGGCGACAGGCAGACATCTCTACTCAAGCAGCTGGGGGACCGTTGTAGAAGAGAGTGGACCTCTGAGACGTGGTCCCTGCGACGAGAATTGGATCTATTGTGGGAGAGGGGTTCTAGGCGTGTTTAACGGTCACAGCTATTCAGAGATGAGAAGAGTCACCGTGAGAGGTGGTGAGCTGCTCATCGCTGGCAGAGTCCAAGGGGAGCTATGCTTGGAGTCAGAGTCTGGTGGCACACTGACCCTGGTGACGGAGCACAGGGGTCTTGGCTACTGGAGGGGGTGGGGCTAGCTGACATGGGGGTCTCCCAGAGCGGTCTCTGTGTTGCTGGGTGTGGAAGCACGTCGGTGCTGGAGAAAGGTGCGCGCTCCCGCAGACTTGGCCTTTGGGCGGTCTGGGCAAGACTGCAGAGTTGACTCCCAGCTCGGGGCTGGAATGTGCCCCGGGCTGGACAAATTTTGTCACTTGATTGATTTCTTCCTGGCCCTAGAGGCAAGTGAAGGGAAGATTCTTGATTTGAGGAGACCAAATTAGGAACAGATGTCTTTTCAAGCTATTAATAGGTGGCCGGGGAACAAGGGGCCTCATTTTTAAATGCGCCCACGGCGGGCCTGGTGCCGCTGCCCACTGGAATGTTTTGCGTCGGGGTATTTCATAGTCTTGGTGGTGGAGAGTCGTTTCTGGGAGTGGCCAAGCCCCCGATGCTCCCTTGGGTCCTGAGGCAGAGGGTCTAAATTTCACCTCTTCTCCCAAACTGTTCCACTTCCTAGTAAGGCCCAGAACACCCATGATTCTGATAAATGGGTACAGCACAGAAGGATTTTTCCAGAGGGGGCAGTGGGACACACAGGATGTGCACTAATTGGCCCAAGTCATCTTTGTATTCTTCTGCATAGAAGTCCGGGGTCTGGCTTTCAGGCAAATGAATATAAACCATCGTGGAAGCTGTTAGTAGCGTTATTCACAATCACAATTGTTGAAAATTAAAATTGTCGGTTGCTCTGTGTGTGTGCTTGCTTCTCTCAATTGCAATTTAAAAACTAATACCACTTAGCTCATTAAAAATAATACTGGTGAGGAAAATGGCTTTTCTTTTAAAAAATCCCCAACATTTTGCCATAACGTGTTCCTCGGAAGAAAGTAAATTATGATGCAGACAAGAAAATTATCCAGCTTGATTCAGCGCGGTGGACTGAGTCTGTGTCCCCGTTCTGCTGCGTGAATAGCCTGGGAGGGGGTTTCTATTCTGGGGCAAAGGTCACTTCTGAGCCGTCAACTTGGGTGTGCAGCTTCGCACACTCACAGTGGGCAGGCAGGAGCCCGCAGGGGCGCCTGGCTCCCCTTGGTAGCTTGTGGTCCTTTATGCCTGTGGCCTGGGCTCATCCTTGGGGGACCGAGCCCTGCCCGGTGTCTGCCCTCTCCCAGTCACCTGCGGCTTATCTTGGCCCCACAGAAGTGCCTGCGTGGAGAGGGCAGCAGGAGTGTGGCCCACATCCCTGTCACTCATGGTTTCCCTGAGCACAGCAGCTTCTGACTGTAGGTGCCTGCGACTCTGCCACATGTCCCTCTCGCCATGCAGCAGGCGCCTGGAGATACGTGGGAGCTGAGGCCCCCAGGAGCAGCGTTCAACAGTGACCAATGGGAGCTGATGAACGAGCGCCCCAGCTCCCTCACCTTTTGGGTGGCACACCCCTGAGGAGTGGTCTGCACAGTGTCCAGGGGTCCTGGTGGGCTGGCTGCAGCAGGCACTGGCTCACAACTGCATCCTGCATGATTCTTGCGCACTCCCTTATAGAAATACTGGAGCTTAACCCTGTCTCAGGGTCTGCTCCAGGGTGATCAGAGTGCCAGAGAGAATGGAGGACACCTTGTAGGGTAGGGCCGGGGGCCTGACGGGGCCTGACTGCAGCCCAGCCTGCCGCTGCGTGGCTGCGTGGCCGCGTGCCTGGGGGGGAGTGCCCTCAGCCCATTGCCAGGCTGGGCCGAGCCTGGTGGCGTGACTGGCATGAAGGACAAGCTGCCCGCAGGCTTCTGCTGCTGCCCTCGCATTGCAGGGCCGGCGTGCTGCACAGACTGGACCCTGTCTCCCACACTCACGTGCTGAAGCTCCGGCTCCCCAATGCCTGCTGCAACGGTATTCGGAGATGGGTCTTTAGGAGGCAATAAGGTTAAGTGAGGTCATAAGGGTGGGATCCTAATCCAGTAGGACTGGTGTCCTTATAAGAAGAGGAAGAGAGCTCTCCGCCGTCCCGTGCACAGAATAAAGGCCTGTGGGCACACGAGAAGGCGGCCGCCTGCACCGAGGGAAGAGGCCTCAGCATGCAGCTGCCTTGCCGGCACCCTGACCTTGGACATCTGCCCTCCAGAACTGGGAGAAAGTAAATGTCTGTGTCCAAGGAGCCCCGTCGGTGGCATTTTGTTACGGCAGCTGTAGCTGACCATACACAGGCTCAGTGGGGTGACGGTGTGTTTCTCTGAGGCCAAAGCCTTGAGGGCCCCATTCGGACCACAGCTTTCTGGGGAGGGGAGCCTGTGCCCGACCACCCTCTCTCCCCTGCCCAGCAGCCACGAAAAGCCCCCACTCAGATATTTTAATATGTGAGTTGAGGAACAGCCTCACTAGGGTCGGCTCTTGCCAGTAGAGGAGCCCCCCCATGGAGATGGCTCCTGAATGCGCTGCGCAGGTCCACGTCCCACGTGGGCATCCTTCACTTGGCTCGAATGGTACCCTCGCCTCTTCTGCTACAGCAGCATCCTTCCTTTTTGGGAACGTCTCTCTTTAGTCAACCATGCAGTTCCTGGAGCGAGGGTGGCGCTGCTGCCAGTGGGGGCTGTGTGACCCAGCTAGCAAGTCAGCAGGAACTTTCAATTCAGAGCCAAGAGAAGACTCTCCCCCACCCCCGCCCCATCCCTGGGGAGGCTGGAACTTGTGAGTGCGGGAGCTGTGGCTGCCGTGTCCAGCTGCACGGAGGAAGCACGTCTAGAGGATGCTGCTCACGTGGGAAAAGCCAGGGACGAGAGATGGAGGGAGAGCGCTGAGGATCCCAGTGGTCCCTGAGGCCCTGCTGGACTCCCTGGGTTCCTGGGGTTTGGCTACTGAGCCCACAGACCTTCCCTCTTTGCCTGATCTGGCTTGGATTGTTTCTGTCACTTGTCACCAAGAGTCCTGGCTGTCATACCCACATTAAGACATCTTTGTCCAACCACCGAGGCCCCTTGCTCATTGGACCCTGATGGCTAACTGCAGCTGTGCTGCAGCCGGTCCTTTGACAGATCTGCTCCGATTCAGCCATTCCATGAATGTCTCTTATCCCGACCCTCTCTGCCTGGGGCGGTTCCCAGTGCCATCGGGAGACCCAGGTCCTCAGGAAGCCAGGCTGGAGAGAGAAAGAGCAGGGCTAGAGGCGTGGGCCCTCGACTGCCGTGGGACACAGAACAGAGGAGATGGCGGACAAGCTGTGGGCCAGCCGTCCACCGCGCCCTCGCAGCACCGTCTGGGCGGAGGCCCTGACCTGGGCCCTGGGGAGGTGGGCACAGTGGGGAGCTCTGCGAGCTGGTCGGCAGACACCGCGGTGGCCAAAGGCAGCCAGAGAGCACAGAGCTGCCCAGTGTGGCTGTGGCGATGGGCCCCGGCAGGGCTGAGGACAACCTTGGGCCGGAACCCTCTAGACTTCAAATCTGCCCCTTGCTCCCCATTCACACACATCTCGCTGTTGGACCTCCGGTCCTCATGGGAGTTTGGGCCATGGGGTCACCATGGAGACAAGAGGTACACGAGTAGCCGCGGTGCCTGGTAGGAAGGGAGGCCATCCGAGAGGCTCGGAGGTTGTCAGGGGCCCCAGAGCCAGAGTGGCCACAGGATCCTGGGATCATACACGCCCGCCCGGACAGCCCAGCTCTGCCCTGTGCTCCGCAGGCAGCCAGCCGAGGGCTGACTCAGCGCGCCCCACAGCCTGGGCTTCCGGAGCCAGCTTGGCCATTTCCCAAGCCCAGCGGCTGGTTCTCTGGTGAGTCGGTGGAGGCTCCGGGTCGTGTGTGACTGCCCCGTCTGCCGAGGTCCCAGAGCTGACATCTGATTGTGCATCTGCTGAGCCAGCCTTCTAAGAACATCTGGTCCCTGTGCACCTTCGGAGGCCATCTTCTGCAGTCCCCTGCCTCTGACAGGCGGATGCTTCTGGGCTAATGGGCATTTGCACTGACTGGCTTCACCGGTGACTTGTTCCCCAGCTCCACGTTCTTACTGAGGAAGTCCCTCCTGCTCTCTGACCACATGCCAGCCTGCTGCAGAGTGTGACAACTGTGTCACAAACTTGTGTTTGGGCTGAGGATTCTGAAGAAGGAAGAGGGATGCAGAAATGGCCTACTCGCTGAATTTTGTTTTTTAACAATCAAACGAGGATTTCTCTTGACCAGAAACGGATCTTTTCATTTCCCATCTGTCTCCGCCTCTGTGGGGACTGCCGCTGGGAACCTGCCTGCGTCAGGCCTCTGTGATGTCTGGGGTTGCCGGCAGCTCCTGGAGACTGACGGCATTGATTTTGCATTTGTTATACCTGCCTGTCTCTCACAAAACAGTAACATCAGCTTTGGGCAGGGAACTCCTGAAAATACCAGGCACAATTTGATCTGCGACTTTGAGAAATATTTGGTGACATATTAGGCACGGGGGAGGTTGTAGAGAAGGGACTGTTTTTCAAGCAACTGGAGAATTTTGGAGAATTACCAAATTTTTGCTTTTTTTTTTTTTAAAGATTGGCACTGAGCTAACATCTGTTCCCAATCTTCTTTTTTATTTTTCTTCTTCTTCTTCTCCCCAAAGCCCCCTGGTATGTGGTTGTGTATTTTTAGTTGTAGGTCCTTCTGGTTGTGCTATGTGGGACACCGCCTCAGCGTGGCCTGAGGAGCGGTGCCATGTCCGCGCCTAGGATCGGAACCCCACGAAACCATGGGCCGCCGAAGCAGAGTGTGCGAACTTAAGCACTCGGCCACGGGCGGCCCCTTTGCTCCTTTCTGCGTGTCATCTTCTTGCCTCTTTCTGCACCTGATGTTCTGGTGACTTCGCTGTGTTTAGTAACTTCAGTGTGAGAGGAAGAGGTCAACGTGCTTCCATGCAGCAGCACAGGAAGGAAGCTCCCCGTGACCTCGGGCACGTCACTGCCCTGGCGGCCTCGGCTTCCCCACTGGTGGGACGGAGCGCGAGCCCTTCCCCCGATCTCGGCGTCCACAGGCGTGACCCACTGATTTCTGAGGGCGAGCTGTCCAGCTGTGTCTCTCCGGGTGGACGTCGACTGTCCCTGGACGTCTTTGACCTTGGGCACTTGGGTGGCCCTCCTTCTCAAGCAAATGGAGAACCAGGGGGATCCTAGAGCCTTCTGTTCAGGCCTCACAGGGCCCCAGGGCTGGTTGGTGGGGAGGGGGCACTGTTTGCATGGTCCCCAGTCCCAGCCCCATGGAGTGTCACATCTAGCTCTCGGCCGTGGCGGTGGGTTCTAGATTGCCATAAAATGGGTGGTGATGCTCATCTTCCTTGAGGACCCCAAGGGACAGCCCATTTGAAGGCACAGGTAGGGACTGGGTTGGACGCAGGCACCGCAGCAACTCGGGAGACGAGAGGGCTGCGTGCTGCCCTGGGCTACTGTCCCCAAGACGCTCCGCTGCGCTTCACCATAGTTCTGCTCAGGGAAACTGAAAACGCCAGCCGTGGCGCAGACCCGACAGTCGGAAGGTCAGCGGTCCTAACAAGCCCCCCCACCCCCCACCCCCGGGCCTCTTCTTCCCTCGTCAGGGGCGTGATGGGAAAGATGGGGAGGCCCGTGGGCAGGGACCCGGCCTGCCTAAGTCCCTGGAGCCTCCAGAGCCAGGCGCAGCTCCAGGCGCGCAGAACTGCTTCCTGTGCTCCCTCATTCGTGCGTTCCCACGGTGCTGAACTCCTGGCTGCCGGGGTCTGGGCTGAGGGTGCTGAGCGCTCGGTCACGTTCAGCCCTTCCCTCGAGTTCGAAGTTGGTGGAGCAGAGGTGGCCCCACGACGCACCGAGGAAGCCGGGCAAGGCGGGGACACCAGCAGGGCTCGGCGGCTCGCGGGATGGGATGTGGGCTGTGGCCTCTCACATGCATCCCCGCCTTGTTTTCTGGGACCCTTGGAGTGCTCCAGCTCCTCCATCCTCCCCTCGGCAGCCTTCGGGGCTGACCACAGCCAGCCCTCCCGCAGGACCCTCTTCCCTGGGGAGTCAGCCTGGAGCTTTCTCAAAGTCCCCTTGAACGGATGCTTGGCCTCACCACTCCTGCTCTGCACCCCGGAGTTTCCCTCCTGGAGTGAGCGGGAGAGCTGAGCTGTAGCCCTCCCTTGTAGGTCTTCTGAAGCAGAGGCAGGCATGGAGGGTGAGGACAGGCACAGGAGTCTCTGCAGGATGGGGCTGGCGAACAGGTGGGCGGGGGCCTCCGTCACTGAGAATGTGGCCTGCGGCACTCAGTTCCACCCTCGGGTTGGCTCAGTGGGCCTTGCTGCTTGTAACTACTTTACTTGACAATCAGCCTTGGTAATAGGATGTGCAACAGATCCTCAGTCAGGAATGTTGGCAGGAGCTTCACAGGGAAACAGTTGTAGCATAAAGGGATTCCCAAATCCCAACTAGAGGGCCTTCAGAGGCTGCTTTGTTGGGATGCTTGCAGTTGCAGGTGATAGAAACCATTATATACCTGGATTGAGCAAAGAAGGCAATTTATTGATTCAATAACGAAAAGGCTCAGGCTTCAGGCATGGCTTGATCCAGGTGTTCAACCTCTCTCTATTTCTGTGTGTGTGTCTGCTTTCCTCTGTCTGAACTCAATCCCCTTGAAGTCTCCCCCATGGGGATGCCCACTTGTCTATGTGCTGTCATCTGACCGTGTTAACGGCTCAGGCAGAGACGCCCCCTTTCCCAGTGTCTACCAGTGGTTCTAGGAGTGAGTGCCATCAACCAGTTTGAGTCATGTTTCTGTCCCTGAACTCTCTCTCTTTCTTTCCATTAAGAATAATGACTTTATTGGTTTTATAAAAATAATGAGTGATCATAAACAATTCAAGCAAAAGAAAGAAGCAAAAATAAAAAAGAGAAAAAGAAAAAGAAAGAGGAGAGCTACTTGCAGTCCAGCATCTCCGTCCAGACATAATTGTTAGAGCTGGGTGTCGGTCATTCCAGATGCCCCTCTAGGAGTGTATACAGACACATAAATGGAAACAGTTTGGTAAAATGGAATTATTTCACACATGCTATTAAAAATAAAATTGACAAATTTTGCTTGAATTTAACAGCAGCAATGAAAACCCCGTAGTGAAATTGAAACAATGGTTGACCTTCAGAGCAATGTTTCTTCACCTCAAAAAACCATCATTCTCAGAAGAGTCCCTAAGATTAAAAAAAAAAAAAGACTATGCAAAACAATATGAGGTGGGAGTCTTTTTATTTTAAGGATGTTTCAATTCTAGGCAATTTCAACTGTCTCCGAACTCTGAAAGATGAGGAAGTTAGCAGGTTTTTTTCCTGAAGATTCTCTGCCCATTTTTGTTCACTAGATTATTCTTTTACCTCGTGTAAGTGTATAACATTTAGATTCTGTTCTGCAGTATTTCTTTCTTCTCTATTTTATTGTATTCAATGCTTCCCATTTTTTCTGTGACTTTTCCATTTCAAAGTCCATTTTTTTCTATTTTGATGCTCTATTGTATTGTGAAATAGATCTTTTTCTTTCCAAGGATCGTGGGTGCTGTGTTGCCTGCGTTCTCCATGCTAGAGAATGCCTGTCTCTTGATTTTTATATTTCAAGGACAAAAATGAAACATACACGGTTTTGCCTTTAAAACCGCCTTTCCTCAGGCTTCGCTCTAGAGGGTTCCAGCGTTGAGGATTCCACCCCACCCAGTCTGTCCATGCTTTCCCCTAATACCATGACTTCTCCAGTTTCCTGTTCTTTTTGATAGACTGTGTGTGGATTTAACTATGAATTCGATTTTTATTTACTTTTATTTATCTATTTATTTTTTGTGAGGAAGACTGTCACTGAGCTAACATCTGTGCCAATCTTCCTCTATCTTGTATGTGGGATGCCGCCACAGCACGGCTTGATGAACAGGGCATAGGTCCAGGCCTGGGATCTGAATCTGTGAACCAGGCCGCCGAAGCAGAGCGTGCAAACTTAACCGCTCTGCCACCGGGCCGGCCCCTCAATTAGCTTCTTAGAGAGAGGTTCCTGGGTGCTGTGCACCCCGAGTTCTTTCATGTTCTTTGATAATGTTTGTCTGTTGCTCTTTTGCTAGAACGACAAATTGAATAGTCACAACATTTTAGGGTCATCTTTTCACTGCAGTTGGTGGACATTTCTCTCTTATCTACTGGATTGAAAATCGCTGAGGAAAAGTCTGAACCCAGAATGATTTCATGAATCTCCCTCCCCTGCAAAACGCCTTTCTTCTTCCTCTGTGAATGCATGAGGAATTATTTTCTTTATTAACCATTATGTTTCTTGATAGCTATCATCTTAAAAAATTTCTTTCCTGAACACGTTGTGCCTTTTGGCTGTAAAAATAAAGTTCTTCATCTTGAGGAAAACTTTGTGTATTATATCTTTGAATATCTCTGATTTTTTCGCTCGTGTTTTCAGGCCATTCAGGAAGGAAATGGGTGTGAGTAAAGTGGAAAAGTTCTCAAGCTCATTTTACAGGGCGAGTTTATTGCAGGCACCAGCGTCAGACAAAGGCAGCAAAAGGAACCTGGTTGAGCCTCACTTACAAATGCAAGTGACCTACAGAATCTTGGTGTGTCAACTCAAGAGCGAGAGTTAGAAGAAACACATGGCGTTGTTAACTCTGGCTCGTCCCAGCACCAAGGGCTCTTCAGCTCCACAAAGTGTCCTCCTGTCCTTCCTCCAGGGCAGACCGAATCGTGGGAGTCTCTAACAGGGCTGGAGCAGCACGCGGTGTAATTCAACACCCAGTCCTGATTCGAGAAAAAAGACCAGGAGCTGCCATGGTGGACATCTTAGTTACTGTCCATTTGGGCGGCAGCCTCGATCAGTCACAGTGGCTGAAAGAGAAATTTGGAGGGTGACCAGCTGTTCTGGTCTGCCCGGGCTGTGGACTTTCAGTGCTAAAACCGGCAAACCAGGACAGTGGTCACCATATACAGAGAGTGTTGGCAGCAGCTCAAGCAACAGAAGAAGAGAAGAATGATTAAGCTCTTCTGCAGAAGGAAATGACACTCTTTTTGGTTCTAGAGAGAGAGGGGAGATAAAAGAGAGGAGCAGAGAACAGGAAGAAAGAGGCAGGAGGTGGAGCGTGTGGGCAAGACCACCCTGAGGTGCGGGTGGGACCTGTAGGAATGGGTACCTGAAGCTGAGTGAGAAGCTGTGTTTTCACAGTGGGGCCTCTGTGCCCCATTTCCGCCTCCTCCCTGTGGGGGAGGCTGGTGGTGCCCCTGCCAGCTCTGATTGTGGGGCTGCCGCCCCTGCCTGTGGCTGTTGGGAGTGTCGGCTGCTGCCCCCTTTCTGGGGAACTGCCCCAAGCTAGCTGGTTACATCCGCCTGCTCCCCACAGCCAGTGGCTGGCTGAATGACAAGGACAGTGCAGGAGGCAGCCCCTCCCGGCTGCCAGGGAGCCAGGCCTAAGACGACCCCCACAGCAGGAAGTGGCACCTTTGCAGGTGGCTGTGTGTGAGCTGAGGACGGCAGCTGTCCCAGTGGAGTCAGCACGGGAGAAGCAGAGACCGTGCAGGGAGCAGGCCGTGTGGCAGAGGCGACCACGGGGACCTGCAGGGGATCTGCAGGGTCCTGGGGAGGGCATTTCAGAGTGTGGAGCTGGGGTCTGGGCCAGGCTCACCCGGACCTCAGGGCATGGGGGCGCTCTGCCTTCATTTGTGTTACAGAGATGAGCACATGCAGGTTCAACAGGGTTAAGGAGCTTGTCCAAACTCTCCTCGTAAAAGACAGAGCCGAGATTAGAAGCCCGGGCCACGGGAGGCGATGCTGGAGGCATTAACCCTTGGGCAGAACCGCTGGCTGTGTGAGTTTGGGCTAGTTCCTTCCCCTCTCTGAGCCTCAGTTTCCCCAAGGAGACTGTGGGACCAGCGGATCTCCAGGGGCACTTCCACTTCCTGACTCAGTACTGGAGGCCAAGTTGTGCTTGCTGGGATGGGTGAGGGACCTGGAGTTCCATATCCCACAGTAGGTGGGTTGGTTTATGTCTAAAGTGAAGGGTGAGCTGAGAGGTTAGGACCCACAGGCAGGCATGGCCCAACGTGCGCCTTTTCCTTTAAGAACAGCATCTGCTTTTAAGCAGGTTACGCTTCTGTGGCCTGTTTGCATCCTTCTTTGCTTAGAAAGCAAAGTCTTTCTTCAAAGCTAAGCTTCCTCCTAGGCCTATGGGATTAGCACATACTCCAGATTGATGGGGTCCAAATTAATGCAGTTTATTGTCATGGCTTTCAAAAGCTGTGGCCGACTTATACAGCTACTGTTTTTTTCCCCAGACCAAAATTTAGGACACTTGGACCAAGAAAGGATACTTTTCTCAATTGCACATTTAAATACATGAGATTTCTTACAAAGCTATGGAAAGCAGAGCTCATTGAATCAATCACTGCTGTCAGATAGAATGAAATGAGACGAGGTCAGGACTCCTCGGCAAACTCCGGGTGTGCGGTCGTCATGCTGACCTCGGTGATGAAACAGGGATGCCCCAGTATCTTCAGCTGGATGATGTCTGAGACGCTCCAGAAGGTCCAGCACTCCCCAGGCTTCAGGAAAGTAAGATTGTATGCACTTTCCAACGTGGCTGGGTCCCCTCCACTTGCAACCATGTGAGTGCTGCACGCAGGGCTTCTGTGAACCAAATGCGAAGCACCTGATGGGTCCCAAACCCACCAACTCTTTCCAGGCGTGTTGAACGGGAGCTGGTTGGGAATTCCAGCCTGGGTCATGTTGGGCATCTCCCCATCATCCATGAAGGTGTGGTGGACTGACGCCCAAGAGAAGCCCACTGAGGAACTGGGGATCTTCAGACTCATTTCCCACTGTTTCTGGGCTCAGCCGGCATCAGAAAGCGGTCTCAGAAACCCCAGCTCCACAAGAGGCCCCGTCCCTCCCCTCACGGCACTCCCCAGGAAATGGTTTTTTTTATGGCGCCATTTATCTCTGAACAATTACATGATTACATTTGTGAATGTAACCCTGTAGGGCATTATTCTAATTATAGTCCACAATCCCCTTCAGCAGCTTTCAGAGAAATAATTTGTGCAACGAAATGGGGCTCTTCAGGCTGCAAAAAGGGCCGGGGTTACGGGGCACGTGGCGGTGTCTGCCTCCCGGAAGCCATGCGTCCTTGCTCCTGCTGAGGAAGGACAGCCGAGGGTCCAGGCAGTGGAAGCCACTCCTCAGGGAGCATCCAGCTCGGTGCACGTCTAAAGTGCGGGTCCCCCAACAACCTCGCTGAGCCCCTTTTCTCCCGCCAACTTTGCTCAGCTCCTAATGGCTTATTACCCATTCTTTAAAAGTAGTTTTGGGTGAATTTTATGGTATGTAAATTACACCTCAATAAAGCTGCTAAAAATGTTACTAAGTTAATTATAATCAAATACAGAAATGTATGTATCATACAAGTAATCATTGCTGTGGGCCCGGGAAAGGTCACGAGAGACGAGAGTGACTCGGGGAAGGTTGGAGGGGGACACTGGATGACTCCAGGACTTGACTGGCAGAAGTGTCCAGAGAGAACGCTGGGAGCCACTTGTCCATAACGAGCTAAGCTGTTTCTTCCCTCCCCCCTCCCCTCTGTTCCTCCTCCCTCCCACTCTCCCTCCGGCCCCCTCCCGCTTCTCCCCTCCTTCCCCATCACTCTTACCTTTTGGGCCGTGTCTGTTGATAGGGGTGGAATCTCACCAGTCACACTAAAGTTTTATAGTTTATTCTTTGACGTGTACTTACTTTGGGCTCAACGCAGTAGCAGGCTTCCTGGAGGGTCCTGTGAGCCCCAGTTTCCGGCCTCTGTCCCCTGGGAGTCCATAGGCTGCTGGCAGAAGCCCTGAAGCCCCAGGAGACGTGTGCTCTTCAATCATGCGACCGTGGCCACAGGTGCCAGGGAGCAGTCTTGCTCTGTGGGGCAGGGCTGGCATATATCGTGTTCTCCCAAAGTCACTCGTTTTGGACTTTCTATAGAACCTGAGTCAGAATTTCTGCCATCATCATGGTCTTTTCTGCTTATAGGCATTTTGGTAAAAAATATAACTTTAATATTTAATCATTATTAATTACTAGTATGAATTCACCTCATCAAAATCAATTCACTTTTTCAACTAATCTGTGCTGGTCATCAAGAGCCACACATGTATGGTGTTTTAGCTTTTGAGTCTGATAGCTGGAGCCACCATGGAGAGAAGAGAAAGTGCAAGCGCCGGTCGGGGTCTTCCTGCGTCTGCCTGGCTGGACTTGGCTGCGGGGGGTCGGCCTGAACACAGGGCAATGATGTGCAACCACCGGTTCTGGTCTGGCCTTCACATTGAAGCTGTGCTGCTTTTTACACAGAAAACAGTGTTTATCTAAGGAAGCATCCTGCAGCGTTTATTTCAACAGATTCTATTAGTAAAATGGTCTACAAAAGGCTCTCAGGCATCCACGCTGCGTTATTTTACGCAGACCGTCCATGTGTGAGCTAAGTGGGAGCCTGGGCGTCCCTCCTTCCTGAGTTGGACAGAAGGCTGCTTATCGAAGCCTGTTCTTTTCTCCTACTTTCTTATGCTACGTTTTATCTACGTTTCTAATGTATTGAGTTGAATGCTCAGTTCGTTTATTTTTATTCTTGTTCAGTAATGAAATCAACCAAGGCTATCAATTTTCCTCTGAGCCTACTTTTGGATGGATCCCATAAGCTTTGTTGTGACGATATGAAGGGCTCATTGTTGTTCTTTTCTAAGTAGCATGCAAATTCTATTTAATGCAACAGTTTTATAGCAGAGTTTTAAGCTTTTAAAATTTTAAAAAACTCCAAAGGATTGTTTTAAAAATTAAACATTTATTATTCACTTCCAGTTTTACTGTGTTGTCCATCCTTTATCCTTGCAGTCCTGTGTGGGAAAAGAGCTCAGGAGTCAGAGTCCTGGGTTCGAGTGCTGGCGCCAGCTGCCCCTCACTGTGGTGGCCATTTGTGGAGTGGGAATGGGAGCTTAAATGTGGCTGGGCTGCGGGGTGGATGGCGAGAATGTCCCCGTCCCCATTTGAATGGTTCCTTCTCTGCCCCCCTCCATACCTCTCTGGGGGCTGCCTCTTCCATCCTGCAGGCGAAATGATGCTCGTTCCCAAGGGGGCCTGGAGGGTGACACACACCTCTAAGAAATGGTGCACAGACAGTGCATTTCAGGCACATTTGAGCGGTTGATGGCCCTTCCGGCTGCACCTCTCAAACCCCACCAGGCAGGAGGCTTTCCACTGGTCTCTGGCTTCGGGGATTCTGCTCTGGTCACAGTAGCTGGGCCAAGAGCTCCAGGCTGCTCCTAGGAAGCCCACCCTGCAGATGGGAGCTGGGCAGGACTTCCAGTCCGGCAGCCCCTGCACTGATGGGAGCATGTGATGTGAAAAGGGATGCAGCCAGTGAGCATCTGGGAGGGGCAGGAACCTGGGTTCCCAGTGCCCAGGTCCATGGGCTCAAACCATACGTACTGCTTCTCCCAGGCCCCCCGAGCACCCAGGCTCCAGGGAGAGCAGGAGAGAACTGCTCAGCAAATGCTGGGTCCAGGAGAGGCCTCCCCTTCTGCCTGGCTTCTCTTGGGGGCATGTGAGAGCCAGCACTGGTAGCACTAGGTAGGTCAGAGCCCGTTGGTGGCCCCTGGTAAGCTGGAGAGCTCAGCTGACATAATGGGCAGGCTGCAGCCGGTGGATGTAAGGCCAGGGGAGAGGCCAGGAGCCCCTGGAGCCCATGCCTACCAGGCTCAGATGAGGCTCCCCTGCCTGTGGCCTGGGGCTCCCACCCACTCACTCCCAGGCCAGACCCCACATGAGGCCCCTACCTCTCCTCCCACAGCCCAGAGGCAGAAGCCTGGTGTGGCGTCAGCTCTGCTGGGAGGCCCTGGACCTCCACCTTGTCATCTGCAAAGTGGCCTGGATGGACCCCATCTCCTTCCATGGGATCGAATGCCGGCTGGCTGAGGGTGGTCTTTGGGAAGGGTTGGGTGCAGCCTCGGGGGCTCTGAGGTGGAGGCGAGGCCTGCTGCTGCCTGTCCTCCTCACTCCAGCATCCCTCCTGACCCACGGAGAGCCCCCGGCGGTCTCAAAGGAAAGTGTCCTGCCCCTCGGTCGCTGCCGGGCAGCCTGACACAGCACTTCAGCGAATCAGGTGGGGTCAGACGGACCTGGCTTGTGATCTCGAGTGAGTTCCTTACCCTCTCTCAGCCTCAGTTTCCTCACCTGGAAAGTGGTGGTAACAGCCACGCCTCCTGCAGAGCGTCCACGTGGGCAGTAAGCGACGCCTGCAGGAGGTTCGGCCAGCGCTGGGCATGTAGACAGCCTCTGTCGGGAAATGGAGTCGCGTGGCTCCCAGGCCCGGTGCAGGCCCTGCGTGCTGCCCACCGGGGCCAGAGGGCGGCCTCTGGACTTGCTCTTCCTCCAGATGTCGTGAGGATGTGAGGAGTATTGTGGGGAGCACAGCGGGAAGGGAACAGGCTGGTGGGAATTGTTTGAGTATATTTTTAACCAGAGCTGCTTTTCCATTTTTGAGCCATTTCCACAAATCCCTCCCGGCACCAAGCTCTCTCTGCGCATCTCTCCTGGTCACGTCCGGCCTGCAGGAAGGCCTGGAACGTAAGCCTGTGTGCCGCGGTGCCAGTCCGCGAAGCACCCTGACTCGAAACTGTTCCCGCCCTCCTCCTGGCCCCGCGTGCCCGGGGGACTGATCAGGCTTCCCGTCCGCACGAGGAGCAGCCGCTCCGTGAGAGGGCCCCGGGCTGGTCCCGAGCCCCGCGGGGCCAGCGGGCCCGCGAGCAGAGGCGCCAAGGCGTCCTTACACTCTGCCCTCCCGGCCGCTCCCGGCCAGTGCGCTCCGTGCAGGCAGAGGCGGATGGCTAGGCAGAGCGCCGCGGCCCTGAGCCCGCACCTCGCTTTAGAATAATTGCAGCCTGGCAAGAGTCGCGTGCAGGCGGAGGCCCCGTGTGTCCTTCGCCCAGTCTCCTCCATGGCCTCTTTCACGTAACTGCAGCACAGTCTCAAAACCCGGAAATCCGCCCTGGGGCAATGCGTGTGTATGGTCCCTTGTCATTGTTACAAGTGCTTCTAACTAGGCCTCCGGGGTCTGCGACCTGGCCGTCTCCCTGGCCGGCTGGGAGAGAATTCCAGACCCCAGGCCACTATGCCTGCATTTCGGGGCACTGAGAGGGGCACCCGGAGGTGCAGGCCTCCCTGTTCCCGGGAGCAGTTGGCCCGGAGCCCCAGCGAGAACCGAGTGACCGGCGCCGGTGGGGTCTGGCCCCTGCTCTGCATGCGCTGTTGGACGGATGTGAGAACAGCAAGGTGCTGCGCTGGAGCACAGAGGACGGAGAGCCAGCGGGGCGGGTGTCAGCAGCCTGGGCTCCGTCTGGGCCACCTTTGCTGGTGGCCCCGCCAGAGCCTCAGCTTCCTCACCAGGAACATGGGCTGCATCGCTCCCCTGACCACTCCCGGGCTTCATCGGCACGGATGTGACTCGTTTGTGTGCGCGGACGGTTTTTCCTTGTTCCCTCCCCTTTCCGGACTCTGGGTGCTGTCCTACCCCACTGAGGCTTGGGGAATAACAGCAGGAGCCCCGGCAGCTGATGACAGAGCTCCAGGCCCAGAGGCAGAGAAGGGGCCTTTTAGGCCACGTGGTACGGAGGAGTGCCCCGCGGCTGTGGGGAGGGCCCGGGCCCGCGCCCCTACCCCTTAGGGTCTGCACCCCAGTCCTGACGGGGAGGGCCAGGCTCAGCTGAGACGGGCTGACACTGCTCTTCAGGGACTGGAGCCCAGAGGAGCTGTGTTGTGAAGAGGTTGTGAAGGGTGGGGGTGGGGGCGGATCATGGTAGGAGGTGGTGGGGTGGGCAGGGAGCAGAGGCCGGCTTCTCTCCTTGCTGAGGTCAGTGGCTGCACTTTGGGTGCTGAGGGGCGGAGGACCCTGGCTGGGGTGGCTGCAGGGGTGGGACTGTAGAAGGGGCTGGAGGAGGCCCTCTGGGGTCTCCAACCCCATGGAGAACGGGGCAGGTCACTGGAGGTGGCTGGTGTGATTGACAGAAGCTGCGCTCTGCTGTGACCACGTGAGGGGCCAGGATGGGGCCGGGCGCGCCGTCCTGCTGCTCCCGGGGATGCAGATTTGGGGATCTCTGTTCTTTCTCCCAGGACTTTACGGACGTGTGAAGAAGAGGCGGCCCGGGCCTGGGCGGGCGGCGCATCTCCCATGAGGGGCGTGGCCGCAGAGGCCATGCCTTTTCTGCTCTCACGTGGTGCCGGAGTCTTCACAGCTCACAGCTCGGGCTCCAGTCCTTAGGTGGGCTTTTCCGGGTCAGGCCTCAGGGAGTGGCCTGGGTCCTGCTCAGGGGTGGCTGTTTTGTCTGGACAAGCTCTCAAATGGATCTCTTAGGATTTTTCTTCTTCCCTCTAATGATCTTTTCTGGAATCAAAGGGAGTGTAGAGGACGGGTGGCACGGGGGACTCCACAGGGTTTGGAATCAGAAAGCCCACTGAGGCTGTGGATAGGCTGTGTGACTTGGGGAAGTTACTTCACCTTTCTGCACGTGTTTCCTCAGTTTTAAAATAGGGATTGCAATGCCAGGAAAAGCCTGGCATCGAGGGAGAGCTTAATCAATATTGTGGTTATTGTTGAGTGCGCGGTCAAGACTCGAGGGAGGACTGTGGGCCCAGGGTCCCACAGAGGATGACGAAGTGATGCTGCAGCCAGGGCTGGTGTCCTAGGCTGGGCCTGTTCTGCAAGAAGGGTGACGAGGCGCCCCACTCTGTAGCACTGACTGCCTGCCAGGTAAGCCTCGCACACCTGACTTCCTCATCCCGGGACCCTGGCTCTGCAGCTTTGCCCCACTTCCTTGGCGTGTCCCTGAGGAGATCAAGTGTGGCTGGGCCCCGCGTCCTCCCGCTCACTTGGGAGAGTGGGCAGTCCCGGGAGGCAGGAGACCGGCCTCTCCTCCGTGGAGAAGGGCAAAGCCCTTGGAACTAATTCCTCTTCTTTGTGTGCTTTCTGTCCATCACGGACCCCATGGGGTTGCTCAAGGCCTGTCTAGCTCTGGAGGCCCTTTCTAAGGAGGAGCAGGGCCGGTGAGTTCCTGGGGTGTCTGGGCAATGTCCGGAGCCCACTTGGGGTTGGGTCTCCCGTGGGACTCTTCTGGGACCCGGGAGTGTGCACTGGACCGGTTCTGCTTGGTTCCAGGGCGGACACTCCTGCTGTTTGGTGGGTGTGCTCCTTTCTTGGTGCTTTCCGCTGGGTGTACTGCAGGGTTTAGATTCAGAGGGCACGAACTGGCCATGGGCTCAGAGGGAGAGAGGCCGAAGGGATCGGCTGGTTTTCTGTAAGGAGGCGGAGGGCGGTGGTCTCTAAGAGGGGGCTTGAGAGCTAGCCCATCCTTTTTCAGTCCTAGTTCTGTCCTTTATCAGCTGAGTGGCCCTGGGCAAGTTACTTAGGCTGTCCAGCTTCAGTGTCCTTATCTGCAAGCCGTCTGTCTTCACTGGGGGCCTCTGAAAGCAGAGGCTGAGTGAAGAACTTGGGGGCAGGAAGCAGGAGTGAGGGAGTGGAGAGGGGTGAGGTGGAGGAAGAGGAAAAGGGAGTGAGCAGTGGGCAGCAGGGACTCGCTCTTGCTGGGGACCCTCTGAGGGAGCATGCAGAGTGTGCCTCTCAATTGTCCTTCCAGCGGTGGCAGATTGTGGCATCTCTCTGCTCATTGCTGTCCCCTGTGGGCGGAGGGTTGCCTCCGGGGGCCCCCACTTCTGGCCATCTGCCCTGGTCTTGGCCCTGCTCTGACACCTGCAAGGGCATCAAAACTCCAGCGGCACTCCATTGTCAGGTTGATCACTTTAGTCACTGGCAGTAAGCGCTGATAAGTGAGCGTCGCCTTCTGTTATGGTAATTGTGGCCATGATTGTGTTACTCAGACCTGCCACTAGCCAGCCCACAGATGCATGGTAGCCCAGAGCCCAAATCCAACCTGCAGACTTGTTTAATTTGGTCCAGAGAGATCTAGATACTTTTAAAATTACTTACCACTGTTAAAAATTTGATTGCTTTCAAATAAAAATTGGGAGTTCCAGTTTTTCTGGAAAAATCGGCAGCTCTGACACAGGGCCCTCATTCTCGTGTCAGAACGCAGCCCCCCTACCCACGGTGTTTCTCTCCTTGGCCTGTCGCTGGTGCCTGAATCCCGCCACTGAGTACCAGGTCTGTGGCGTTCCCTCCGCCCCACTGATGCCCCAAGTTGGGGCGATCCTTTTAGAGGAGCACGTGCTCTCCAGGCTTCGGCCCCCGTTACCCTGGGACTGTCCCCTAGGGATGTGCCCGCCTGGCCCTGAAGGGCTGAGCGAGGAGTGGAGGGAGAGACCGCTAGGGTTGGTTCAGGATGACATGACAGCCCTCTGGGTATCAACCTCTGTTGAGAACAGGGCTTTGTCCAACCAGTGGGCCCCAGAGCTTCAGGAGAGCAGCCTTCGACCTGGTCGGCTGTGGTGCTGCCCTGCATGGCTCCCCGTCCCATGCAGGTGAGTAACGTTTCCTGCTGCTTTTAGATGATCTCGCGTCTGGTGGGCAGACCTGTTTCAGGGGTGCGTTCTCTGACCCAGGGTAGTCGGGCAGGCAGAAGGAGCTGCCCCATGGAGAGAGGGATGAAGTCACCTGATGTGGGAGCTGGGCTCAGGCTGGGGCTTGGCAGGTCCAGGAGGCCCGGGGAGGAAGTCAGGAGACCGGCCAGAAGGCTCCACCCCACCTCTCCTTCCTCTCGGGAGCTGACCGTCAGGCTGGTGTGCAGAATCCTGCAGGACTTCCCAGAGCTGTTTCCGATTTGGGGGAATAGCCGCCCCGTGGGTTGCCTCCTGCCTGTATCTTACCAGGGCCCCTGCTGGCCTCTAAGGACTGTGTGTTCTTCCGGGTAGTGGTTGAAATGACTAGTGTGGAGCTTGGCTGCAGCAGATCCTGTGCAGAACAGGAGTTAAGAGCCATTGGAAGAGTGACGGGAGAAGACACTGGGATCTCTCCCATCCATTTAGCCCTCTCCGAGGTACTTAAACATCTCGCTTGTTAACATTCGGGGCCCGATAGTTAAGTGTGGGTGGTGGGAGGAGGGGTGGGCTCTCACTTACAAGGACCCCCTTGGGATGGGAGGACTGGTGTCAGGAGGTGAAGGCCCCCCCCGACCCCGTCCCTGCACTTGTGGCTGCTCTCTGGGTGGGTTTAGAGTTTGCGGGAATGCTCCACCCCTCTCCAAACTATTTCTCTCCTTAGCTTGTTCCTGGTGCCTAATATTTCACCATTAGGGTCCTGGGTGGCCTCGTCTGTTGCCTCTACTGTACCTGTTAGCTGGGCAGCCCTGTCCAAGCTCATTAACTTCTCTGAGCCCCAGTTTTCCCACTGTGAAATGAAGACAACACTGGAAAGACAGAGTGGTTTTGAGGGATGAATGTAAAAGCCACTGGGATAAACTTTGTAAGCTGCTGAGCACGGTGCCCACATGAGGCCCAGGGGATCGTGCCCACGGCCTGGGAGCTTCAGGGGATCACAGCCACATCTTCAAGGGCAGGAAGACAACCTGCCCTGCGATAACTTGGCTCTGGGGACAGGGACCTCGATTGTCAAGAGTGATTTTCAAAGATCTTCAGAGAGAACAGCAAAGCTGGCTTTCATCTCTTGTTGCAGGCCCTGTCCCCTGGGAGGCTGGCACAGGGCTCCATCTGGAGGCCTCACCCCCGAGCCCCAGGGGTGATACTGATAGTGAAATTTAAATTCAGTTGTGGCCTTATCAGCTCCCCCAGAAACCTGTCTTGGACAAGCTGCTCTGGGAGCCGGGCTCAATGTCCAAAATGCCCAGGTGTCTTCCACAGTCCAGCCTGTGAAATCGCCACAGCCTAGCAAGGTGCTTTTCAAAGGGCATCAGCGTTTCTGTCGAGCTTCTCTACATCATGCATGCTTCCTGGGGATGATTCAGAAGATGGAAAAAAGCGGCAAGAAAAGAATAAAGTCTCCTACACGCTTAAAGACATAGTTGCTGTAAACATTTTGGTGAACTTCCATTCATTCTTTTCCTTCTTTTCTTCCTCATCTCTTCCTTTTTTTTTTCTTATTTTTGTTATAAAATAATTCAAACAGAAAGAGACAAAATACAGGGGAAAATATAGCAATGATGCCTGTTCTCCTTACCATTCATCTTTCTCTCTCCTCCTTTCCCCTTTGCCTTCTTTCTTTCTCGAGGAAAGTGGTTACAGATGAGTCAAAGACCTTTTATATACATTCCCCAGGGCCACCCCTGGAGTGAGGTGTGTCTTCCTTACCAGGTTCTGCGCTGCTGCCTGGGGTGCATGCACACGTGCATGGTTGTCGTGTGTGCTCTCAGTCTATGGAAACGGGGTTGTACAGTACATTACCTATCTGCTGCTTTATTTTTTCTTACTCAATATTGTGTTTCTGAGATTTATCCCTATTGACATGAATGCATTCAGCTGATTCATTTTAATGATGGAGTTATATTCTGTTGTCTGAATGTGCCCCAATGATTGATCCATTCTCCTACTGGTGGACTTCACGTGGCAGCCGCCAGCATCCGTGAGCACATCTTGAGCGCACACGCCAGCTTCCTCTTCAGTACATGCCCAGAAGGGGGATCCTGAGCCGATGGGTACCTGCACTTTCATCTTCGTTTGCTTTTGCCAAATTGTTTTTGAAAGTAATTACATCAATTTTAATTCCCACCAACGACTTGTGAATGTTTTTATTTCCCTCAGCCTCAAGCATCACTAGTTATTGCTGGATTCTAGAATTCCAGCCAATCTGGTGATACACTCTGATGTGGAATAATTGCATCTTATTGTTTTGATTTGAATTCTTTCTGACTGGTGAAATTAAGCAGCATTTCATATGCTTATGGGCCATTAAGATTTCATCTCTTACGAATTTGACCATTAAACTACTTGTTTCTAATTGCCTTGTAGGAGTATTTTATATATTCTTGATACTAATATGATGTTGACTATATGTGTTAGAATATACACTCTTAGATTATGATTTATTTAAAAAATTTGTTAATAGTGTCTTTGACACACAGACTTTTAAATTTTAATGTAATCACATTTATTTTCTTTTGATGGTGTATGCTCTTGGTATTGTGTTTAAGAATTCCATCTCTAAACCTATTTACATTTTCACATTTATAATTTTATAATTCCTAGGTTGCATTTTTGTAAATAGTGAAATGTAGGTATAGATGTAGGTATATATACATGTGTCTCTCTCTCTCTATGTATGTGTGTGTGTATATATATATATATATATATATTTGTTTTCGAGTATTGTCTTTATCTGGTTTTGGTATTAAAGTTATAGTAGCCATATAAAATGAGTTGGATAGTTTTACTTTTTCTGTTCACTGAAATAGGTTTTTATCTTTTTATTTTTAATAAGGTGGGGTGGTATGTTTAGGCTCTAGGAAAGATTTGCCTATAAAGTAATTTGAGCTTGCTGTGTATTTAGAAAGGAGATGTTTGCCTGGTGATACGTTCAATTTATTCAAGGGTCTTTGTCCATTCAATTTTTCCATTCGTTCTTGAGTCAGTATTAGCAATTTGTATTTTTTCAAAAACTGTCTCTATCAATTATATTTTCAACTTTGCTAGTATAAAGTTATTCCTATTATCTTATGATGAAAAGCATCTTTACTTCATCTGTAATTTTCTCTCTCCTTCATTCCCAATATTATTTTTTAAAATTGTTCTGATTTATTTTTAATTTATCAAAGGTAAAATTCACCCTTTTCGGTGTCCAGTTCTACGAGTTTTGACACATGGAACTACCACCACATCAAGATATGGAAAAGGGCCGTCACCCTCCGAATTCCCTCCTACTGTCCCTTTGTCGTCAGTTTCTTTCCCTGCCCCAGCCCCTGATAACCATCCTTACAATTTTGCCTTTTTCAAAATGTTGTGTAAATGGAGTCATACGGTGTGAAGCTTTTGGAGTCTGGTTTCTTCTACTCGGTATAATGTCTTTGAGATTCTTCTCCATTATTGTATGTAGCGAGAGTTTGTTCCTTTCTGTTGTCGGAGAGCATTCCATACCATCTACCACAACATACCAGTGTGTTTATCCATTCCAGTTGAAGACGTTTGTGTTGTTTCCAGTTTTTTGGTGATTATGAATAGAGTTGCTGTACACATTTATGTACAGATGTTATGTGAACATAGTTTTCATTATTCTTGGTTAAATACCCTAGCCAGAACTGATGTATCAGATGGTAAGTGCATGTTTAATTTTGTAAGAAACTGCCTGATGTTTGTCAAAAGTGGCTATACTGATTTGCATTTCTTCGTGTGTGTGTTGGATTTTATTTTATTATTCTTATTTTATTGAGGTCGCATTGGTTTATAGCATTATGTAAACTTCAGGTGTCCATCGTGATACTTCGGCTTCTGTGTAGACTGCATCACGTTCACCACCGAAAGTCTGGTTTCCATCTGTCACCACATACACGTGCCCCTTTCCCCTCTCGCCCTCCCCACCCCCTTCCCCCGTGATAACCACCCATCTGTTCTCCATAGCTATGTGTTTCTTTATCTTCTGCATGTGAGTGAAGTCACATGGTGCTTGTCTGTCTCCATCTGACTTATTTCGATTAGCGTAATGCTCTCAATGTCCCTCAGTGTTGTCCCAACCATTGCGTTTCTACCAGCAAGGTTGGAAAGCCTCTGTTGCTCTGTGCCCTGGACTGCACTTGGTGGTGCCAGTTGGTTTTCTTTGTAAAATTTTAGCCATTTTAACAGGTAGGTAGTACTTTCTTACTGTGGTTTTAAGTTGCATTCCCCTAATGACTAATGATGTTGAGAACCTTTAAATGTGTTTATTTTCTAACTTGTTTATTTTTCTTGTATTCATCTTCTTTGGCAAAGTGCCTTTTCAAATCTCTTGCTCACTTTGTGTTGAATGATTTTTCTATTGTTGAGTTTTGACATTCTTTATATATTCTGGATACAAGTCTTTCATCAGATATGTGATCTGCAAATATCTTCTCCCAGTCTGTGGCTTTTCATTTCATTCTGTCAGTAGTGTCCTTCATAGAGCAAAGGTTTTTTGATTTTGCTAAAGTTCAATTAGCCTTTGTTTTTGCTTGTATTTTTGGTGATGTATCTAAGAACACTTTTCCTAATGCAAGGTCACAAAGATTTCCTCTTTTCTCTTTCTAGAAGTTTTGTAGTTTTATGTTTATGCCTATAATACATTTTGAGTTAATATTTGTATAAAGTGGGAGGTATGGGTTGAAGTTCTTTCTCTTTTTTGCTTATGTCTATCCAATTTTTCATCATTTGTCGAAAACATTTTTTCTCCATTGAATTGCCTTTGTACTTTTGTAAAAAATCAGTTGGCTGCAGTTGCCTGGGTCTATTTCCAGACTCCATTCTGTTCCTTAGATCTGTATGTCTATCTTTACACGTCACGCTGTCTTTATACTATCGCTCTGCCTCCAACTTTGTTGTTATATTTCAAACTTTTTTTGGTTGTTCTATTTCCTTTGCCTTTCCAAATAAATTTTAGAGACAGTTTTTCAATATCTACAAAAATTCCTACTGGGGTTTTGATTGGGATTGCGTTGAATCTATGGATCATTTCAGTAACGAGACGCTGATTCCCAAACACAAATTTCTCGCTGCGTTTGCTCAGGTCTCCTTTTCCTTTCTTCTGTCAGTGTGTTGTAGTTTTTAGCATACAGGTCCTGCGTGGCTTTTGTCAAATTTACACCTAGATGTTCCAGTTTTTTGGTATGTGGTCTAAATGCATGGTACTGTTTTTAAAAATTCTTTTGGAAGTCCTATTGTTCATTGCTAATATGTGGAAACACAGTCGATTTTTATATATCGATCTTGTATCCTGTGACCTTGCTAAACTCATTATTAGTCATAGGAGGTATTTTTGTAGATTCCTTAGGATTTTCTGCGTGGGCCTCATGTTGTTTGTGGAAAAAGGGATATTTCTTTCTTCTTTTGTGATATGGGTGTCTTTTATTTCCTTCTCTTGCCTTATAGTACTATTTGGGTCTTCCAGTATGACGCTGAATAAAAGTGATGAGGATACACATCCTGGCCTTCTTTCTTATCCTTGGGGGAAGGCGTTCTGTCTTTCATCATTACGTTTGATGTTAGCTGTCGTTTTTGTGTCGTTGTCCTTCATCAGGTTAGGGAAATTTCCTTAAATTCCTAGTTTCTTGAGAACTTGAATTACCAATGGTTGAATTTTGTCAAGTGCTTCTTTGGTACGTATTACGATGATTACGTGCTATTTCTTTCTTAGTTGGTTAATATGGTGATTTACATGGATTGCAAAGTTGAACTAACCTTGTGTTTCTAGCATAAACCTCACGAGATCATGATTCTTTCAAAGTATTATTGGAATTGGTTTGCTAATATTTTCTTAAGAATTTTTGCATCCATATTCATGAGAGATATTGGTCTGTAGTTTATTTATTTATCTGTTTCTTTATTTTTCTCATAATATCTTTTGTCAGATTTGGAAGCAAGGTAATGTGGGCCTCACAAAATGAATTGGGAAATATTAATTCCTTTTATATGTTCTAAAATAAATTGGGTAGAGTTGTTATTCTCTCTCCCTTAAGTGTTTGCACAGAATGTAGTTGGGCCTTTTTTCCCCTTAAATCCAAGCTGACAATCTCTGTCTTTTACTTGCTATGCTTAGATCATTTACGTTTAATGTAATTATTGATATGTTTGGATTTAGGTCTAACATTTTCTGTTTATTTCTGTGTGTCCTCTCTACTTTTTGTTCCTCTCTTCTTCCTGTCCTGCTTGCTTTTGGATTATTTGGATTTTTTTCGTATTTCATTTTAATTAATCTGTAGGCTTTTTTTTTTTCATGATCTTGCTGGGATTGTCAGCTTTTCAAAGTGCTCGGGTGGCTTGTTTTTTGTGTTGCTTCCAGAGTTGTGGGTGTAATCGGTGGGAGAGGTGGGACATACTGGGCTTGGTCAGTCATGGCTGCTGAGTGCTGCCTCGTCACAGCACAGCTGTGCTGTGGGATATACTGGGCTTGGTCAGTCTTGGCTGCTGAATGCTGCCTTGTCACAGCACAGCTGTGCTGTGGGATATACTGGGCTTGGTCAGTCTTGGCTGCTGAGTGCTGCCTCGTCACAGCACAGTTGTGCTGTGGGATATTCTTCATCTGTTTCCATAGACACCTATCTGCATTCTTGTTTTTTTAAAACAATTGGCTTTTTGTTGTATTGAGCATCTCTCTTCGTAGTGTTGTTTGTTTTTCTCCAAAGTGAAATTCTGTACAAGTCTCTGTCGGCGCCCTTACCAGATGCCCTTGTCTCCTGCTCGCTGGCTCAGCATGCCCATCCCCCGGCTTCTGCTACTTTGCTGTTAAAGGCTTGGAAGACTTGAGATCTTCCAAGGACTGCTGTTGGGCACTGGAGCCACCTGCTGGCACGGAGAGCTGGGAGAGCCTGAGGTTTGCGTCCCTCTCCTCAGGCAGCCTTTAGCTAAGGAGCCGCTAGCGTGGGAATATAAAGTCTGAACTCCTTTGCCCCAAGACAGAGCAAATCTTCCCCTTCCTCATTGTGCTTGCCCGCTGCCTTACTGCTTTTTTCCTTAAAAGACTGCTCACACCTGATCCTTACCTCAGACGACTTTCTTTCTTTTACTTTTTTGAGTTTACTCTTCTTCTTGAGTTGTGTGGCTAATTCATTTATTTTCATCTCCCTTTATTTTTTATGTAAATGAATTTATCAAGAACTGTATTAAATTTATCCCACAGCTCTTGTTTCATTTAGTCTATAATTAAAATTATTTTAATTTTGTGGGGATTTGTACTTTTAACACATGAGTAATTTACAAATGTCGTTTACCAATGGTCTATATTTTTGTTCAAAAGGTCTTTTAGTTGTCAATTTCTAGTTTAATTGCATTGGGGTCTGAGAATATTTGTTGATCTTCGATTCTGAAATTGGTTGAGACTTCTGTGGTGTTCTTCTGCAAGGTTGGTTACTTGTAAATAGTCCTATTTTCTGGAAAATAATGCATACTTTCTACTCGACTGCATGGTTCTTTACATCTGTTAGATCGAGCGTGGTACAGTGTTGTAGAAGTTTCTGTGTCCTTAGTCATTTTTGTCTGCGGGACCAGGGTTTGATACGGTGAGGTGGAATCTCCCATGATGCTTACAGATTTGTCAGTTTCTTCTTGTAATTCTGCCAGCTTTGCTTCATGTATTTTGGGGGCTGTGCTGCTGTGAGGTACATACAATTCATGACTCGTATGTCTTCCTGGTGAGTGTCCTCCTTTTACAATTACATAGTGTTATCTTTTCCTGTAAGTGCCTTGCTCTTAGGTTCGATTTTGCCTGCTACTAGCATTGCTATTCCTGTTTTGTTGTTGTGCCAGGAATGCCCTTTTTGTGCCTCTATTTTTGGCTATTTCTGGATTGTTTGTATTAGTGCAGAGGCACCACGGCACTAGGTTAAGAAAATTATAGTTCATTATACCCTGTCTTCTAAGGAGTAGCTTAAATCTGTTTATATTTATTGTGAATACTGATATGATCTTTTTGGACTTATTTTTACTTTCTTATTTTGCATGTTTTCTTTGGCATAGTTTTTCTTTTCTCCAACCCTTTCTGCTTTACATTTGATTACTAAAACTTTTGTTATTTTCCTCTGTTGATTTGGAAATTATAGATTTTATTTATTCTTTAAATGGTTATTCTTAGTTTTTCTTAAACATACTTTTGAAATTTAAATTGTGTAAAATTGCAAAACACAAAACAAGACAATCATCAGTATTCCCACCACCAGAAATTTATCACTTAATATCTTGGCATATTTGCTTCCAGGAAATCATTCTATTACTTTTACAAAAATGAAACATGCTTAGTGCAAAGATTTCAAACAAGACAGGAGTGTACAATAAAGAAAGTTAAAAAAAAAAAGAAGACAGCTAAATCCTGCTACCTTAGGCAAACAGAATTCCAGACCCTTGTCTCTGCATGTGTACAGATACACAGTAATGTCACTATAGTGATGAATATTTACCTTTATAAAAATGTGACCATCTCTGGATGTGCTTTCAAAATATAAAGTATTATATTGAATTTTACTAGAACTTAGAAGCAAATGTAACTGAAGTGAAACTGGGGGAATTTTGAACTTCAAATATCTTTTAAAAAATGTAAACAAAATTATTTCCTAGAAGATCCCTTAAAAGTAGATTTGTGAAAGCGGACGGACTTCCCTCCGGGAGGAGGTGGAGATAGGCGAAAACTCTCTGACCCCGACTGAACAGCCTAGTACCTGCAAGCGGCTTTCTTCCAACGGACGCCCCCAGAAGATCAACACACACCTAGGGCAGGAGCGAGCACTCACCAGAGGAGCGACGGTGGAAACCGGTGACCAGAACCCTACCTAAACCCCCTGCAATTATTCCTAAATGCAGAGGGAAACTCTAGAGTTACACACCTGAGCCTGCGGGGAGAGTCTCGCCCTGCCATTGGCGGGGAGATCCCGCCTGGTGTCCACGGCGCCCAGAGGGTCCCAGAGAGAATCACAGAGGGCGTGGCAGCCCCCCGGCTGCCACTGCCTGCACGGCGGGGCAAGGGATTGCCGGAGATCTCGGAGAGGACTGGGGCTGGTTGAATCTCCAGAGGCCAGCTCTGCGCCCCGGAGGGGAAGCTCCAGAGTTCCGCCCGGGCAGCAGACAAAACTCTCTGTCTGCCATTAGCGGAGGGGCTACGCCCAGCATTCACAACTCCGGGAAAGTCCAGGAGAGAATCCCAGAGGGCGCGGTGACCCCCAGCTGCCGTTGCCTGCCCAGCAGGGCAAGGGATTGCCAGAGATCTCGGAGAGGACTGGGGCTGGGTGGAGCTCCAGAGGCCGCCTCCGCGGCCTGGGGGGGAAACTCCAGAGTTCCGCCAGGGCAGCAGACAAAACTCTCTGTCTGCCATTAGCGGAGGGGCTACGCCCAGCATCCACAACACCGGGAGGGTCCTGGAGAGGAGAATATCAGGCAGGGCAGCAGCTAACCAGCTACCACTGAAATCAGGATCTCTGGCTATCCCCTAGTCAGGGCAAAGGGCTCCCCGAGTTCCTGGGGAACAGGACTTGGGCTGGGTGGAGTTCCAGCGACCCGGCTCTGTAGCCTAGGGGGAAACCCTACAGGCTCACAGAAGCCTCAGCGAAAGCCTCTGCACAGCACTAGTAGAGAGCACCCATCCGGCAGCCACAAGGCTGGAAGACCCCGGGACAAAAGTAGCATAGCTAGGTGAGCTAACCACAGACTGTAGGAGATGCCAATAGCTCTGCTGCGACCCATAGTGGACAAGTGAGATTTTGTGGGTGCCGACAGTGACGGAGTGGCAAATATAAGTGATCCTACCCCTGGGTGCTGGAAAAGCCCATAGCACCGTTGCAGACCCCAAGGAGGGAGCACGTCTAGGTGGGCTGCAACAGTAGGCACCAGCAGCCTGAAGCCCCCATGTGACGGCCCCCACGGCAGAAGAGGGAATCCAAAGGACCACTGTGACTACGAGGAGGGGCCCAGGCCCAGTTAGCAACTGCGGATAGGGTTCCTGGTTGGTGCAGTATAAACAGCTGCACCCCCACCACACCAGCAGAAACATGTGGAAGGAGCAACTAATCTCTATCTCTATGTGGAGGCACAAATCTACAACATCAAGCAATATGAAAAAATATATTAAATCTCCAGAACAGAAGGAAAATAACAAATACACAGAAAACAATCCCAAAGAAAATGAAATATATAACCTAAATGAAGATGACTTCAAAACAGCCATCATTAAAATACTCAATGAGTTAAGAGAGAATTCAGATAGACAACTCAACGAGTTCAGGAGCTATGTCACAAAAGAGTTTGATACGATAAAGAAGAACCAAACAGAAATACTGGAAATGAAGAACACAATAGAGGAGATTAAGAAAAACCTAGATGCACTGAACAGTAGGGCTGATAATATGGAGGAAAGAATTAGCAATTTGGAAGATGGGAATATAGAAATGCTGCAGGCAGAGGAGGAGAGAGAAGTAAGACTAAAAAGAAATGAAGAAACCCTCTGAGAATTATCAGACACAATTAGGAGATGCAACGTAAGGATTATAGGTATACCAGAGGGAGAAGAGAAGGAGAAAGGGGCAGAAGGCCTATTCAAAGAAATAATGGCTGAGAACTTCCCAAATCTGGTGAGAGAGATGGATCTTCAGGTGACAGAAGCCAATAGATCTCCAAACTTTATCAATGCAAGAAGACCAACCCCACGGCATATAGTAGTGAAGCTAGCAAAAGTCAACGACAAGGAGAAAATACTAAGGACAGCCAGGCAAAAGAAACTAACCTACAAAGGAACCCCCATCAGGCTATCAGCAGATTTCTCAGCAGAAACTTAACAGGCTAGAAGAGAGTGGAATGATATATTCAAAAATCTGAAGGACAAAAATCTACAGCCAAGAATTCTCTACCCAGCGAAAATATCCTTCAAATACGATGGAGAAATAAAAACTTTCCCAGATAGACAAAAATTAAGGGAGTTCATTGCCACAAAACCTCCTCTTCAGGAAATCCCCAGGAAAACCCTCATTCCTGAAAAATCAAAAAAAGGAAAGGGGCTACAAAACCAAGAGCAGAGGAGATAAGTAGAAGGACAACAACAGAGAGTAGCAGCTCTACATCAGAACAGATTAAACCATGGGACGAGAAACAAAGGAAACTGAAGAAAACCGGAAAACAAGACACAAAATGGTAGTGGTAGGCCCCCACATCTCAATAATCACTCTAAATGTAAATGGATTGAACTCCCCAATCAAAAGACACAGAGTGGCAGGATGGATCAAAGAACAAGATCCAAAAATATGCTGCCTCCAGGAAACACACCTCAGCCCCAAAGACAAACACAGACTCAGAGTGAAGGGATGGAGAACAATACTCCAAGCTAATAATGAACAAAAGAAAGCAGGTGTCGCTATACTAATATCAGACAAGGTAGACTTCAAAGCAAAACAGATAAAGAAAGACAAAGAGGGACAGTATATAATGATAAAAGGGACTCTCCACCAAGAAGACATAACACTTATAAATATATACGCACCCAACACAGGAGCACCAAAATTTGTAAAGCAACTCTTAACAGAACTAAAAGAAGACATCAACAACAATACAATAATAGTAGGGGACCTCAACACACCATTAACACCAATGGATAGAACATCCAGACAGAAAATCAACAAGCAAATAATAGAATTAAATGAAAAATTAGACCAGATGGACTTAATAGATATATATAGAACACTTCATCCAAAAACAGCAGGTTACACATTCTTCTCAAGTGCACATGGAGCATTCTCAAGGATTGACCATATTTTGGGAAACAAAGCAAACATCAATAAATACAAGAGAGTTGAAATAATATCAAGCATCTTTTCTGATCATAATGCTATGAAACTAGAAATCAACTACAAGAAAAAAGCAGAGAAAGGTGCAAAAATGTGGAGACTAAACAACACGCTTCTGAACAAACAATGGATTATTGAAGAAATTAAAGAAGAAATCAAATATTATCTGGAGACAAATGAAAATGAGAACACTACATACCAAATCATTTGGGATGCAGCAAAAGCAGTCCTAAGAGGGAAATTCATCGCAATACAGGCTCACCTCACTAAACAAGAAAAAGCTCACGTAAGCAACCTCAAACGACACCTAACAGAACTAGAAAAAGAAGAACAAACAAAGCCCAGAGTCAGTAGAAGGAGGGAAATAATAAAAATAAGAGCAGAAATAAATGATATTGAAACAAAAAAGACAGTAGAAAGGATCAATGAAACAAAGAGTTGGTTCTTCGAAAAAATTAACAAAATCGACAAACCTTTAGCCAGACTCACCAAGAAAAGAAGAGAGAAATCTCAAATAAATAAAATTAGGAATGAGAGAGGAGAAATCACAACAGATACCAATGAAATACAAGGGATCATAAGAGAATACTATGAAAAACTATATGCCAACAAATTGAACAACTTGGAAGAAATGGACAACTTCCTAGACTCCTACAACCTCCCCAAACTGAATCAGGAAGAAATGGAGAATCTGAATAGGCCAATCACAAGTAAGGAAATAGAAACAGCAATCAAAAACCTCCCCAAAAGTAAGAGTCCAGGACCAGACGGCTTCTCTGGAGAATTCTACCAAACATTCAAAGAAGACTTAATACCTATTCTTCTCAAACTGTTCCAGAAAATTGAGAAAGATGGAGTACTCCCTAACACATTCTATGAAGCCAACATCACTCTGATCCCCAAACCTGACAAGGACAACACAAAGAAGGAGAACTACAGGCCGATATCACTGATGAACATAGATGCAAAAATCCTCAACAAAATTTTGGCAAACCGAATACAGCAATACATCAAAAAGATTATACACCATGATCAAGTGGGATTTATACCAGGGACACAGGGATGGTTCAACATCCGCAAGTCAATCAGCGTGATACACTACATCAACAAAATGAAAAACAAAAACCACATGATCATCTCAATAGATGCAGAGAAAGCATTCAACAAGATCCAACACCCATTTATGATAAAAACCCTCAGTAAAATGGGTATAGAAGGAAAGTACCTCAACATAATAAAGGCCATATATGACAAACCCACAGCCAGCATCATGCTCAATGGACAAAAACTGAAAGCCATCCCTCTGAGGACAGGAACAAGACAAGGGTGCCCACTTTCACCACTCCTATTCAACATAGTACTGGAGGTGTTGGCCAGAGCAATTCGGCAGGAAAAAGAAATAAAAGGAATCCAAATAGGCAATGAAGAAGTAAAACTCTCGCTGTTTGCAGATGACATGATCTTATATATAGAAAACCCCAAAGAATCCATAGAAAAACTATTAGAAATAATCAACAACTACAGCAATCTAGCAGGGTATAAAATCAACATACATAAATCAGTAGCATTTCTATACACTAACAATGAACTAACAGAAAAAGAACTCAAGAACTCAATCCCATTCACAATCGCAACGAAAAGAATAAAATACCTTGGGATAAACTTAACCAAGGAAGTGCAGGATCTATACAATGAAAACTACAAGACTTTCTTGAAAGAAATTGACAACGACATAAAGAGATGGAAAGATATTCCATGCACGTGGATTGGAAGAATAAACATAGTTAAAATGTCCATACTACCTAAAGCAATATACAGGTTCAATGCTATCCCAATCAGAATCCCAAGAACATTCTTCACAGAAATTGAACAAAGAATCCTAAAATACATATGGGGCAACAAAAGACCGCGAATTGCTAAAGCAATCCTGAGCAAGAAAAACAAAGCCGGCGGAATCACAATCCCCGATTTCAAAACATACTACAAAGCTACAGTGATCAAAACAGCATGGTACTGGTACAAAAACAGGTCCACAGATCAATGGAACAGAATTGAAAGCCCAGAGATAAAACCACGCATCTATGGACAGCTAATCTTCGACAAAGGAGCAGAGGGCCTACAATGGAGAAAAGAAAGTCTCTTCAACAAATGGTGCTGGGAAAACTGGACAGCCACATGCAAAAGACTGAAATTTCACCACACACCAAAATAAACTCAAAATGGATCAAAGACCTAAAGATTAGGCCTGAAACAATAAGTCTTCTAGAAGAGAATATAGGCAGTACACTCTTTGACATCAGCTTCAAAAGAATCTTTTCGGACACTATAACTCCTCAGTTGAGGGAAACAATAGAAAGAATAAACAAATGGGACTTCATCAGACTAAAGAGCTTCTTCAAGGCAAGGGAAAACAGGATTGAAACAAAAAAACAGCTCACTAATTGGGAAAAAATATTTACAAGCCACTTATCCGACAAAGGGTTAATCTCCATAATATACAAAGAACTCACACGGCTTAACAACAAAAAAACAAACAACCCGATCAAAAAATGGGCAGAGGACATGAACAGACATTTCTCAAAAGAAGATATAAATATGGCCAATAGACACATGAAAAGATGTTCATCATCGCTAATCATCAGGGAAATGCAAATCAAAACTACACTAAGATATCACCTTACACCCGTTAGATTGGCAAAAACATCCAAAACCAAGAGCGACAAATGTTGGAGAGGTTGTGGAGAAAAAGGAACCCTCATACACTGTTGGTGGGAATGCAAACTGGTACAGCCACTATGGAAAACAGTATGGAGATTTCTCAAAAAGTTAAAAATAGAAATACCCTATGACCCAGCCATCCCATTACTGGGTATCTATCCTAAGAACCTGAAATCAGAAATCCCAAGAGCCCCTTGCACCCCTATGTTCATCGCAGCATTATTTACAATAGCCAAGACATGGAACCAGCCTACATGCCCAGAAACTGATGATTGGATAAAGAAGATATGGTATATATACACAATGGACTACTACTCAGCCATAAAAAAAGACAAAATTGGCCCATTCGCAGCAACGTGGATGGACCTCGAGGGTATTATGTTAAGCGAAATAAGCCAGTCAGAGAAAGACGAACTCTATATGACTCCACTCATAGGTGGAAGTTAACATATTGACAAGGAGATCTGATCGGTGGTTACCAGGGAAAAGCGGGGGTGGGGGGAGGGCACAAAGGGGGAAGTGGTGTACCCACAACATGACTAACAAAAATGTACAACTGAAATCTCACAAGGTTGTGATCTATCATAACATTAATAAAAAAAAAATAAGTGTAATTTACCCACTTGAAAATCATTAAAAAAATGTGTATTCATGCAATGGAATATTATTCAGCAATAAAAAGAATGAAATATAGATACATACTACAATATGGATGAACCTTGAAAATATGCTGAGAGAAAATAGTCACAAAAGAACACCTACTGTATGATTCAATTTACAAGAAATGTCCAAAATAGGTAAATACAGAGAGACTGAAAATAGATTACTAGCTGCCTATGGCTGGGGGTGGTAGATGAGGAGTGAATGTCAATGTTTATTGGGTTTCTTTTTGGAAGATAAAAATGTTCTAAAATTGATTGTGATGATGGTTGAAAACTCTGTGAATGTATTAAAAACCATAAATTGTACACATTAAAAAAAAAAAGTAGATTTGAAAAACGTCAGGAGTTTGTAGTCATTATTTCTAAAAAGTTTGTTTCAAAGTTTCAGGTTAGGCCATTGTCTCCCTTCTTTGGAAGACGGGACACGCACGTTGCCCTCCTGTCCTCGAGAGCCGGCGGCCACAGCGGGACTTTCATCGCATCCGCAGGAATTAATGTCACACTTCCTTCTGCAATCCCTTAGTTGCTTAGCATTTGTTCTATGTTTAGATAAATTCTCTGCTCATCCCTAGTTATTTTGCCCCAATGTCTTAATTCCTGAGTTTGTGTTTATTATTATCGTCACTAATATTATTGATCTATTAATTGGCTGGATTAATTGTGAATAGCTCTTTTTTACCCCAATAAAAGGCCCATGTGCCCTGAAGTACTGGGTGTTTTGGAGCGGCTGCTTTGCCTTTGCACAGGGACGGCTTTGGCTGGCGTCGCGGGGGTGTCCACTTCTGCTTGTGTCCGAGCTCTGAGACGTGCGCCCTCTCTCCTGGCTCTGAGGGTGACTGCGGATAGGCCGCGTCCGCCCGCCCCGCCAGTGTGGGTGGTTCTGCTCTTTCTTCTCGGATGTGTGAAGCTTTCTCTCTTAACTTTGAAGTTTGATAACTTAATTAGAGTGGGCTGTGTCTTTATGTTGAGATTTCTGTATCAGATTTTCCTAAAATACATTGCGCTATTTTTTGTTTTGTTTTGTTTTGTTTTTGGCAGGTTCAGTTACTTTTTTCAAGGTTGGGAAAATTTCTTGCATTATATCTGTGAATACATATTTTGTTCCATTTGTTGAGTTTTCTTCTTCAGGAACACCGATTATTCCTAAGATAAGCTGTCTGTCTCTTTTTATAGTCAGTATCTCTCTAACGGTTTTGCTTTCTTTGTTTTTTTATATGCATTCATTTTTATCACCCTAAGTCTTTCCTCTCTGTCAGTAATTAGATAATCAATGGTGTCTGTTCTGTTTCTCTGTAATGATGCTTTTTGGGTTCTGATTTTGTTTCCAAGCTTTCCAATCTCTTTTTCCACGTCATTCTGTAGCTCTCTCATCTTTCTTTGAATTTTAATTTTATTGAATTCATGTTTCTGTTGAATTTTCCTCTAACTTCAAGCAGTGGTGGGCTCTTTCCTTCTGTTCCCTGGGTGACGTGTTGTCTCGTTTGGACTCCTTGTATCCTCTGTGCTGTGTGCTCACCTCCCTCCTTTCTCTCTTGTGCGTGTGTGGCGTCCACGCGAGCATCTCATCTTGTTCACGCACAGGGTCTGCCCAGGCCTTCTCTCTGTTCTCATCACTGTGCCTGAGGACCGCAGGTCTTTCTCTCTTGGCTGCAGGTGGGCTGCGTATTTGCTTTCTGTCCACTGTTGGAAGTGATGGTAGATGGTAGGGGAGGGGAGCACCCCTCTGGGTGGGATACGGGCTTGGTTGGAATAACTGGGCTCTTCCACCTCTCCTGGGGGGTTATTCCATGCCCTGGGACTTGCTGCACCTGTGTGGGAATGTTACCATTCCTGGGGGGATGCCCCAGGGCTTTGGGACGTCCCCCGACCCAGTAGGTGGCCCTGGGGCCTTCACTCCCATCAGAGAGCATCAGCCCTGGTGTTCACTCTCCCAATCCCCTATTTCTCTTCAGAAACCATTTCCACTTCTCTAGAATGAGAAAAAGAAAAGATAAATAAAGATAAAGATGCCTTCTTAGGTCAGGTCTGTAGAAAGAGCCCCCGAGATGAAGACTGTCATCTAGGAGTCTGGCAGGGAGGGAGGAGGGCAGGAAGGGAGGAAGCCTGTGAGGGCTCGGGCGCAGCTCTGGGAGGCTGGCCCCAGCCCGGGCCTGCAGGGGGCTCTGGAGTGGAAGCTATGCCCCGGACTCGCCCAGACTCGGGCCCAGGAGATGGGGAACAGGTGCCCAAAGATCGTCAGAAGGGATTTGGGGGCAATACAGCATTATCCCGACTCCCACATCCTCTCAAGTCTCACAATTTCACTCCATCCAGTCCTGGGTTCCTTGAGCGAGGGATGGGTTTCAGTTTCTGGGGAAAAAGAACTGAGAATAAGAGGGAAAGTGGGACGAGCTATGACTTTCACTGCTCCAGTTGGTTCTGAGGCCGTAACTGATACTCAGCGTGTCCCTCATCAAGCTTCTGGGTGACCCTCCTGCTCCAGGCGGCTCACCTGGTGGAGTGGCCCTGATCCCCGTCCCCTGAGGGGTCTGAGCTGTATCCTCTCAGGCTCTGTTCCTGTAATCACCACTCCTGATGACCATATGTGAGCACCAAGAGATGCCCCAATGGGTCGCCTGCCTGTGTCCCAAACATCCTTTTCCTGTTTCTAGGTGTATCATTAACCTCATCTCCTCTTGGTGGTCCCTGCCATAGGACAACTCCTTTCTTTTCCTGCTGGTATGAGGAGCCCCAAGTGACCAGGTGGTGGCTATACTTTAAGTTTCCTGGGACTCTTACTGTGTCCTCTGGTGAAACTATCTATCTCTTCAGGGAACCGGGGCTCTAAAGTCAGGCCGGAGCGGGTCCTGGGGCGTGATGAATAGCAGGGCCATGCTCGCCTCAACCTCTTGGTTCTTGGACCATATATCATGTCTGCTGAAGACAGAACACCCCATAATGGCCTTCGATTCAAGGGACATTCTGCGTCTTGAGGACTGTGTTTCAACCTTACACGGTGTCACCTCCAAACTAGGGCTTCAGGCTGGCAGCTTCCAGGTGATAGAGTATGCGGCAGGCCCGGTGGGTCTTGTGCATGTCTGACCTCCTTTCTCATAAAGTGGGTCCCCTGGTGCCAGGTGATGGTATGTGGAATTCAGTGACAATAAATTACACACTGTTTGCTTTGGACAGCAACACCACGGGCAGAAAAGGCAAACCCATCCCGGAAATATTTATTAGTCTCTCACAGGATGAGTCACTGCTCTGTGCAGGGTGGAAGGAGTTGGCTGTGATTAACTGGCCACCAGTGTTTTCATGGTCTCCTAGAGGACGATACTGTGTTAAAGGCGTCTGCTGAGTGGCTGAACATTCATGGGCAGCATTGGGATGGCTGCTGATGCTGGCTGGCACTGCCTGTGCAGGAGCCTGTCCACCTGGTGGTCCGTTGCCTCCCCAGCAGTGGGTGCTCCCTGTGGGCACTGATGAGTGATACAAAGATACACACACTTGTGCCCTGAGTTCTAGCCACAGGACTCTTGCTGAGGTCTCCTTGTGCCTGGTTTTCTAATTGTTCTCTTTCCAGACCCTGACCAATCAGCAAAACACTGCACGCGGTGCAGGAGCCCAGGTATGTCCTTACCCGGGCTGCTGCTCTCTCCGCGCAGTCAATGACCGCATGCACTGCCTGAACTTTCTGGGCCGCCCCTACGAGCAGTTGTAGTGTACCAGAAGTCCACTTTGATCTTGCATCACCACGCTGGGTGGACCCATCCCGTGAACCAGATCCAGGTTCCCTCCTCTGTCAGCTGGTTAAAGAGATCACTTCCCATGCCAACTGAGGCCACAGGTGTGAGTTGAGTTAGATGTGTTGGCATAACAGGCTGTGACATGGTCTGGGTCATCAGTTTGTACAGCTTGCTAGTGTCCTTGGGCCTGCTTGTGCCTGGTCCTCGACATGTAACTCCCACATTGATGCATTGCTACCTCCCAATGTTAGGACCTGTGGCTTCAGAGAGCACCCAGCTTGGTGTGGGCAGTTCTGGTTGCAGCCATTTGAGGCTCACGGTCAGAGGCCCAGTCTCGACATGGCTTTCGCATTCCAGGAGCTGGTTTTTGAAGTCTATTTGCCTGCAGCAGACAGCATGGCCTGTTCCAACACCTTAGGAGGCTGTGCTGTGACTCTCCCGGTGGGGCTGTCCAGAGACTGCACCCCGCACCTTTATTTACCATGATATTGCCAGCTCCTAAGTCACCCGGGTGGCAGATCTGCTGACACCACGTTCTGGACCTGCGGCAGAGCCTGCTCTTCCTCCAGACCCTACTTGAAACCCTTGATAAGTGGGTCAGAGCAGTACTCCCAGTGCAGTCCGTGCTGCTTCAGAACCTGAGGGGCTCACCAAGTGGGGGCCTCTGCTCAGTGGTCGAGGGTGAACGGGGGCAAATGTGCCTGAGCCCATGGGACCCGTGGAACAAGCACTGGAACCTGTAGTTTATCTTCCAGCTTCTGCAGGACGGTTGTGGCTGGTGTGATGTTCCGTGAGATGTCCAGATGTCCAAGGTCACCTTGGGCTGTCCTGTGACAGAGAACAGGAGAGTTAACAGCCCCGGGAAAGACCACGGATATATACTGTCGTCTGACCCACGTGAATGAAAACTGCTGCTGATTCTTATTCCCGATGGGGATTTAAAAAAAAAACAAACGAATTCGCTAGATGAGTAGCTACATTCTACATAGCAGAGGCTCTGTTCTGTTCTAGGTAAAGACACGTGTCTGGCACAGGAGCTTGTTGGGGTGCAGCTTGGTTAAACTGGAGGTGGCTCTCCATCACCCAGCGTGACTCACTGTGGGTTTTGCAGACTCCAGACTTCTGGATTAAGTAGGGGACATAATGGGCTGTCTGCCACTGCATCCTGTAAGCCTTTGAGAACGGCACTCATTTCTGCCTTCACTGCCAGGACGTGGTATTGTTTCCGAGTGGTTGGGTCAGGATCAGAGCCTGGCATTTGCCCTTTCCTGCCATCCTAGCTGCTAAGTATGTCTGTGCTGATTATGCATGCAGGGGCTGAGGAAATGACCACCTGGTGGGTCTCTGGACCTGTCGGACCCCCTGCGAGAAGGAGTCATGCATCCCTTGCCCTCAGGTATCTCTACTTTAATGGCGGGGGGTGATGATTGCGCTTTGAGTCCCTGGTGTCAATGTCAGCTGAGACGCTGTGTCCAACAGCATACCAAGGGTGTGGTCTCCCCCTTTCCCAGTACTGTTCCTGAGGGCTGGGCCGTCACTGTTGTTTATACCGCCTGCGGCATGGCTGGGCTTTCCTCAGTTGAAGGGCTCTGAGTCTGAGAAGTGACATGACCTTGTGGTTGCCCAGTGGTGTGGTTTATCTCCATTTTCTGCTGATTTTTATCCATTCCTGGTCAATACCAGTGTCAGCCACCTGTATGTGTCGCCCCTAGATACATCGTGGTCTACTGGGCATCACCACACATCCCTATAGGTCGAAGTCCCCTGGTTGCCATCCGGACCTTGCTTTCTCCCTGCCTCTGATGATCGAGTGCTGCTCCGTGGCCTCTGCCATTCCAGAATCCTTTTGTCCTTAGTGACTCTAGAGAGCTCAGATCCATGACAAGATCTCTTATCAGCGTGGCTTACAGAAGAAGGCCGCCACTGAGCTTCTGAGCCATGCGCACGCCTCCCCTCCCTGCCACACCCCAGCTCCTTCCCAGCTCCTGAGTGGAGGAGGGTCCCTGTGGGTCCTCTCACGGAACATAGTCACACGGTGAGGACTCAGATCTTATGTACCAGATCCGCGCTAACATGCCCACTTCCTGAGATCACAAATCTGGATCCCGATCTCACACTCTAACCGGGCTGCTCTCATACTGCAGTCTACGTTAGGTGAGCCATTTTCCCCAGTGTTCTGCGCGCCGTTCCAGAAGGTATTAGGACTGGCTCCCAGAACCTGATACAGTGGTACATCTCTTCCCCTGCCTTGTAATCTGTGTCCCTTCCCCACCCAGCGTGGGTTCGGCACCCCTCAGATCCACTTCCAGGCCGGCCCTCCTGGTGCCCGTGGGTTCCTACTGTCAGGTCCTGCCTCAGCCTTGGTGCGTGATCCCTCTTCTCTTTTGCAGGGCCCGCGTGTCCCAAGTCGGGCCCTGCTGAGACTCGGCCCTGGTTACTGTTCTAGTGGCCAGGCGGGGAGGTGGGGGCAGGTCTTGAGCGGGGAAGTGGGTATCTTGCAAGAGATTTGTTGCTGGGGAGGCCTCTAAATAGATTTCAGGCAGGAAGTCTGCTGTCTTCTACAAAGGAATAGTGGACCGCTTCTGCAGGGAGAGAGGGTTCAGGGGAGTCTGGGGGTTCAGTGTTCCCAGTGTCCACTCAGATGCCCGTCCTGCGTCTCGGGGGTCCCCGGGTCTTGATTTAGGCTCTGGCGTTTCTCTGCTCTTACAGGCAGCTCCTAGGCCTGCTCTCAGCATGGTCTGCTTGCCGGCTGTAGGCGGGCTGATCTGTTTAAAGGTTGCCACGGAGGCCTTCTGACTGTCACACCACACCTTCCGTTGGTAATTAATTGGCTGACCTGAGTCTGTCGTTTCTCTCTTCAATGCATCGATAACGTTTGGCAACACCCAACCAGTTCTACGGATCTTTAATTGCTACTTCCTCCTTATAGCTCAGATTCTGGACATGTCAATCTCCTATGCCTCCCCTTTCAGCTGACAGCAGTCCTCACACTTTTCCCAGCCACCTGTCATGAATTAGGGCACAGCTCCTGCCTGCATGCTCACACATGGCTCTCAGTGTCCCCGCCTCGTGCGGGACCCCACCACCCCTCCCAAGGTGAACCCCGAGGCTTCAGCCCTTGGAGCTCTGCCCCCTTGTGTTTGTGTGTGGCTGTCAAATGCTACTTTGTGTCTCTTTTTCTTTTATCGAGGCAACATTGGTTTATAACATTATGTAAATTTCAGGTGTGCATCATTGTATTTTGATTTCTGTGTAGACTACATCATGTTCACCCGTCACCACACATGTGCCCTGTCACCCCTTTCGCCCTCCTCCCTCCCCGCTTCCCCTCCGGTAACCACCAAACCGACCTCTGCCTCTCTGCGTGTTGTTGTTGTGGTTTTTACCTTCTACTTACGAGTGAGATCATGCGGTGTTTGACTTTCTCCGTCTGACCTGCTTTGTGTTTCTAATTCTAATTCTCTGTCGTTGCACTGTGTGTCTTGTTCTGAAGATAGCTGTGTATTTTACAGGTTTTGGGATTATACTCTACCCATCATAACAGGCAGTGTTTGAAGCAGGGCAGCCTCCAAACAGGAGTTTACAACCCAGTCCTGAGGGGAGGCTTGGGTGGTCTTTTTCTATCTTTATATTTTTAAATAGTTGATGTCTCTAAGTACGTAAGTCCTAATCGTGCCTTTCTGGTGTGTGGCTTTGCCATTACTGTGGGTGGCTGATTTACTGTGACACGTTTTGAGCGCCCGCTGCGCTCCAGGCACGTGCTGCGCATCTGCTCCGTTCCGGTGCCGCATCTCAGGCTCATTTCATTTTCCGGATGAGAAGGTGGAGGCCCAGGTGAGCCAGGAAATGGCTGCGGAGGGTAGCAGAGCAGGGGTGCCCCGCCCGCCTCCCGCGCTCACTGGCTCTCTCCTATACGACGCCCAGGGCGCCTGGCTGGCGCTGGCGTTTCCAGGTGGGCGGCTGCTGATTCACCACGGGCACTGGGTGCCTGAGTCCCCAGGAGGCCTGGGTGCCGCCCGGCCAGGAGCGTGCAGCAGGACTGCTGGGAGCGCACCAGCGCCCCCCGAGAGAGCAGGCCGGGCCTTTGGGGCTCCGGGGCAGTGTTTGCATGGGACTGGGACGAAGTCTGCAGGTGATGTCAGCAGGTGTCCACGGAGGCCCCGCGGAGAGCTCTCCGCGCTACATTAGAGGCCACATCACTGACGATGGGATTAGCATCCGGGATTTCTCAAGTGGGACTCCTGCAGGTTTGCCTGGAGCTGTCGAGGCAGAGTGCCCGGCCCGCGGTGGCCCTCTCGCTGTGGGAGCCGAGCGCTTTCCCTGCAGCTGTCCGGCAGGAGACGGCTCACCCAGTGCCTCACCTTGCCACCCAGGGTGGTGGGCGGCTGGACCCCCCGCCCGTGTAAACTCAGGGGTGACCGAGCTGGGCGCTGCCGGCCACCCTTGACTGCCCGTCACTGCTCTCCTGGCGGTGGCTCTTCTAACTGTCCTGAGCATGGCGCTTGAGTATGAGAGGACTCGCAGCTGGGGGCCAGCCTGTCTTCAGGGAGGGGATGGGGCGCTGGGCCCTGCTCTGAGGTGGGCCAGGGCAACGTCGAGCCGCAGCTAGAAATCCAGAGGCCCCATACCTGTGTTGGGAGTGAGAACGAGGGGAGGGCTGTCAGCGCCCAGTGGGGGCCTGTCGGCCTCAGGACTGGACTGGAGGAGGCAATGCCATCTCTAGCTTCTAATATAGAGCGTGAGGTTCTGAGGTTAGCTGACGTGCGGTCTTCGTAACCGAGTAAAGAGAGGACAGAAGGTTCCTCAGCTGAAGGGAGCCTTTCCCTCTGGGCGGGTGTCGGGGGTGGTGGTTTGCTGATGTCCAGACACCTAGACCTCAGGAGGTCAGGACAACCCTGGGGACCAGGGACCCCAGCTCCACTCAAGGTCCAGGTGGGAGCCTTGGGGCATGTCCAGAGACGGCTTTGCCCAGGATGTCCTGGCCCAGCCCTACACGGCAAGGACTGGGCTGAGCCTTGAGCGCTTCAAGACCAGTCCTAACAAAGCAGGCACACTCCAGAGGTATGGCATAGAGAGGCTCTGGGCTGACCACATTTTCCAGTTAGACAGGCCTGGGCATAAACCTACCTCTGCCACTTCCTAGCTCTGTGACTTTGGGCAACTTCCTTAGCCTCTCTGAGTCTCAATGTCCTCAATTGTAAAATGGAGGCAGTAATAGTGGTGGTCTTAAGACGTAACGGCAAGGATTAACTGAAATAATAGATGTGACATTCTCAGCCTCGCGTCGGACACCGGAAGTACCCAATCCTCGCCAGTGGCTGGTGTCTTATATTGTCTCACTGGCTCCTTGAGGTCTTTATATCGTGGCATGACTATTGCATCTCCCCTCTTGTCTGCCGGGAGGGGCGTTGTCTCTCTGCAGATCTGCCGTCTCCTTGCTGAGGGCAGCTGTGGAGAGAACGGCTCTTAAAACTGCCCCTGGGGAGTCTCAGTTGGCTCGGCCAGTTTCCCTCCCACTGTCAGGGAGTAAGGCTCTCTGAATAAGCACTCGCCTCTCGGCTGTGCTGACTGCCTGGGTGATTCGTGGATGCTGTTTTTTCTCACTAGTTGGCATTATAAGATGCTTAAAGGGGGCACGAGCTGGGAAGTGCTGGCGAGTCGTTAACCAGTGGCTGTGTTCTCCCGCCCTGCAGTGACTTGGGCCTGTGTAGCGATGTGTAGCAATGACCAAGGCCTCTCAAAGATCACGCAGGGAGCAGAGATGGCAGCGGAAGGGTGCTTGGGTCAAGCACACCCCCACAGGGGTCATCCTTGGCAAGCTTGAGAAACAAAGGGCTCTGAAGCTGGAGACGCCGGGTGAGAGGACGTTGCTAGCAGCTGGTCAGCATTCTGTGACTATGGCCAACAAGCCAGCTCACCTGGGACTTGATGCTGACACCAAGGGATGGCACATTTCAGCGTGGATCCCTGGTGCTGAGTCAGCTAAGGGGCCATCCGTTGACTAAGTGGAAGATGCCAGGTCAGATCTGGTTTCCTGTGCTAAGATTCCCTCAGGAAGCTGCCCTGGATCTTGGTAATGACTCTGTGTCAAGGATCGGGGCATAACACACTTCTTAGGACACTACCATGGGTTGCTGTGTCAGAGGTCTTACAGACCTGGGGGGCTTCTGCCATAAGACTCATTGTGCCTCTGTACCAAGAGGTGATGGGTGTCCCCACGTTGTCCCATCTGGCCACTGCTGCCCATTAGCAGGCCTCCATTTGGAGAGCCGGGGTGCTGGAGGGTTAGAGGGTAGGGTCTAGCTGTGCTCCTGAGGAAGCAGCACAACCCTCCTGGGGAGCTCCTTGGGATCATCTGGAGATGCCCGGGGGGACCAGAACCTTGGAGATGCGAGTCCAGCAGCGGTCCAGCGTCCGTGGGGAAGCCCAGACCCCGTGCCGTCCAGCTTGGTCGTAAGGGTTGGTGCTGGGCGGCCTCTAGCAGGATGCTCATCTGGAAGAAGGCCTGGAGTGTCTCAGGAGGCGGCCAGCACAGGCACAGTCCTGCTCTGACCGTTGGAACTGCAGGACAGGACCTGCTCATGTCCCATCTTAGGTCACCGAACACTGGGGGTTTCTGAAACACCGCCTGGGAGGTGGAACAGCAGCCCAGAGCATGAAGGCCAGGGAGGGTCAGCTACACCACAGGTATAACCCTCAGCTGCCTGCTCCCCCTGAGGCCCGAGGCGGAGAGAGAGTGAGAGAGCTCATGTGAGTGAGACCGGGGAGCAGCTGGGAAACTTTGAGCAGGCCTACTGCCCATCTTTGATTCCTTGCGCAGCGAGGGGTCTCTGTCTATCCCTTTCCCGGGCTACCCCTGGGTCCTCACGGCTCCTTCTTTCCAAGGTTAGCTGCTCCTGAGTCAGGCCCATTCCTTGGAGCCTGAGGGAGGAGGTGCTACCCACAGAGAGGGAGCCTTGGCCTGAGGGTCTCCAGGCTGTGAGTGTCAGAGCACAGCTTCAGAAACTGTGTCCAGCTGAGCAGAACAGGCTGGGAGGGGATCAGACAGGCAGACAAGCTTCTCATCGTGGCTGCGGATTCTGAGTCCCTGGGCTTCCCGAGAAGAGAGGCGGCGTCCCTCAGGCAGGTGTACTGCTCTGCGGACGGCCCCCCCCGTCCATCCCCGGCGTCAGCTGCAGGAGCGATTCTGTGTTTTGTGAAGGGAATTCTTCAGTTCTGGTCGCAGGCATTTACTGAAACAGGAGCTGCTCCATCATTCTCGTTTAATTGAAACTGAGTGAATGAGTGAATCTGGGGTAGTTGAGGCCTTGTCATTGTTCCGTTCATTCCGCACACATAGACGGGCGAGCCCCACTGCCAGAGGCACCAGGCGCCTGTGCTGGTGGGGGGCGGGCCGCGGCAGGATCCTCTGATGCGCCCCCCCAGTCCTCGGGCAGCTGCCTCGCTGGGGTTGGCAAAATAACTGCGGAGTCTCTGCAGTCTCCAGTGCATACGTGCGCTTACTCTATGGCTCCTGTCTTGGGGTGACGCTCAGCAAGTCAGCGCAAATGTCAGAGCCACTGCCTGGGGAGGGGTGGGACAGAAGTGTCTGTCTGGGCGAAGGATGGCTTGGCAGCTGGGAGCTCCAGCGTGGGAAGGGCTGGCCAGGGTCATCACCCGTTCTTAGGGTGCACTAGTGAGAAGCCCTGGGGAGCAGCGTTCAGCTTCAGGGCAGGCCTGCTGGGGCTGGGTTCTTTGTACCACTGGGGCCTTCCTAAACCTTGGCGCGGAACTGCAGGGTGGATGCGGGCAGACTGGTCGGAGGCCTCCTGGAAGGAGGAGCTGAGCCCTTATGGAGGCAGCAGGCAGACATTCGAAGCTGGGAGGCCACCTGGAGCCTCATTCCACTTGTCCTCTAATAAATAAAATTGCCTGCCATTTATTGAGCCCTGACCGTATGCTAGGCTAAGCACATCACATGCACTGTCTCATTTAATTTTTCCAGTAACGCCATGAAGCAGATACTGCTACTAACCCCGTTTTATAGATGAGGAAACTGAGGCATAAGGAGGCTCGGGAGCAGGGAAGCCAGAGGCCTTCCGCCACACCTGCTGACTCCTCAGACTGTGTGCCGAGCCTGGGCGTTCTGCTGTCCCCAGGAGCCTCTGCTGCCTGTGAGCCGCACACAGTGGAGGGGCGGGGATGGGGCAGAGCCACACAGAACTCCAGGATCCCGGAAGGCTTGGATCATGCGCTTCAGGACCTTTGTGCAGGCAGGAACCGTCAGCACCCCTGACCAACCTTCCACCAGTTTCCAGACGTGCTCAGAGTGGGGCTTCACCCATCCTCACCCTCCCACCCTGCACCTCGGTGGGGTTCTCAAAGCAGAATGTGAGCAGGGCAGCAGACACCTGGGGGGGCCCTGATTAAAATTCTCCTGGCCAGAATCTCCAGGGGCGCAATCAAGGAGGCAGCCATTGCAGCAAACTCCTCCGGTGGCCCCTTTGCCTGCGGACCTTTGGGAACCAGCACCCAGGCACAGCGGGTGGTGACTTGCTCACAGAAGGACCCAGACAGTGCGCCGCACACAGTGGAGTGAGATAACCCAGGTCACATTTTGAGGACGGCAAAGATTCCTTAACTAGAGCACAAAAAGCACTAGCTATAAAAATAAAAGATCGATAAATTAAACTTCATTAAAATTAGGAACTTCTCTTCATTAAAGGACACTCTAAAGAAAGTGAAACAGCAAGCCACAGACAGGGGGGAGATATTCACAATACACGTATTTGACAGAGGACTTGCTGTCTGGGATGTATAAAGAATGCCTACAAATCAAGGAAAGGAGAGACAATTCAATAAGAAAATGGGCAAAAGATTTGAATGAGCACTTTACAAAAGAAGATATACAAATGGCCAATAAGTACATAAAAAGATGCTCAGCATCATTAGTCATCAGAGAAATGCAAACTAAGGCCACGATGAGGTACCACCTCACACCCACCAGAAGGGCTAAGATTAAAAACACTGACGGTACCAGGTATTGGCGAGGACGTGGAGCAACCGGAACAGACATTGCAAGTGGGAATGGAAACAGTGCAACCATTCTGGAAAACTGTTAGGCATTTTCTCCTAAAGCTGAACATGTGCATTCCTCTGACCCGTCATGTGCACTCCTGGGCATATCCCAAAGAGTGTGAATGATGGTGTGTACCATGATCGTTCGTAGAAGCTTTCCTCACAATAGTGGCAAACTGGAAACCACCCAGGTGCTCATCAGCAGGTGAGTGGGTGACACGTTGAGCACAGCCACACAGTGAAACTCTGCTCAGAGACAGAGCAACGGCGAGATGCGCCTCAGCATAGAAGAGACTCAGAAACAGGATGTTGGGCAAAAAAGCCAGTAAATGCCTTCAGGAACTCCTTGACGGTGATAGAAGTTAGAATAGCGCGGTTCCTTTGGCAGGGCTCCGTGACTGGAGGGGGCAGGATGGAACCTTCCAGGTGTGTTGATCTGGTGGTGGTTACGTGGTGTATATGTAGTTACAATTAATCAAGCTGGACACTGAGATACTTTGCTGAGTGTATGTTGTACCTCGAAACAATTAACAAGGAGACAAATTTCTACTCAAAGACATGGTCCTGTGACCTCTTGCGCAGTGAACAGGGGTCACCCCGCCTCCCTGTGGATGTCCCCAGCCCGGCTCAGAGTCCCTGGAGCTCTCTTCTGACATCCTGGGAGCACGCTGGGTAGCCCGTTCCCATTCCCCGGGAGCAGCCCCTGGGAGCCCCTTACTCCAGCCTCGGTTTTAGACTGCTCTGGCAGAGTGGTGCATGGCACCAGGTCCTGGAGGGCTTCGAGAACTCTGTCCCGACCTGCTGTGCTAGCAGCTCTAGGAGCCTGGAGCTTCCTGTCTGGAGGCCTCCCGTGGCTGGGTGGTGGTGGCACAGGCTGTCAGGCTCCCGCTCCTCGCTGTGCTCTCCAGAGGGGAGTTGGGACCCCGGCATGTCTTTGTCCTGTCCTTCAGAGCAGGGAGTCCAGGACTTCAGGTCACAGCGTGGTCCTCTGGGAGCACCATCCACTTCCTCCTGCTGGACAGCAGGCAGCCTTGAGGGCACTTGGGCAGGGCCCTGAGCCTTTCAGGTCCACAGGCCATTCACTGCAGGTGGCGGGGGTCTGTACACAGCCTGGGCCCCCCGGAGCAGGACGCAGCCCGATGTGGCACCCACTGTGAACCTCCTCCCACCTCAGCTTATTGAGCTCCCTGTGGGGGCAGTCAGGACAGGAACAAGTGCACCCAATTTCGGGCAAGGACACTGAGGCCCAGAGAGTGACGGCTCAGGCTTCAGCTGCTCCATGGCAGCGATGGGACCAGGGCGTGGTCTCCCATCCCAGGTGCTGGGTCCCTCCTGCCACACTGTGCGCCCTCTTCCTCTTCAGAGCCACTGGGTGGGGACAGCACAGGACCATGGGCCGTCCCTGGTCTCCTCCTGCTGCCGGGGGACTTTCTGAGTCACTCTGATGTCTCCTGAGCCATGAGGCCCATCATCCACAGGGGCCTCCGGTGGCTTTGCGATGGGTCTCCCTGCCTGCCTTTCCTCACAGGACACTAGTCTTGGGGCCCTGGGTACTCAAGGGGAGGAGCAGATACTGTCTGCACTTGGGGAGGCTATGCTCTAATGCACGTTCTAAAAGCATGAACAAGGGATAGCATACCTAAAGAAAATAACTCAGATCCTAGGGTCTACCATGAAGGAAATAATCAGAGAATAACGGTGGGGAGGGGGCTAGGTTAGACAAGGAGGTCAGGACAGACCTTTGTGAGAAGTGAAATTTCAGCTGAGACCTCATTGATGGGAAAAGCTTAGGAAGAGTTCTAAGCAGATAGAACAGCACATGCAAAGGTCCTGAGGTAGAATGGAGCTTGAAGATTTTGTGGCACAGAAAGACTAATATGGCTGGGCCATGGAAATGAGGGGGAGAGGGAGAGACCAGGTGGGGCAGTAGGAGGGATAAAGTCACACTAGGCCTTGTGGCTCATGAGAGGGAGAGTATGCTTTACCCTCATTATGGCAGAAATCCACAGGAAGGCTTTCAGCGGGGAGAGACATGGGTTAACTCGCCTTTATGAATGATCATCCCGGCTGCTGCCTGGAGAACGCACCGGAGGCACACCTGGAGCCTGGACTGTTGCATAGCCCCCCTCCCTGCAGCTTGCAGTGGTCTCAGAAAGGACTAGAGTGCCTGGAGCCTGGGATGACAGCAGTGCTGCTGGAGAGAAGAGGGCAGCTTCTTGTCTCCTCCCAGCAGCACTCCTGTCCCCGTCCAGTGCTCCTCCCTTCCCGCCGTCAGTCCTCTGCAGTCCTACGCACCATCTCTACTTGGTCCTTGAGCACCTTCCCTGGGCGGGGCCTTGGCTGGACGCTGGGGCCCAGACGCGTGGGGAGCCCTGCCAGAGGGTGAGCCTCAGCACCCCCTGCACCAGGCCGCGGGCCTCTCGGGCCCAGCTCTCCTGCTAGTTGCATAACGTGTTGTCGGAGGAGACAGTGCTGAAATCACAATGGAGAAGCCGCCGTGACAGCCTCCTCAATCAGTAATCAAGGTCCTCGGCTCGGCGGGGGAGCAGCTCTGTACGCTAGTCTATTTCATCGTACACCAATTCCAGTGGTGCATTAATTACAGCGGCTGAATCGTAATTAACTAATCACCATGTCACTCCTTCTCCGTTAGGAACAACCTCATTAATTCCAGCTGCAAGGCTGCTGGTGTCTTTCGCCATCCACCTCTCACTCTCTCTCTCTTTTTGGCTGCTTTTGACTTATAATCAAATATGAAATTCATGCATTTTTTAATAAGTTCTCGGCTGTTTTTGCCACTGAAAAATTCATGGCATTACGCAGCCCTTTAAATAATGTTTACTCATTATGCATTTCTTGTGACATGTTTGGTTCTGTCTGCACTTGGTGACAAGCTGTCGGTGCCGCACTGGAGGGTGGGGGCCGTCCGGGCGGTGGAGCCGTCGCTGGGCTCAGGCGGCAGCAGGTCAATGGCATTTGCACGCTCAGTGTTTACTGAGGCCACTCTCTGCCACTTGCCCGTTTTCCACGCGTGCTTGTCACTTCCCACCTCCACGCTCTTGCGTGTGCCGTGTCCCCTCTGGTAGTGTCGTCTTCCTCCATTTCTGCTTGACCGTGAGCAGGACATCTAGGTCCACATTGAAGGCTGTGTCTCCCACATTGCCCTCCCCGCCCAGCGGTCCTCCTTTTGAAACCTTGTCACGCTCCCCAGGGGTGTGTGTGGTGGGCTTCCACACTCTTTTCCACAGTCCGCGTCCCGGGCCCATGCTCGTTTCCGGGCCTGGAGGGAGCCCTTCAGTGGCTCGGAGGTGGTGGAGCGTCCAGGCCATTGCACGGCCGCCTGCGGGGCCTGAGCTTCTCACTCTGTTTCAGAGCTGAGAGCTGAGAGAGAGGTTGGTCCAAAGTCACAACACGTCACGGATGAAGGAGGCCGGGGCCCAGGTACCCTGATTTCCAGGTGACAGAAGAGTGTGACCCAGTGTCCCTGGGCAGCCATTCCTTCTGAGACACAAGGCCCCTGCCTGAGGTTGAGGGCACTTCCTCTTGGTCCCGTCCAGTCAGTGGCGGACTCCCGCGTCTCACCCCTGCCCTGCCAGCTCTGATGTTCGGTGCTCCTTCTGCCCAGCTTTTTGCTTCATCAGCTCCATGTGTTCGTTTAGTCTCAATGTAAATGCCACCCCTCTGAGAAGCCCTCCCTGACCACCCCTCCTGACAGGCTCTCTCATGCCTCTGTTCCACTTCGGCCAGGTTTATTCTTTACCTGACCTCGCCTTTTCATTGACTTGGTCAGTGGCCGGGGTCTGTCTTCCCTCCGAGAACATAAGCCACATCAGGGGGAACCACGTCTTCCTTCCTGACCGTTGAGCCCCCAGGATCTGCAGGAGCCTCTGCACCCCAAGTGCCTTGCTGGGGCTTATGGCTAGATAAGGACCAAACCCTCAATGGGACCCACCGGTGACATGCTGCGCGGTCTCGCCGAGGGCTCTCGGGCCATTTCCCCCGTGTCGGAGCCGGGCCTTCCCCCAGAGCACTGATTAACATCCCGGTCAGAAATATACCGCCAACCGCATGTGGGATTGCAAGTTTTCTGGTAGCTCTATTTTAAAAAAGTAGAAAGAAACAGGTGAAATGAATTTTCAAAATATATTTCCCTTAACCCAATATAGTAAAAATGTTATTGTTTCACCATTTAATCAACATATCAACATAAATAACTATGAGTGAGATATTTTACCTTCTTTTTCTGTCTGAAGTCTCTGGAACCCGATGGGTGTTTTGCCTTCCCGCACGTCTCAGTCTGAACCGGCCATGCTTCAGCTGCTCACTCGCCACACGTGGGGACAGCACGGGGATTTACTAGATGGGGGGGAGGGCATCCCCAGCAGCGGGGTCAGTGTGATGGAAGGTGCGGAGGTGGGGAGGACAGGGGCTGGCGACCACAGAGGACGGTCGTGGCGGAGGGGGCGGGGGTAGCCAGGGCACCGTGGGAGCCTCGTCTCCTCGTGTGGAAATGGGCAGCTTGTAGGAGGGGCTGGGCCTCTGATGTCTGAGGTCTCCTCCAGCTCTGAAATGTGGGGCTGGGGTGATGTGAGGAACTCATTAGGGTGGAACTGGGAGTTTGGTGCTAATCAGCCAACACCATAGGTCACATCCTTTCACCCCTGTGGTCCATCCTGCCTGACATGGCTCAGGGGCCCAAATGTGGGTGGGAGAGTGGCTGGATCAATGCACATCTTCTAGGACAGTGACACAAGCCAGTGCGGAGCACAGCTTGGGATCGGGTGAGGGGAGGGCCCAGGTCCTGAACTGAGCCTCCGGGACAAGATCGGAGCCACCCTCCCGGCATGGGAGCACTTCCTGGTGGAGGAGGCCAGTCAGGAGAGATAGGAAAGGGAACTGGCCCTTAGGAGCCCATCCTGTGGGTTGGCGCTGGCCAGTGTGGTTTCACTTTCGGGCCACCAGGTCAGGGGTGGATACTGTGTCCACTGTACAGATGAGGAGACTGAGGCTGAGTGAGGAGGCCTGCCCGGGGTCAGACAGCGGAAGGGGAGAAGTCAGACTCCAGTTTGTCCAACTTCACAGCAGGTCATGGACCCCGACACCCTTGACAGCATGACCACCCGGGGGCAGGGATGGGAAAATTTAAGAAGCCGTCCTCGTACTAGGTCACGCAAGTCACAGAGGAGGCCTGCAGGCAGAGCTGCGAGTGCAGAGGGCCAGGAAGAAGGCAGCACCCTGGGGTGGGGTGGAGGGGACACTGCAGGCCAGGAAGAATGCAGAGCCCTGGTGTAGGGTGGAGGGGACGCTGAAGGCCAGGAAGAATGCAGAGCCCTGGTGTAGGGTGGAGGGGACGCTGTAGGCCAGGAAGAATGCAGAGCCCTGGTGTGGGGTGGAGGGGATGCTGCAGGGCAGGAAGAATGCAGAGCACTGGGGTGGGGTGGAGGGGACGCTGTAGGCCAGGAAGAATGCAGAGCCCTGGTGTAGGGTGGAGGGGACGCTGCAGGGCAGGAAGAATGCAGAGCCCTGGGGTGGGGTGGAGGGGACGCTGTAGGCCAGGAAGAATGCAGAGCCCTGGGGTGGGGTGGAGGGGACGCTGCAGGGCAGGAAGAATGCAGAGCCCTGGGGTGGGGTGGAGGGGATGCTGAAGGCCAGGGAGAATGCAGAGTCCTGGGGTGGGGTGGAGGGGATGCTGAAGGCCAGGGAGAATGCAGAGTCCTGGTGTGGGGTGGAGGGGACGCTGAAGGGCAGGAAGAATGCAGAGCCCTGGGGTGGGGTGGAGGGGTCACTGCAGGGCAGGAAGAATGCAGAGCCCTGGTGTAGGGTGGAGGGGATGCTGAAGGCCAGAGAGAATGCAGAGCCCTGGTGTGGGGTGGAGGGGTCACTGCAGGGCAGGAAGAATGCAGAGCCCTGGTGTAGGGTGGAGGGGACGCTGCAGGCCAGGAAGAATGCAGAGCCCTGGGGTGGGGTGGAGGGGACGCTGCAGGCCAGGAAGAATGCAGAGCCCTGGTGTAGGGTGGAGGGGACGCTGCAGGGCAGGAAGAATGCAGAGCCCTGGGGTGGGGTGGAGGGGACGCTGCAGGGCAGGAAGAATGCAGAGCCCTGGGGTGGGGTGGAGGGGACGCTGCAGGGCAGGAAGAATGCAGAGCCCTGGGGTGGGGTGGAGGGGATGCTGCAGGGCAGGAAGAATGCAGAGCCCTGGGGTGGGGTGGAGGGGGCAGAGAGCTCCCAGCTGGGAATCGGGTCTGTGTCCTGCAAAGCACTGAGCCCCCTCATGCAGAAGGATTCCGAGGGACTGGTTTGTGCATGTCTGATGGGCTGCAGGGCTTGCAGTGGCCCCAGCGGCTGGGGTCAGGCAGGCGCAGAGGGTACAGTGCCAGATGTGGCACTCCCCCAGGGTCCGGAGCATGTGTTGATGGAGACAGCCATCGGGGTGGTAGACAGTGTGGGCCTCATGACATATCCCAGGCTCCACTGAGGCTGGGCTCTGGGGCTCTCGGATCCCATCCTAAGGAAGAATTAGAACCTTGGCCTGCACCAGGACCTTGGCCATGGGCTGGCCTGTCCAGAGGTTAAGGCCAATGGCTGTGGACCTCCAGGCCCTCCTGCCGTGAAGGCAGCAAGGCCCCCTTGCTCTGCAGGGGAGCTGGAGCCTACTGCTCTGTGCAACTCTCAGCCTCCCCCCCTTGCCCGCCTCTCTCAGCAGGCCCAGAGACGGGGAGGGCACGTCCCTGGCCCCAGCCAGGATTCTTGAAGGCCTGTGCCCTGGGACATTTGACCCTGTCCTCAGCTTCCCCTGCCAGCATCTGGTCAGGAGGCATATGGCTGCCCCCATAGGACATCGTTCCTCTCCAGAGAAAGGGATGGGGGCACGGCAAACCCCCTGATTGACTTGTAGAACCTAGGAGCCTGGCCGTGCCACGAGGGCTCAGAGCCACCCACAGCGCCCTGGAATGACAGGAGGCCTGGAATGACAGGAGGGCACGAGCCCCTGGAAGTGAGCTGCCGTCAGCAGACTGTGTCTGGGCCTGTGCCTGGCTGGGGGCTGGGAGGCCCGGTCTCGACATGGTGCCTGGGGGTGGAGGTGGGTATGAGGCCAGGTCCTTGTGCTGTCCAGCCTGGAGTTCTCAGCCAGCACAGGTGCTCAGTGACAAATAAATGACAAGCAATAGGATATATTGGAGTATATGAGGAAGCCATTGGGTGTAAACCTAATTCGGCCTGACTTTGTTTTTCCAAAAGGGCCTGACATGGCCATCGAGCATGCATTGTATATCTGCTTTAAACATTTCCTATGGCAAGAACAAATGGTCTTAAGATAAAGGTGCAACTTCTCCCACACTGGCATTTCCTTAAGGATAAGCATCTTTCCCTAGACTAGGGATTGATTGCTGCACCCACCCTGTGACCACCCAGCTCACCTGTGACCACCCAGCTCGAGACAGCAGACCTGCCACCCTGCTGTGTCCACCGAGACAGCAGACCTGCCTGCTGTGTCCATCAATCGCTGTGCCGACAGAGCAGTCTCGCGACTATTGTAAAAGGGACATTTCAATCCTATGCGAAACATCCTCTTTGGGGGTATATAACCACTTTGTGTACCTGACTTCTTTGGTGCCCTTCCTTCCTTCTTTCGGGAAGGAAGGCTCTGAGCTATAGTCCTCACATTTTGGCTCAGGATAAACTCACCCAAATTTTCATTTATAGATTGGTTATGGATTATGTGTGTCGACATCACCATCGGTGGCCCGCTGTGTGAGAAGCGAGGGACACAGCCCATCCCCAAGGAGCTCCCAGGGCAGAGGGGCAGAGAGGCTGTGGGAGGAGGTGCCCAGTGCTGGGGGCCGATCACAGGAGCTTTCTGGAGGCGGCATCGAGTCAGCCCGTGAAGCAGAGAGCTTTGAGGAAGTGGAAGAGTTCTGACGGGGAGTCCCGGGCGGCCCCGGCTCTCTTCCTGCTGTGGACACCCCGAGGTTCTTCCTCAAGGCCCCACCATCCCTGAGCTCCATCCCACAGAGGTGGTGAACTTGCCATGTCCCACCACACAGGCCGGCAAGGATGATAACCTTAAACACTAGATGTGGAAGAGTTTTGTAAATGGCAAAGGTCTTGTAGAGTGAGTGATGGGAGCAGGCTGGTGAACCTGGCTGTGGGCTGGTAAATTCTCTGCTAATTTGCAAATCTGGGTGATTGTCTACATTTGTGTTCTGAAGGGACCAAACTCAGACTCTTTCGACTGGCTCACAGGAGGCACAGCAGCCTCCAGTCCTGAACTGCACATCTGGGGCGTGAGTGAGATGCTCAGACGCTGACAACAGATGTGTGCACAGGGCGCGGCGTCGAGGGCATCTCCACGTACAGCCCTGTTTGCGTGAGGACGTGCACTTGCAAGAAGTGTACTCGAGACAAAATGCCTGGATGACGCACCGTCAGCTTTAGCAGTGTCCCTGGGGGTGTCGGGCTGACAGTTACAGGCCGTTTATGGTGACACCACTAGACAAGTGGGCAAACATCGCTGCACTTAATTTGCAAGGAATGGACCTGCTGTCGAGGACGCAAACCCAGCAGGTTCCTGGAAGGATGATTATGTGAGGACAGCATCTTATCGGCAATGAGGTGAGGCATTAAATGACTCTGCCGCACACTGAAAAGCAAAAAGAAAGAAAAAAAATCCCTTAAAACAAATTTTGTAGTAGTGGGAATAGAAAGGAAACAATTAAGATTCTGCTGTAATTTTTGTAATAATATGTCTAGTCCAGTTAATGACGAGAGATGTTCACTGCGGACGATCCTGGATGTTAACATGCATCCAGGGTTCTACGGAGCCGCCTCTCAGCCGCTGAAGTCTCTTAATTACTGACACACGGTATTCTGGGAAGTCCGAGGACTCACTCAACAGGCTCAGCTGTGTCGGCAACTGGAGTGGTTACCATTTGCGTCTGCCTCTGCTGGCTCAGCTTATTCATTCCCTTGATGTCAGATTTGGGGCTGTGGGGTGGCGGGCGAGTGTGGGGGAGCAGGCAGCCTGGGGCTGTTGGGCGGAGGGTCAGGAACCAGTTCTTGGGCCGGGCTGCCCTGGGCAATGGGAGCCAGCCTTGCTGCTTCGACATTTTCCAAAGTGGGTTCCTTGCACCTGGCATCTGAGCCGTGCTCTGAGAATACTCCAAGGTCATCTAAGTCCAGGAAGCACTGCATGCAATGGCTCCCTGGAACGTCAGATACACAGCATGCAGCAAAGGCCCTGAGAAGTCCTGTGGCAGACACCTCTTCATCCTAATGCAGTCTACTCTTTGCCAAGGTTTCTGGATGGCAGAATCACACAGCCCCTTCCACCCACCCTGGCACGTGTGGGGACATTCTGCAGAACTGGGGGCTCTGAGGCACTAACTTTGGGCTTCCCTAGGGCTCCTGGCATTTGTTCGAGCCTGCAGTGCGTACCTGCCCCAGCCCTCAGAGGACTCGCTGCCCGCTGGCTTTCTCATTCCAGCCTGGGATACAGAAACACTTGAGCCAGAGGTTGGGCTCCGGCAACACCTCACCGTTGACCTCTGTGCCACCACCAAGTTTGGGTGGGCCCATCTGCACTGTGGGATAGTGGGGTGGAGTTCCCACAGCCCTGCTCCCCCAGCCCAGCTGAGTAATCTCGGAGGGTGGGGTCTGATGAGGATTTTAGGCTGGTTATTTTTAAAACTACAGATGAGAAGCAGGCTCCGAGGACTGGAATTTTGCTTGCCCTTTTGAGAGACATTTGTGTTTGTGAAGGAAGGGGGGAGGACCTTGTAGGGACCTGAAATTGGCCACCCCAGGATATGTCTCTTTGGCATCGGGATTGTTTTGGGCTGATTGCTTTTGATAAACTGGGACAGGGAAGGAGGCTCTGGGGAATGGAACTTGCCGTTGTTGGGACACATTTACATTTGTAAGGTAAATCTCTATCTGTAAAAGGTGCCTCCCTTTCTGTACCAGGAAGAAGAGAGATGACCTTATCCCTAGAAACTCTTAATGGGGAAGGCAAGAACTTAAGTTGGTTGCTGTCTGGCCATCTCATGTAACTGATTTAGGGTGGTGGCTTCTGACCTTTACTTAATCCGATTTGATTCTTGTCAAAAAGTCATGGGATCATCCAACGACCAGACCCCACCTGCACTGATACCATTTTAACTTTTTTTCATGTTTTTTCCTTCGTCTTCGTAAAGAGATGACTCACTTACCTATGCCTTAAATTTAGCCCTGACCCTCAACTCGGGGCAGCAGCAGGAGCTCTGACTGCCCGTGGGTCCTGTCCCCACGCACCAGCTCTGCCTGCCCATAGGTCCTGTCCCCATGCCAGCGGGTGCAGCAGAAGCAGCGGCAGCAGAAGCTCTGACTGCCCATGGGTCCTGTCCCCATGCTATTCTATTCTCTAAATAAAAGAGCACTACTGCCAGATCTTAAGAGTCTAAGAAATCTTTCTTTCGACTCCTCGGCTCACCGACCCCGCATCAGGGTCGCTCTCTGCCAGCTCCTTCCTGTGCCCTGCACCGGCCAGCTGCATGCAGCCTGCTAGCTCTGGGACGCCTTCTGGACCACGCTCTGCTAATGCATCTGTGCCTCACCTTCTCCTTAAGGCCACATAAACATCTGTCCTGCCTATTCCCCATCGAATTGTCTCTTCTAGAAACAGACCCTGATCTTCCACTAGGAACTCCCCTCTTCCCCTCTCAGCCCATGTCTTTCTTGTGGGTCCGACCCCACCATCTGGGGCCACGCAGCCCAGGGCTGCCCCATCCGTGCGCCACCTTCCTGGCCATGGTGACTTGCTGAGGATGGGCTGCAGGACAGCCTGCCTCCGGCTGGGCTTCCCCAGAAGCAGACTCTGAGATGAGAATGTCAGCCAAGGAGCTGGCTTTGGACTTGATCCAGGAAGTGCTGGGGGGAAGAGACACGAGCCAGTGAGGGACAAGGCCCGAAAGCAGGTTACTGCTGGGGGGATGGGCTGCTGGGCACTCTGGGCAGGGCTGCGGAACACGCCTCACAGGGTCCTGCCTGAAGGGAGGGAAGCTAGGTACCGTGGGGGATCAGAATTGGCCACCCAAAATGTGTCTCTTTGCCTTGATTATCTTTAAGGACAAAAATCTCTGAAAGAAACTTCGACCTTCCCGCTAACTGCCTAGAAGAATTTAAGATAGAGACCTATTCCAGGAAGGAGCTAATACCGTAGTATGACTACAGTATGATGTAAACTAGCTGGGATAGATAGAAAGGCCCCGGAAGCCCATTTTTATCAAAGTTCTCTCTCGAGTCACATTGTCTATGGATGGCCCAGCAAACATTTGTTTATCAAACATTTGCGTTTCCATCTCCATGTAAATTGCCTTCCTCCCCTTGAGTCCCAGGCCACTACCCCCAACACCCTCCTTTGTCTTTAGCTGAAGACGGTATTTAAGGGGGCAGTTTTAGCCATTCTGGAGAGTTACTCAGTTTTCCTGGGTTTCTGCCACGTATACGTCTTACTAAACTTTGATTCTCTCCCGTCATCCTGTCTCATGTCAGCTTGGTTCTTAGAGCAGCGAGAAGGACCTGGGGGGGGAGAGGAAGTGTCTTCCTCCCCTACAGTACGTATCCACCAGCTCCAGGCTTTGCTGGATGGGGGCTGCTCCTGGCCACATTCACTCCAGTGCCCTCTGCTCTGTTCTGCTCTGAGCACTGGCGTAGATCGCTCCTGAGGCCAGAGACTGCTCTTGGGCGGAGCCAGGGGCCAGCATCGGCCGCATGGAGAAGGCCCAGTGAGGGGTGTGGGCGTGGTGTCCACTGGCCTCCCCCCTTCCCCTCCGCCGCTGGGCCTCCTCTGCATAGTCCTGTCCCGCAGCACCCAGCCAACCTGTGCCACTTTCTGTCCTGCCCGCGTCCCCTTTCTGTCTTCTCGGGGTATACTCTGGATTTCTTTCGCCCTCTATGAACTGCTTTTTGCAACCAACACTTCTGACACCAGATGTGTGGGGTCTTTCCCTACCCCAACCAATTCTCCACCTCTCCAGACACCGACTGGGTGTCCTACAATTCTCTTCCATTCTGACACTGACTACCTGGAGTTAGTGCAGACCCGCCGGCTAAGGGCTCAGCTCACAAGACTGACCCCCATTTCTGAGGTCAGTCCCAAGGCCTAGGCCACCCCTCTTCTGATGGACCAGCTATAAATCGGGGGTTCCCACGACCCCCTCCTTGGGTTTGAAAATATGCTAGACCGGCTCACAGTACTGAGGAAGGCGCTTCACTTTCTGGTTTATTATAAGGGATGCAACTCGGGAACAGTGGGTGGAAGGGACGCCGAGGGCCGGAGCTCCCACACTCTGGGACTGCGCCACCTCCCTGCCTGGCTGCGTTCACCACCCGAGGGGCTCTCAAACCCGCGGTTCAGGAGTCTTTATGGAGGGCCCGTTATGGAGGCGTGACTGGTTAAATCACTGGGGGTTGGTGACTCACTCAGTCTCCAGCCCATCTCCCCTCCCAGGAAGTTGGAAGAAAGAGCTGACATTTTCAACCTTCCGACCAAGGCCTGGTCTTTCCCGTCCAGCCCCGTCCTGCAGCTGTCTAGGGGCCCCAGCCACCAGCTCTCATTAGCATCCAAAGACATTCTTATCATGCCTGACATTCCAAGAGTTTTAGGAGCTGTGTGCCAGCAACCTGGGACTATTTCTTACTGGTGTCACACCCTCCTTCTCCACCAAGTTCACTTCCGGCCTCTTTTGCGCTGAAGAGACCACTGTCGGTGAGCGTATTTGCGTCACCTGAGAAGGGCATCTCCTGGCGGTGGGATCCCGGAGAAGGGGCGGCTGGGCTTCTCCCCGGGGGGTGGTCTGCAGCACAGGCACACTGTCGATTCTGCCATCTCCACAGGTGGGCCCTCTAGACAGGGGCACACAGCCTGAGTAGGAGTAATTGGAGATACTGTAGCTGTTTACACAATAAGCACTATTTTGTTTTATTTTGTGCTACATTTTGCCCTAAGTCTAGAAAACACAGTGCTAAAACCCCCCCAAAACAGAGATCGCAGTCTCCCTCACATCTCGAGTTTTGCTGAAGATTAGAAACGTTGCTTCTCCAATCTGCTTCTGAAATTGCTTTGGAAATGCTATCAACAAGACCAAAACGCACAGGCAGTAAGTAGTTAGAAAAGCAAATAACCATTTGCCTAAAACCGTCAGATGACCCTGCAATCTGTGACTAGCACACGGTCTGTCCCCTGAGTCCTGTGTCTCTTGGGAAGTGAATGCTGCCTCTCTCAGCCGCACCCTGAAAGCGATGCCCGAGGCCGCAGGCCTGCTCCGTTTCTGCATGCCGGAGCTGTGGAGGCTGAGAGGGGCTCGGGTGTGCTGGCAGGCTCCGTGAAGGCAGGGGAGCTGGAGCAGGGCCCAGCCAGGTCTCGGGGGAGGCTCTGGAGAGTGAGCCTCTGAGAGCACAGGGCAGCGCCTGACGTGGCCTCCCACGGCTGTGCGATCAGGGCGCGGCCTTGGGTCCCTCCTCTGTATGCGCCCAGTGGGCACTGCTGTCCGTGGCCCTGGGGAGGGTCAGCTAAGGCCTCAGCCCAGCACTGGGCAGGGGTTGCTGCCAGGCCTTCCTGATGGTAGGAGCTGCAAACCAGGAGAGGGAGGCTGGGGGCCCGTGTCGGGAGGAAACCAGGCCAGGGCCCTACAGGAAGGCCCTCCTGCTCCCCCAGAGCCTGGCCTCCGCCTCTGCCTCAGGCGCAGCCATGTTTGACATGGCCCCTCAGAGGCCTCCCCAGCGCTGGCTCTGCCCTCTGGCTGTCTGTCTCTCCAGCTCCACCTGTCAGAGTCCTCCCTATCTTTCAAGCCAAGCTCAAAGGCCCCCTTCCAAGGGGCAGCAGGGCAGGAGAGGTAGGAGCCTGCACTCTGGGGCTAGAATGCCTGGGTCCACATCCAGGTTCTGCCACTCACCAGCTGTGTGACCTTGGACAAGTCACTTACCCTCTCTGTGCTTCTATTTTCTTATCTGTAAAATGAGGATAATAGCACCCACCTCACAGGGTTGTTGTAAGGACTAAATGAGTTAACACATGGAGTGTACTTAGAGCAGTGGCTGACACAGAGAAGATCTACATAACAATGACGACGACAACAACAGCAACAAGTGACAGCTATTTTAGGAAATGTCTCTGATGCATGAAACTGACTTAATGTCTCCCCTTCTGGAGTGGTCATCACTGTGTCCTTCCAGAAGGCCAGCAGAGAGCCCTCACACGGCAGGTGCTCAGGACTCGCTGGATGAAGCTGGAAACTGAAAGCATATTAAGGGAACTTGGCGTCAGAGGTGAGGACGCCCTCCTTCCGCTTTCCTTCCCCGCCTGGCCGCACGTCCCTGCAAAGCTCTCTGGGGAGGGTTAAAGGAAGGATGGAGCAGACATGGACAGCGGGTGGGCAGCTGCCCAGGCTGCGGCTGGGAGGACCTGAGCTGGTATCCACTGCCCCTCTGGGCCGCCCCTCTGCCCTGGCATCCATTACTGAGGAGCAGAGTGTCTCTCTCTGAGGCCCTGGGGCCACCTGCCCTTTGCTCCATGCTTCCTCTGTGCCAGGGGATGAAGGCCACTGTGAAAGAGCAGGGAGGCCTCATGGTCACTGAGCAGAGAGTGCACAACACGTGTGGGCTGACCGGAGCAAGGCACTGAGACCGCGTCCGAGCCTTCCTTAGTGCTCTATGCTTACATGCCTCAGGGCCTTTGTACCTGCTGTTTCCTGTGCTTGGAATGGTGCATCCCCAGAGCTTCCTGGGACTGGTTTCCTCTCAACTTTTCCATCTCTGCTCATGTGTCACCTTCTCCAAGAGGCTTTTCTTGACCGCCAGAGCTGAAGTAGCAACCCCGCCGCCTGCCACGCTCCACTCACTGACTATTGCATGCTCACCGTTCTCTCCTCTCGCTCCCCTCCTCCAGCAGGCAGTGGCTTTGGGAGGTTGTCCCCTGTCCAGTCCCCAGCACAGGGTAGATGTCTAGTGAGCAGTTGTGGAATTAATCACTTAATGAACACAAGTGGGACCAAGCACTCTGGGGACCCGCTGACTGAGCTGGAGAGCGCCAGCGGCCCAGCAGCCTTGCAGGCTCTTGGGACTGAAGCCCTGGACCGCTGAGCCGTGCTGCTCTGCTCTCCACCCGAGGTGGGGGCGGCCGGCCGCTGTGCACTCGGAGCTAGGCAGGCCTCAGGGCCCCGCCCGGTCCACACTGCCCCTGGGGCCACCTCCCCGCCACCTTGCCTGGCGCCTGACAGAGTGGTGGCTCAGGCCACCCTGTGCCAGTGCTGCTGAAGGGCTGGAGTGGTGACCAGGCAGGGTGGGGGGGGTGCTGTTGTCCCCGGGCTGCTGACCCCCTTCCTGCTGGTCATGGGTGCTGTCAGGCTTCATTCTCCTGGGAGATAGGCCTCCACGATGGGGGCCTCCCCCCAGGCCTGACTTCGCTGAGGCAGTGTCTCTGGAGGACCGGCCAGGGCCTTCCTGGGAGTGATGGGCAGCAGGTCCCGGCCGGTGCGGGGGAACGGGCTGCTCTGGGCTCCTGGGAGCACAGCTAAGAGGCCTCTAGACCTTGCCCAGTGTCCGGGGGCTGAGAGCCGCTGAGAGAGCAGGAGGAACAGGAGGGCTGTGGCAGGGGGCTGCGGGGGGCAAGGGTGCCTAGCTCTGTGGCGGGAGGGGTTCTTGGCCTTTAGAGAGAGTGAGGGGCACAAGGTGACATGGTGAGAGGCAGGGCCGCTGAGGGGCAGGCATCAGTGTCTCCTCTTGGGCCAATGCCCCCAAGACCTGAACCATCGACCTCTCACGGCAGTTCAGGCCCCACGGCTCTTCTCAACGCACAGGCACAGGACAGGGTCCCCACAAGCCCACAGGCATTCCTTCCTTCTTGCCGGAGCAGGGCCGGGGGTGATTAGGGGGCGCCTCAGGCACCAGGGGCTGTGACCTCCAGGGTCAAAGGGCACATGGAGGGTTCTAGGCAGAGGGTGGTTAGGGGTCAGGGAGGCCAGGAGGAGGCACTGGCCAGGCAGGAGGGGCCGGGCAGCCCAGAGCTGTGTGCCCCTCCTGGCCGCGTCTCTGCCCGCTGCGGGCTCCTTGACAGCGAGCCTGCTCCCAGGAGGCTTCGGGCAGAGCCAGGCAGGAGACTCCGGGATGCTGCGATGCAGCTCCCCACGTCCTCCAGGGCTTGGCCGGCACAGCCCTCTTCTGTCTGGGCCTGCAGCGCCTCCCCCAGCAGCCCCTGCCTACTTGGAGTCGGGGGGCGGGCAGGGTTGGGTCATCAGAGGCTTGTGACTTAAGAGTCTAGCCAAGGTCCCTGGGGCAATTTAGAACGGGTCATCAAGCCTGCTTCAGGGGTCACAAGCAGGTGGCCCAGGGTCTGCACGGCCCTCTGAGTTTGGGTGGTTCCCACAGGGCGAGCAGCACAACAGTTTAACGCCTCATCTCACCTCTGAGAAGACGGCCTTCTCCTGTACCCATTCTTCCAGAAGCATCCTCCACAGGAGGTACACTTCTCAAAAATTAAGTGCCCGTGACGTATGCCTATTTCTTGAGTGATGTCACCATAAACAGCCTATGACACTCACCCAAGGGCACTGCCAACACTGCCTGTGTCATTGTGGCCTTTGGTCTTGTTGAGTACACAGACCTCACTGCTCCCTATTGTCCTACACCAGCCTGCCGCCATCATTTAGGGAACTTGACAGAGCTCTGTGAAGGCGCTGGAGTTTGAGACCTTTCTAAACCAAAATGTTTCACCAAAAGGAAAGGGCAACATTTTCTCCCAGGATTTTTGATTGGGGTAATATATTTTGAATATATACTTCGCAACAAATTACCCCGTTCCTCTTGAAAAAATTATTTATATAGATATAGCTTCACTCCTCTGAAAAGCATTTTTCAGGTGGCAGGAGGTCTCTGCAGAGCTCTGGACCTGGGCCTGGAGGGAGGGAACCGGGACCCAGACAGAATGCTTCTGATCTGCGGGGGGGCTCTGCGGCTGACTCTCCCTGGTCCACCTCCCCCGGGCACAGGGAGAAATGTAACCCTGCCTCGCAGTCGACTGGCGTCCTGTGCCTGTGTTCTCTCCTGTGAGGTCAGAAGGGGCCACCGGGCAGGTGTGTCCATGGGGGGAGGTGCGCGTCCTGTTTGGAGATTGGTGCCCCCGCCCCAATTGCACATAGTGTGACCATCCTCGTCCCCAAGGCCCAGCACCGTTAATGAAGGAGAGGAAGGCAGCTGAACGCTAAACAGAGAGGGCGTGCAGGTCGGGGGACGTTTGGGGCAGGGGCTTCCCAACGGGACCTGCGGGTCACCATCCTCCAGGCCACACCCACTACCCCCGCAGCCGCCCTCTTGGGGAGGTGGGGCGCCCAGGGCCTGGTTCTTGGAACACTGGTGGGGCCGGGTGTGACCACGCAGGGCAAGCTCCTGGACGAGCCTGGGCCGCGGAGGGCCTGGGGGCGCTGCGGCCATGGTCACGGCTGTGGCCCCGCACTCTGGGTGGAGCGGCCCGCGGGGAGGCAGGAGCCCGCGGGGCGGGGCAGGCTGCGTGGCACAGTCGAGGGGAGCGCACTGGGGGCCTGAGTCTGTCCTCCGCCACCTCCAGTCCGCGGTAACCCTCCGAGGCCTGTGATGGCGTCATCACAGTGTCCGCCTCTGGCGTTGCTGGGAGGTTAACTGGGCAAACAAGGGTAAAAGCAAGGCCTCCACGGGGCGGGGTGGGCCGCGGAGGCCCCCTGGGAGAGGGCTGCAGAGAAGCCGGGGTGGGATGTGAAGGAACCAGGCTCCAGGTGGGTGGCCGGGCGAGCAGCAGGTGCAGAGAGCGAAGTGCACGATGTGCATGCCCTTGCTCACATGTGTGTGCATGTGTGTGTGTGCACGTATATGCCCATAGGGGAACTCTGGAGCGTGGAGCAGGATGCCGTTTCAGGGGAGGGAGGGGGGAAGGAGGTGGGGCAGAGGTTGCCCCATGGCCTCGGGGCCTGCTCTCCTCTGCTAGCCTCTGGCTCCTTGTGCGGGAGAGCAGGGCTCTGTGGGAGCCCAGGTGTCCCCACGGATGGCAATGGGAAGCAGGGCACTGTGTCATCTCCACAATAGACTGGCCGTGGTGCCATCCCAGGTCAGCTGCCCCTTCTTGAGCTGTGGGGTCAGGAGGCTGGCACCTGTCAGCGCTGGGGAGCCCTGTGCCAGGCCTGGTGGGCAGGGCCAGTGGGGTACAGGAGGCTGCTGCTCCTGGAGCGCAGTCAGGTAGGAGGCCATGGTGGGCTCTCCCACGCCATTGAAAGTCACATCCTTGGGGCGGTGAGTGTGTACGTGTGTGTGTGTATGTAAGGGAGAAAATCTAATTTTAAGAAATTGGCAACCAATTCCAGCAATTAAAAATAAGATACACAGAACAAAGAGCACCCATCCATGGGCTAGATCTGGGTTGGCACTGCCTGTCTGTGACCCCAGTCCAGAAGGACATGGGGCCAGTTGCAGCCAGGGCTGCAGCAGGGCCTGTGGGCTGGTCTGAGAGGCCTCCTGGAGGAAGTGCCTTGCTGGCTGGGCGGCCCTGCAAATGACATGTGACTCTGGGGACAGCGCTGGGAGGCCCGGGCGGTGGGCCCTCTCCCTGTGGCAGTCAGTGGTCAGCTCGGGCCCTGACTGGCTGGCCCGGCAGGTTTCAGTGCCCTTATCTCTCTGGTGGGGGCCTGGGGCCAACAGGCCCTGGTCCAGGAGGCTGAGTGGAGGAGACCTCTATACGTGGCTGCCGTCTGAGCAGGTGTCCCCACAATGCCCACTGCCCTGTCCTTGCCCTGCCCCGGGAGCCACCCCAGCCTCGAGTGCAGCTGCTGCTCCGCTCAGCCCAGCCAGGTGCTGGACGGTGCCCGTGCCTTCCTGCACGTCAGGAAGTGGGGCCCAGGGTGCATGCTGAGCCCAGCCAGGCGCTGGGACGGCACCCGTGCCTTCCCGCACGTCAGGAAGTGGGGCCCAGAGGGCATGCTGAGCCCAGCCAGGCACTCTGGGTGCAGCAGAGGGCCTGACCAGCCTCTATCCCGCGGGTGATGTGCCCCATGGTCCTGGGGGCGCTGGTCCAGGATTAGCCAGCGCCCCCTCCACCTCAGGGGAGGCCACATGAGAGCCAGCCTCCAAGGACCCAGGTCTGAGGGGAGGCCCTCAGCTGCACCCCCCCGCCTCAGCGCGCCTCATGCAGTTCCTTGCTCAGACAGCCGTTCCTGGCCACAAAACCAGAGTTTTGGGAGACCAGGGAACCCCCGCCTCCCTTCAGAAGTGGGGACTGAGGCCTCCTGCTCCCATTGTCTGAGCAACTGCAGCACTGGCACAGGTAGCTGGAAGAGCCGGAAATGTCCGGATTTATAAAGAAGTGATTAAAACGATCGCGGTGTGGGGGCGGGACCCCTAGCCATGAGAAGGGCTGCGTCTGCGGGTCCTCTCGTGCTTTTGGGGAGCACAGGCAGGAAGCCACATCCGTGTGTGTAGGGGGGAAGTCCATCAATCTGAGAGGACATCGAGAGCAGGCATTAGAAGACTGGATGGCGGTTTTCATATGGGGGGTAGGAAATCGTCGGGCTGGCGTTCATAATCCCCGACGCCGGGCGCTGTGAGTGGCGGGCTGGCTGGGCCCGGAGCCCCGCTCTCCTCTGCCCCGTTCCACTTGCCCTTTTCTGCTGAGCTCGTGTCTGCACTGCACACGAACCTCCGTTACGGAGGTTTATAACTCGGTCATAAAGCCTGGCTCCAGGGCTAGGAAGGGGCACAGAAGGTCTCCGTGTGATCACGTCCGCCTCCTCCACTGGGGACTCAGAAAGGGGATCTACTGGGCTGAAAAGACAGCTAACATGTTCTGAGTGGAGAGGAGAGTAAGTGAGGGGAGGTGAGTGGATTTGAGTGTGCGTGCATGCATGTGCGCATGCGTGAGTGCATGTGGATGACTGCATACATGTGTCATCATCTCTGTGTATCCATGTGTGAGAGTACATGTGTATATGTGTGCACGTGTGTATATGTGAATTGTGAGCATGTGTGTGCACATATGAGTGTGTGTGGGTGTGTGAGCAGGCACACGAGAGCATGCATGTGACAGCATGTGTGTATATATAAATGTGTGCACGCACACATAGTCACGGGTGTTAGAGTGTGCACGTGTGAGAAAGTGCATGTATGCGTGAGAGCACGTATGTGTATGTGAACGTGTGCATGCATGTGAGTGTGTGTGCATGTGTCTGTGAGCGTGTATATGCACGCATGTCCTCCAGCATGTGGGAGGGGTTATCAGGGTATGTAGATTTTTAATATTCCTGTGGCTTTTTCAGCTAAAAGGAACAGGTGCTCGCTCGGAGTCTCACTCTTTCTTCGGAAAGGAGGAGGCCGCAGACTGGGAGAGCTGCCAGGTCCTGATGGGGTTTAGACTCAGAGCACACGGGAACTGAGGAGCCGGGACGGTCACCGCTGCCCATGCCAGGCTGTCCCCGTGTGTCGGGCACTGTGCTGACCATGTGGAAAGCCCAGCCTGTCCCACGCTCCCAGTTCTGTGAGGGTGGGGCTGGTATTATCTGAGGTCCACAAGGGAGGAAACAGAGGTTCAGAGAGGTCAAGCCACTTCCTCATGGCCGCACAGCGGGGAAGGGGGGGAGCCTGGGCAGAGCTGCTTTGGCACCTGTGCCATGATCACCATGCCCTCCTGCCCTCTGGGTTTGGAAGGCGCCTGGGGACTGCCCAGGGCAATATGACTGTCTTACCAGTAGGAAGAGATGGTAAGATTGTCTGAGATGAAAACGCCTTGTTGAGCTTTCCTGCTGGGACTAGCACCCAGCCCCAGCCCCAGGGCCCTTCCCTGCTGTGCTGTTGGCCCGAAGCAGGAGGGTGAGGGCGTCAGGGAGCAGCCTGGGTTCCCTAACAATGGTGGAGCCCAAGGGAACCAGCTGAGCAGCAGGGACAGCCGGCTGGGCTCCAGCTGCTCCTCCTCCCTCTCCTTCCCGCTGGCGGTGCGGCTCTCCTAGTGCCCACCGCCTCTGAGAGCTCCCTGTGTGAGCTTGAAGGGCTGGCCGGCCTGTCCTCTGGGTTCAGTGGGAAGTTGCGGGAAGGAGCTTGGCTGGTCTGCTCAGTCACAGGGCTTCCTGGATGGCTGATGGGGAGACCCCAAAGGAACCCCTTGTTTGGAGCGGCAGTAACTTCGAGACCAAGGGAGGAGTGGGGACAGATGAATGTGCTGGCCCCCAGGAGTGCACATTTCTGTAGAGTGCTCAGGCACTCAGGGCCGTGCATGCACAGGCTCGGGCACACGTGCGCACAGTTGCACACCCTGGCCTGTCCCAGCTCGGCAGGAGGACCCTGGACGTTCCCTGGCGTTGGACTAGCCGTCCAGGAAAGACCACACACATGAAAGGAGGAGGGGGAGGCCTTTGGGAGGTGCTGGGAAGAGAGAGTCCATGGGTGGGGGACTGGACGTTCCTTATGGAGAGAGAAAGGCCTGGGTGTGTGAGCCCTGGGGCAAGGAGAAGGAGGTTCTGAGCTGGCACAGGCAGCCCTGCAGGGCTCAGGGCCAGTGAGCTGCCACCAGTGGCTGCTGTGGCCCTGCTGTGGCCCAGAGAGTGTGCTTGAAAGACTATGGGGTTGTTTCCTGAGGAATCAGCTTCTGGTGACAGGGAAGTGACTCAGTGTGTCCATAGATCTGATCCTTGCTGGGCTTTTATCCTGGGGTTGGGGAGGTGAGGCCCAGAGAAGGCGAGGGCTGAGCTGAGGTCACACAGCCGGTGAGGGCCTGAGTGGGGTTCAGAAACCAGATATTCTGACTCCACAGCCCATGTCCCTCCCCTTCGTGGTGGCTTGAGCTTCTTCCAGGGTTGGCTGTCCTTGGGGAGGACCCTGACCCTGGTGAGAAGACCCCAGGCTGTGCTCACTACCTCCTTCTGCTGCTCACCAGGGCAAGACAGAGATGTCACAGCAGGACGCCACTGGCCTCACAGTGGCAGATGGGGCCTCGCTTCCTGCCTCCTCCTTTGCTGGCTGACATGCGCTGGGCCTTTTACAATCAAAGAAATCTAGGAAAAGCTGCTCACCGTATGTCCCCTCTGGAGAGCTGCAGACAGCTGAACGTGCTGAAGGTCCTGAGAAAGAACTTGAACTTGAGGCTGGAACACCCACCAGCAGGCCACGTCCTGACGAGTCGGCAGGCCCATGCTGAGGTCCCGCGTGTGCCAGGCGCTGTGCTGTCACAGGGTTGGAGGAGGATGGGGAGGGCCAGCGCCCCCCTGGACCATTAGTTACTCGCACCTGAGGAGGCCTGTGGTGCGCTCACTCCTGCCGGGTCCCGGGGCTGCCAGCTCTGCCGTCTCCATCCTGGTGGTTGGGAGGGTCCTCCCTTTGGGGTTGGGTGGAATCAGGACAGGCTGCAGGGCAGTGGGGCTCTCCTGCCGTCTCGGGCCCAGCGTGTGGCTCGGCAGCTGCAGCCTCAGCAAACTGCGCACCGCCTGTCCGCTCGGAGACTCGGGAAGAGAAGACACACTGGAGACCTGCCGCCTGTCCCACTGCAGCCAGGGCGGGGCTGGTGACCCCAAGTGGCCAAGACTGAGGGCTTGTGTGCAGGTGGTTTATTGTGGGGACGTGATCCCGGGGAATGGGAGTGGCCCACTGGGAAGGGTAAACCGCTGTGGACGACTGGGGCTCTTTTCTCCTGGGGACCCGCTGAGGCGTGTGTGGAACACACGTGGGAGTTGCCCGCCTGAGACACAAGAGGAGGGAAGATTTATCTGCCGGTGCGTTGTCAGGATTGCTGGGATCTTAACTCCCCCGCACTTCAAGGGTGGGCATGCACCCAAATGGCCGAGGGGTTTCCCGGCCCCCCGCAGGTGGCAGAAGCAGAGGGCCCGAGAGCAGAGAGCAAGTGACAGGGAGCCATGGAGGCAGGCGCTGCCAGCCTCTCCTGCCCGCAGCTGAGAGACTGGGCAGGGCCATGCCCAAGATATCACTGGGGTTTTTGATGCCTGGAACTCTCTCTTCTTGATAGCACACTTTGAAATGTGGGGTCCGTGAAAGCTCCACTGGGCCCCTGGGAGACTGGTCCAGGGACCACGCATGGCATGGCAAACCTGGCTTTGTTGTGATGCGTCCGTGACATCTCCCTTCACTCATTCACTCACTCACCCATTCATTCATTCAGCAAACTCTTACAGAGCGCCTTCTGTGGGCCAGGCTCCAGGCTGTGCTGCAGGACAAGGCAAGCAGCCCTTGTCCTTGTCCTAGCTCTTGAGAGCCTCATGGTCTAAGGCAGAGGCCAGCAAACTCATCTGGAAAGGGGCAGGTGGTAAACACGTGGCCTTGTGGGCCACGTCGTCGGTCGATGTTGTGGCAGGAAAGCAGCCACAGGCGGTATGGGAACGAATGGGCGTGGCTGTGTTCCCATAATGAGTGACAGTCTTCACCAAAATGAGTGACAGGCTGGACTGGGCCTGTGAGCCAGGGTGCTGACCTGCGGTCAGTGTCTGTGGAGACACACGGCCCAAGGTTCAGAAAGCCCAGAAGATAGTGCCATTAATCCACCCAGGGAAATCACGAAAGGCTTCACAGAAGAGCTGTCACGAGAGCCAGGTCTTGAAGGATGAGTAGGAGTTTGCTGGATGGAAAAGTAGGGGAGAGGCTCTCTGGACAGAGGCAGCTGGGCCTGAGAAAGCGCCTGTGTGCATGGTTCTGAAACGAGTCTCCCGGTAAGTCATGGGGTGTGAAAGCTGAATGTCGCAAGAGGAAAGTGACACTCACAATTAATGGAAATGAAGGCAAGATTCTCCAGGAAGTATTTTTCAGATAAGACAAGCAATGGGCAGTTTTAACAGCACAGCGGGGTGGGAGGGGAAAACCACCTCTTCTTTCTGTGTTGGAACCTCTCCCCTGGGCCTAACCCCCGGAGCGCTGGGGCCTCTGATGCACGTGCAGGGCTGGTCTGGAGGGTCTGCCCTAGACAGGGGTGGCAGGGCCCTCAGAACCCGACTCCGCTTTGCTGCCTGCCTCGGGCACCCTAATGGGCATGGCCACTCAGGCTGGTGTCAGGGACAAAGATTCTTTGCTCCGTCAGACTTTAGTCAGGCTCCTGAAACTTCTCCAGGCCCATCTGTGCATTTCCTTGTAAAATCCAGTTTTAGCAAGAACTCCCCACCCTCGATATCTGATCAGGTCCTCATGCCCCTTCCCCGAGGGGAGGTCTGACCCCTGGCCTGCCTTCTGCAAGAACCCTTTTAGGTCAGCTCAGCCAGAGTCCCCCTTGATGTTTCCTCTTAGTAATTTTCCATCCACTGACCCCCACCTGCTCCTTGGCTGTAAACCCCACCTTCTCGTGTGTGTTTGGAGTGGAGCCCCATCTCTCTCCCCATTGTAAAAAACTCTTACACTGTCACATTCGTCCCGAATAAAGTGTGCCTTACCCTCTTTGACAATGGGCATTAAATATTTTTTTATTTAGCATCAGCGAGGGCCCTGCAGGGCCCCCAGGGCTGGAATCATCTGGAGTGTGTGCCCCCAGGGAGGCCACGTGGGGGTGGTCGGTGGGAGGGTTGGCCTGGACAGCGCACGTCGTCAGCAGAGCGTGCTGGGAGGGGCACTCTGCCGGCCGGCCTGCCTGCCCAGCTCCAGGGTCTCCAGCCACGTGTGGGTCCCGCCCCTCAGGGCTCCCTGGCCCTGTGGCACCTGGAGGGCTGGGGCTGCCCTCTGTGGCTGAGGGCCAGGAGCTCTCCCCTGACCTCGTGCAGAGGAGGGTCAGCATTTCCCCTGCTCCTCAAGGAAGCCAGCTGGGCCAGTGAAGGGGCTGCCAGACGCCTGGCGAGGTGGCCCCCACCTGCAGGGCTGGCGCCGAGGTCTGTGGACAGGAGCTCCTTGCCTGTGGATTGCCGGTTTCTGAATTCTGAATCGCTGTTCTGGATTTTTACTGAAACCCCCTCTCTCCCCACCTCCCAAGGAGGTGGGTTTGGAGTGTGCGGTTGGTGAAGGGGGCAGGCCGGCGTCTGCGGGCACAAAGCTGCTGCAGAGCGAAGGCCACCCAGCCTGCTCGAGTGCAACTCTCAGTGCTCTTGCCCGTGCAGCAGGGGCGGCTGGCCGGCGCTGAGGTCCTGAGCGGGCTGGGCAGGGCGCACTCAGTCCCTGCGGTCATTTGCAGGTCGGCTAGGTGGCTTCGTTAGTCTTCACCTTTGATCTTCTTCCATGCCTGGGCCCTCAGCGGGGTCCCCAGGGCCACCATGGCTCTGCCTCACGTGTGTCTTCCCTGCCAGCTGGCCTGGACTTGTTCTCCGGGCGAAGGCAGAGTGTGTCTTGACGGGCGCACTGTCACAAGGCCAGGCTGGACAGGAGACTTCGGCTCCTGATGGGTCAGAAGGCAAGGGGCCTGCAGGCAGGGAGGGATGAGGAACTGTGGCCATTTTTGTAGTCAGTCTACCGCAGGTGAAACTGCTATGCAGCAGACACTGGGGGCTGAGCTGCTTCCTGGATGAGGCTGTGTGGGCAGTGTAGACAGAACCTTCCGTTGGAATTGCCATCCTCTTCTCAAGGTCTTGCTGAGCCTGCCCTCTCATGGCATAGTCTTCACAGGCCCTGGCTTGCGGAGAACTTGCCTGGACCCCAGGAATCTTCTGGAAAGGAGATGTTGGCAGGAGGCAGCTTCCGTTTCCTCTTCCTCTCCCCAGCCTCTGCTGTGGGGTCCGCTGTGGGGCTTTCCCATCCAGGCTGCCTTGGCTTTGTCTGGTGAGTAGATTCTCCCCACACCTGCCGGGAGGCGCTGCCACGTGCGAGGCCCTCCCTCTGGCTGGGCACGGGTGTGTGCTTTGCACACATCACCTGGCTCAATTCTCATGGCAATCCTGGGAGGGCGTCCTCATTAGCCGCTTGTTCAAATGAGGAACTGGGACTCAGAGAGGTTAAGCAACTTGCCCGAGTTCTCCCAGCTGGTGCGTGGCAGAGTGAGGGATCAAATTCAGCTTGGACCGACCATTGAACACAGCACAATTTCTTCCCCCATCCCACAGATTGGAAGACCAAGACCCTCCCAGTCAAGTGACAGACTCCCCCTTCTCCAGCCCTGCAGTGGTCTGGCAGATCAATGCTCAAGTTTCTTATTTTTTCCCTTCAAGTTTCCATCTGTTCACGCAGCAACCGAATTTATGCGTGTTCAGGCACCATCTGTGACTGCAGCCCCGTTTCCAAATCTGAAACACTTTTCCTTTTTGTCCTTAGCATGCGTGGTGGTGTGGTGGTCCTCAATAAATAACTCATCTTGGCTTGCCAAAGTTCCAGGGGCCTCCATGGTAATTTTTCTCCAAGGAGGGAGGGGGGAGGCATGGTTTTTGCTAAACTGGAATTTTGTTTTTCTGACGTGGGCTATTTCTCCTGGTTGACATTTCAGTGGGCTCCTATCTGCTGGCTGCATTTCAAGCTGTCTCTTTGTTGACAGCAGACGTTGCACACCATGGCTAAGCTCCTGCACGCGTGTGTGTGCGTGTGTGTCAGTGTGCACCTGCGTGCCCACATTTCATGTCTTTGAAAGCTCTTCCTCTCATCGCCCCTCACCTGGAGACCACCGTGGCCACAGTCACACGACGAGGGCCTTGGGGAGAGACTGTCTGGCTTGAAGGATGGAGGAAGTGGTGGCTCTGTGGGCTTTGCAGCTTCCAGAATCTTCCCAGAGTTCTGAGAGGCCAGGAGCGGGGTCTTCGCTTCCTTCAACTCAGTGGCCCCAGAAATGTTTCATTTCAGAGTCCAAGAATTGAACTTAGAAACCTCTCTGTCTCCCCAATCGTTTCCTGAACTGTCTAATAATTTTCTGACTATACCATAGCCAGGTTAATTTCCTTCATTTTTTAGCTCTTTTCTTATGATGTCCTGTTCCAAAAGCTTCTGTGGATAATGTCCTTCATCAGCATGACATTCAAGGCTGGTCCCCTCCAGCCCCTGCTAGGTCCTCTTGATGCCTTTGTGTGCCCCAAATCTCTGCCTGCTGGGGCCTCCCCATCTTCTCAAACCCTGCCTGCTCTCTCCTGTCCCTGAGAATCCAAACTGTGGCATTCTCTCTGAGAGCTGGTCCTGGGTGACTCCTCTCGTGTCAGTGGCTGATGTGTGCTGGGTGCCTGAGGAAGCCCGGGCGCAGAGTCGAGTGAGCACGTGGCTTGGCGAGCTCGCCTTCCCGGCAGGTGGGGATTACACATAGGGAAGAGGCTATGGTGTCCAGACCCTGAGCTGTGAGGTGGGGCATGAGATTCCTTCCTCAGAGGCGTGAGTAGATCAAATGCCACAGTCCCCACAGAGAGCTCGTGGGCGAGCGTTCTCTGTGCTGCCTTCTGGACTGGGGACCAAACGGAGGGGACAGGACACAAAGAAAGCCACACAGAGGCTTTTCAGCACGGTGACCTTCTGCAGGTGTCAGCTCCAGAGGGCACGGAGGACTGCCCCTTGGAGGGGAGGGGACACTTTGACATCCCCAGGTGATTCCTGGTGTGGGTGAGCTGCAAACTCCAGCTGATCAAGATAGAGCTTTTCTGTGAGAAAAATTCCTTATATTGCACAACTTTCTAAAAAGTTATTTTTATATTAGTAAGTGTTATAAATATTATTATATTTATGTTTTTAAAAGTATGCTTTTTGGTGAGGAAGATTGGCCCTGAGCTAACCTCTGTTACCAATTTTCTTCTTTATTTTTTTTCCTCTCCCCAAAGCCTCAGTACATAGCTGTATAGTCTAGCTGTACGTCCTTCTGGTTCTGCTATGTGGGACACCACTTTATGTGGCTTGATGAGCGGTGCGAGGTCTATGCCTGGGATCGGAACCAGTGAAACCCTGGGCCGCCGAAGTGGAGCACGTGAACTTAACCGCTCAGCCACGGGCCGGGCCCTCTGAATATTATTAACTACCTGAGTCACACAGACAGTGTGTATTACTTCTCACCCTGAGTCCTCCTTCCTAAGGCAACTGCTCTGCCTTCGGGATCTCCTTCCCACCTTCTCGCAGCCGCTGTGGTTTTGATGTCGTGTATGTGCTCCCCCTCAAGCTGGGACCCCTGGGGGACTAGTGGGCACTCACTGGGGGTCCACGCTCTGCCAGACCGCATGCTAACCGATCCACGTGGACCATTTCATCCTGTTCTCACGACATCTCCTGGAGGCAGCCTCATCTTCTGGATGGCAGACCTGAGGCTTCGGGAGACAGGCGATCTGCTCAAGAGCACACAGCTGGTCCAGGGTGCTCAAAGACCCCAGGGCAGGTCCCCCTGCTCCTCCCAACACCCTGCCGATGGCTGGGGGACATAGACTTCCCTGCGATCCGTTTCAGACGGACGAGGAAGCTCAGGGTAGAAAGATGAGCTGACTGGCCCGATATCTGACTGCTCACCAAATTCCGTGAGCTCTGAATCAGAAGCTTCCCAGATTCCCCTTTCCTCCAACGCACTCTTGGCAGGAAACATACCCCCTTCCCCGGCCCTTCTCCAAGCTTTGGCCTGGCATTCAAGGCTCCTTATACAGAGCAGCAGAGTGCAAAGTCTAAGGGCACTAGCTATAAAATCAGAGAGACCTGGGTGAGGAGGGCTCCCAGCTCTGTGACTCTGGGCAGGGCCGTTCTTGCTGCCTGGAATACTTCACTCCCATCCTGCCCTTGGAGGCAAACTCCTGCTTGTCTTCGGAGGCCCAGATGTCAGGCATCTCTTCCTCTGGGAAGCCTCCGAGATTTCTTCAGGCATTCCATCCTGTATGTTCCATGGGCCCCAGGCATGGCCCGTGCTCCTCTCTCCGGCGTGCTCCCATGGTCAGAGGCTGTGTCTTGGCCTTCTAGGGGCCCATAGGGTAGGCTGCAGCAAACGCTGATCACCGTCTTGTAGCGGCAGGAGCCCCCCAACCCCCGCCCACTTGCCCACAGTGGGGTTCATCTGCAGATCCCAGCACCCCTTCCGCCAGCCCTCAGCACAGACACCCGCCTGCCCTCCAGCCAACCCTCTCCTGCGGCAGCGGACCGGAGAGCATCAGATGTTCCTGCCCACCACCGGCCAGGCCCTGCAGGGGCACGACTCAGGGAGGAAGGTCAAGACATGTAATTTCTTTTAATTGGAAACGAATGAGCCGTGGTCCCCCAGCTGGTCAGTGTTGTCGGCCATGCCCTGCCAGCTGGAGGCTCAGCTGTGGCTGTCTGTGGAGGGGCTGCCTGCTAGGTGCTGTCCGGCCTCCAGTGCCTGGGAGGCCCATCTGCCAGGCCCGCAGCCGGGCCATTGGGTGGGGCCTCTGCCGCCGAGAAAGAGCAGGGCTGGGCCCCAGGGTAGGACAGGCTGTGGTGCTGTCCCTGCCCTTCCGTCTCCCTTCTGTCATTGCCCCGTGCCTTGTGCTGGTCCCTTCCTGGAGCCCCTCCTCGGTCTGATGGCCAGACCTTCATAATATGGACTCAGGCATCTCACTGTGGCCCCCCTTGCAGGGCGACAATGCTCCGAGGGCCGCCTTTGGCCCCATGTCTCCCTTGCTGAACCACAGCAGTGCACACAGGATCCAGAGACCCCCACCACTCACAGGACAAAGGGGGAAGTGCCCGCATCTGCAGGAGCCTGCCCCTTGGAGCGAGACATCCGGCCCTGTCCTGGTGGGGCTGAGCCACCTTGGGTATGTCGTCCCCCTTCCCTGAGTCTCAGATCTCTTATTCACCATGTGGGGACAACAGTAACAGTTGTCTGGCTTGTCGTGAGCAACATAATGATCTAACACAAGTGGGGAAGGCTTCCGCAGTCAGTTGGTACCCAGGACGCGCGCCCACCGTGTCCTGAGCGGGGCCTGTGAGGCCAGCGCGCTGTGCATTGTTCCTGCTGGCGGCCTGATATCGTACCGGGGACAGTCAACAAGGAACCCCCGACACGATTCCCCACGTCAGGCCACGTCCACATGGGGCCGGGAGGGGCCAGTACAGCGCTGTCGGGACAGGGGGCGGGGGAGGCGCTCAGGGAGTGGCCCGTCATGGCCTCACGGGGCAGGTTCACGTCTTCCAAATGGGTTTCCAGCGTCTCCCCAGGGCACGCTGTCTGGGTCCTTTCCCGGTGGTGGGACGGGTGGTAACAGGTTCTGGACATCACTGGGCCGTGAGGTGGGGCCCAGCCTGCCACACCACTGCCTGATGGGGAGGGGAGGGGCCTCGGGACAGGGCCCAGCACTCTCTACTCTGCCGGCGTCTCCTGCCCCCCAGGAAGTGACATCTCATAGCCCCAGAACCTGAAGATTTCAGAATCTAGGACGTTGGTCCTCAGACGGCCCCAGGAGGATCAGGTCCAGCCCTCTGGGGGTTTTTGAGAGGAAGAGACAGGGTTTCAGATCCAGGGGAAGTGGAGTTGGTCTCATCTTCTCATTGAGCCTCGGTTTACCCCTGAGTATGATGAGGGGGTTGGGCCAGATGGTTGCTAAGAACCTCTTCATCTGTGACATGCTTATGTTCATAAAAAGCACTATTAAAAAAAAGAAAGAAAGGAACATGATAAAGCCTCGTCATTATCATTTTCCAAGTTTTCTGTGTGTTTTTTCATCAGAAGACAAAATATGATTAGACGGTGTGTTGGGCTAATTGTTCCCCAAACAGAATTTACACATTTGAGTATGTTGGCGAGGGAAGCAAAGGGAAGGAGGCGGTGGGGAGCCGGGGCTGACTCCTCCCCGGGAGGGGTCTGCTGGGGGCCTGGGGCCGGGCGCTGCCTGGGTAGCAGGTGCCCTGCGTGGGCTATGCTTTCCCTGGGTCTGGATGGCTGAAGGTCGAGGTTGTGGGTCCCATGGTTCCATTCCAGCATTCATTCATTCACACTCCTTCATCTAGAGACGTGAGCGGAGCTCAGCCCAAGCTGGGCCCAGAGCTGGGTGCTGGGGACACGGTGGTTGGGGGACAGCTGTGGTCCCTGCCCCTGCAGAGCCCATGGGCTAGCTGGAGAGACAGGCACGACACCAGGAAATTGCAGCTCCATGAGGGGGTGCTGGGATGGGAGGGGCTTCATGGGGCAGGGGAGGCTCAGGGGAGGGGTGGGGGGGCAGGGTAGGCTAGCCCCCAAGCACTGGGTGAGGGGTGAGGGAGGTGCCAGGCCGTGAGGAGAGGCACCAGCACTTTGGGAACAGAGGGGGCGTGTGTGGAGGCCAGGGCAGGAGCAGCTGTCCCCGGGGGCTGTGAGCGCATGTCAGGCCCTGGTATCAGGCGCTGAGAGCGGTGGGGTGAGTTGTGGGCGGGCTGGAGAGGCGGCAGGCGCAGGCCAGCTCCCGCCTGTGCTGGGTGAGAAGTGTGGGGCCAGGAGCGATGGAAGCACCTCTGGGTTGTGTTTAGGGCTTTGGGCCCTCCCCTGATGGGCTGTCAGGACAGCAGAGGATGTATACCCCGCCACTGGCCCCAGGGAGGGCCACCCGCTGTCTACCTTAGGCCAAGTTGCACCCCAAATTCTCATGTTTCATAATTAGAGGCCAGATTGTGGAAGAGGCTGGCTGGTGCTCCTAGGAGTGACCTGGCCCTGAGGACAGAGCTGTGGGTGCCACGGAGAGCCTTGAGTCCAACTCCCTGGGTATGAATGGGGAAAATGAAGCCTAGGCAGATGAGAGGGGTGGAGAATTGTGGCCGTCACCCAGTGATGTGGCAACAGAACCCATGGCCATGGTCTCTGGGCTCACGGTGTCCCCTTTCCTCAGAGCACTGGACAGTGACCAGCACCCTCTGATGTGGCATGGCTGCTGCAGGCGGCTGTGACAGAGCGTGCTGAGAAAGGGGAGTGCCACCCTCTCTGGTCCCAGGTACAGGAAATGGACACGGGCCGCAGCTGCAGGAGCTGCCGACGACAGGTGCTGCACCAGAGGAGGCAGAGGCGAGCGGCAGGTGCCCTCAGGCCCCTCGGTGTGGGGGTGGGGAGGGGGGAGGGGGGAGCAAGCCCAGGAGAGAGGCTTGGGATGGATGGTAAGGCCTCGGAACAGCCGACTGAACAGCTGAGCCAGGGGAGCTCGGAGACGGGGAAGTGCCTGGAAGGGGCAGGGGCTGTCTGCCAGGCTGGGCTGTCGCCCTCCCGTTGATGCTGTCCCACCACCCCGCAGGGGCTGACATGAAGGAGGGCCAACAGATGCACTCAAATATGGTTTGGTTCAAAGAATGAGCTAATTAGGCATTTATGCCCATGGTCGCGAGTCCAGAGTTTCCTCCCTTTTTGGCATGTAATCCAGGAACATTATCGGAGAGGGTTTCCAGAGGAGCATCCAGGAAGCTGGGAAGCGATAGAACAGATGGTCCCATTGTGAAATCTGGCCTTTCCCTCCCGCCTTGTGGGTAAGCGTGGCATGATTAGACCCAGCGGGGCTCACTTGGGTGCCTCACCAGGCAGAGCACGGGGCCCCTCGCAGCCTGGGGCCTCCCAGAAGTTCAGGCTGGACGGGCCTGTGCCATTGTAGGATGGGGCATCCGGGGCCCAACGTCACATAATGGACAGCCGCTCAGTGACTTCTGCACCACAAACAGCAGCCTCCTGGCCCCTCCACAGGCAAGAGTCCTCTGCCCAGGCCCACGGCCCTGCCACTGCCCAGGACCGGGGGATGGAGTGTCCGGCTTGCTATCTTCAGACAGGTAAGGCTCACAGCAGAGTATCTGGTCCCAGGCTCAGGGAGGGCGGGAGCCATGGCCTCGGGTCTAGAGGATTCCCAGGGGCCCTGGGTCTGACCCAGCCCCCATTTGCTTCCCTGCTCGCTGGCTGCTGTCTCCGTTCTGGTCTCTCTCCTCCGCCCCCATTGCCGCCTCCCCTCTTTCTGCCTCTCTCCCTCGCTCCCTCTCTTTTGCCTTGTCTGTCTTTCTGCTCTTCTCCAGAGGGAGTTTCAGGCCAATTAAGGCCCATCTTCTCTCTGAAGCTTTCCTCCACCTCCTAGCCTGGCATCCAAGCCGTCTGCCTTTCGCCCTCCGTCCTCCTCCCGTCCAGCCCTGGGGCCCTCATGCTCCACTCCCAAAGGCTCCAGCCACCGTGCCGTTTCTGCTTTCAGCCTTTGCTCACTGCCACCCCACGCCCTCCACCCAGAATGCTCCCTGCCACCATCACCTGTCCAGTCCTCCCACCACCGCAGCCCACCCCTTGCTTCCTGGCCCCTTGGGCAGGCGCAGTGCTCAAGGCTGCTCAGGGCGGGGCTTGCGGTGCCTGCCCACCTGTCCCTGCCTCACCAGAGAAGAACAGTAATTCCCTACACAAAGACGCTCCCCGACGAGGCGGGGCTTGGGTGCCACCGTTAAAATAATGCCTGCTGCCTTTGCACACAGACCGCACAAGCCCAGAGGCAAGCGCTCAGCGTGCCTTGGCCTAGAGCTGAGGGGCTCCGGGGAGTTGCGCTGGCTGATATGGGAGCATGTCAAGGGTGAGCCTCGTTCCCTCTGCTGCGGCTCACCACCGACCCTGTGCTGCTCAGGGGACCCCAGCCCCTCACATGATACGCTCTGTCCCTGCCACGTGGCCCACTGTGCAGGGCCTCCGTCAGCTTGGAGTCCGCAGAGACCACTCTGGCTTTCCGTGCCTGGGGTCTCTGCACGAATGACATAGCACTCAAGCAACCGCCAACATGAATTTCAGCTGCCCTGGAGGGGGCCAGCCGCTCTCTGAGGCGCCTTCAAGGGCCTGGCGGAGGCTGTGTGGCTGCACCGGGCACCTGGGGCCTTTGACTGGGAGCTCTGCAGGTGCGTCCTACCATCAAATAAGACCTGTCTGGCCATCTTGCAACGTGGTGGCAGACAGACAGAGCTCCGTTTTATTTACATCGACATTCAAGGATGCAGGATGCTGAGCGCCAGGGGCAGCACGGTCATCACTGGGCCAGCCTTGCTGAGATCTTGCTGAGACCTGCCAGCGGCCAGGGAAGCAGATCCTGGGAGGCTGCTGGGCTGCAGGAGTCTCCCCCTGCAGCTTGGGGTGGAGGGGCAGCCTGGAGGGCTCCCAGGCCGTGCTCTGCTTCGCAGGGCAGCTCGTGTCCTCCGGGGGCCACGGGTTCCTGTTGTTGCCTGGTGCCCTACAGGGCCTGCGGTGTAGGTGGGGATGTTTAGCTGCCCCTCTGGTTCTGGGGATTATGGGGCTGGACGGGAAGGTGGTGTCGCCATTTACCCACCTGTTCAGGGCTGCTGGCCTCCTGCACACAGCAGAGGGACTGAGGCCTGGAGTGGGCAAGGGTCCAGCCAGCAAGCTGGGAGAGCTGGACTGGATGGATGGTGGCCTGGTGACTGCTCAGCAAGGGTGCCACACTGGAACGCTTGCTATTTTTCTAGAATTAGCCATGGGGTGGCTGGGAGTGTGAGGATGAACAGATCTGAGGATGGGCGAGCAGGGCTGTGGCCATTCAGTCTGTCACTGGACTTGCACACTGTCTGCTGGAGGGGCCAGCGCACAGGCGGAAGGAGTGGGGGAGGGGCCTGATGGGCACTGGGGGCCACTGATCAGGCCTCCTGACACCCAGTGCTGAGGGCCGCACCAGGGGGCAGGTGTTTAGGGGCCCAGGTGGGCAGTCAGGGGCCTGCTCTGCATCCTGCCTCTGTGCTCTCCACAGCCAGGCCTTGGCCAAGCTGCTTGTCTGCGCCAGCCCCCTCCTGACCTGTGACCTGGCAGCGCCAATAATTGTGTCTGAGAGAGCGTGAGGGCAGTGCCTGGCGCACAGGGAGCCGCCCTAACTGGCCATTGTTCCCGTTATTAACATATCATGGAGGGTCCTGCTGGGGAGCGAGGGAGCTGTGATTGTGGTGACAGCAGCTCGCACTGGGAGACTGGTGACCTGCCTTGGCCTGTCTCCACCCTTAGCACAGGAGGAGGAACACTGCCTGCAGCTTGACTGGAGTGGGTTAGAGTGTAAACCCTTCCTGCTGGGCTGGGCTGGGCGCTCTCGGAAAGGGCCACTCTGGAGCTGTCTGGAGGTGAGAGACCATCCTGGGAGGAAGAGCGAGGTGCCCCCCCAGGGCCTCCCTGATAGGGCGTGACAGGCTCACGTGCTGGGCCAGGCAGCTTCTGGAACCTCTTCCCCTGGGGGTGGGGGGAGGCAGGGGGAGGCCTGAGGAGGGCAGGCTCCTCTTTGGCCCAGAGCTGCCCCCGCCTGGGCTCGTTGGTGGGGTGAGGCTGTCAGAGGCCCCTCTCAGCCAGGAGGAGGAGGGTTGGCAAGCTGGCCAGTTCAGAGCAAAGTGTCTTGGGAAATCCGGGAGAGCTGAGTCCCCCAGTGAGAACAGGCAGGCGCTCAGCCAGCAGGATCTGTATTCAGGCCGCACAGCCCTTAGACACTCCATCTTAGCATTTCTGAATTAACCTACTTTATCTTGCAGGACGGGGGAAAGTGGAAGGAGAGTCTGATAGCGCAGGCCGACAGCGGCCCTGGAAGGCTTCTCCCTTGAGGCCCGCGCTCTGGCGGCAGCGACACGGCCTGAGGATGAGCACGCACGGAGGGGGCTGGCTCGGCCTCGGCGCCCAGTGGGTGCGGCGGAGCAGGGCAGGATGCCGGCCTCAGCACTCTGCCTCCCGTTCCAGGCTGTGTGGCAGCCCAGTGGGCAGGGGGCTTCCCCACGGTGGGCCTGGAACCCAGAGAGGTTAGGCAAGCTGTGCAAGGCCAGCGGAGGGATGCCGGCTTTCAGAGTCGCGGCTGCCCCCTTTCCCCTCAGGGCTCTGTGTGTGAGGCAGTGAATCACCCGCGGGACGCGGAAGGAGCAGCGTGCGCTCCTGTTTCTGTCTCCCAGGGTGAGGGACACGCTCCCCTCCTCCCCTTCATCTCCCGGGACGGGTTTGCTGCGTGGGAGGAAGAGCGTGGGCTCAGTTTATGGCGTGGTTTTGCTGGGATTGTCTCCTGCTGGCGAGAGGAGCCGGCGGCAGGCGTGGATTTCTGCTCGCCCTGTGTCCGGAGGCCAGGCCAACTTCCGACGACTGCTTGTACGGATAACATGGCTGCTGTGGCGAGGCCATGGGGCTGTCCTGTGGGACGGGTCTCTTGTCCGTCGGTTCCCCGCACCCCCCGCCCCCAGTCCCGGTCCCAACTGACAGCTCCTTGAGGGCGGGGCCTGTGTCTGATTCATCCTAACCCCAGGCCAAGCCCTCAGCGTGCGGCAGACCTGACCCCCATAGCTCCTTGGCATGCGCCGTCCCACGCCCACCCGGTCCTCTCTCCCGCGGGCCTTGTCCTAGTAGGTGTGGGCTTGGCCTGCAGGGTGCAGGGCAGCCCATGAGTGCTGGGGAGGCAGTGCCCCAGGAGCCAAGGATGGACTGGAGCCGGTCTGCGCGCCCTCCAGCCTGCTCCCCGACAGGGGTCAACTAGGACCCGTTCTGACCATCTCTCTGGCAGCCCTCAGCAGCAAGCCACTTATCACCACACTGCTCTGGCTGTCGTCCCCTCCTGTCTGCGTCCCCACTCCCACGGCAGTGCTTCCCAGGGTCACCTCCCACATGACCTGCTTGCGTCCCAATCCTCAACCTCGGGGTCTGGTCTGTGGAAGCTGCTGAATGCTGGGGATGAATGCACAACTCCATGGATGGGCATCATGCAGAAGCCCGCTCTGGGGGCAGGTGAAGGAGGTCCCGTCCTGACCACGAGGTGCTCTGCGGCCTGGGAGGCTCCCTAGCCGGCTCTCGCGGATGGTTGCGCACAGATGCAGAGGAGTCTTCTCGCCATTCCCAGCAGCCATAGCGTTTGGCTGCAACTGGTCTCCATCTCTTCTCCCCACTCTCTCCTTTCCTCCCTTCTTTCCTCTTTCCTTCCTTCCTTTTCCCTTCCCGTCTTCCTTCATTCCTTTCTCTTAAAGAACAAGGAAAGAAAAGGACCATAGCAATACATTTTGAGAGGGTCTAGATTCTGGTGCTGCACGACAGGGTTCTGTCTGGAGTCCTGTGGCTCTTCAGGGCTTTGTCTGACCAACAGCTTCCCTGATTGTACCCGGATTCACGGCTGTGCAGGTCCTAACCCAGGTGCTGGGACCAGTGAACAGAACGCTTGTGGGGGTGGGCAGAGCCTGGGGCTTGGGCCTGAGGCCTCAGCAAAGCACGTGGGCCTCTGGAGCCTGCCTGTTTCTCCTCCACCCCCAAAGCTTCCTTTCTCCCATGTGCATGTCCTCCACACCTGGATGGTGCTGGAGACCTCACGGCTGGAGGTCTTGGCGCACAAGGGTCTGTTCACGTTTCATTCCCAGAGGCTGGCACCGCGTCTGCCTGTGCTGGGTGCTCAGCAAGTGGGTTCCCCTGGGCGATGTGTGCACACTTCCTGGGGGAACTCCAGCTCCCTCTTTTCTGGGAGAATCATTTGTCCCAGAGAAAAAGTGCACTCTCTGACGACAGCCCGAGGGGCCAAATGGGACTTATATATGGCTGCAGCCTGTCAGGGGTCAGCAGCCTGGTGTAGATCTCCCTAAGCCCGTCAGGGAAGCCGTGCATAATTAAATATCATTAAATGGACTCAGACGCGTCCAACTTCATCACCACTTGTTGAACCTGAGTAATTGCCTTGGCTTGGCAGGAGGAGGCGGTCCCAGGGGAGAGGCTGCCAGGGCCCTGCCTTGGCGCAGCCCTCGCTGGTGCTTCTGGCCTGAACACTCCACAGGTGGGAGAGGGCCCCAGACAGGTCCTGGGAAGGCTGCGGGCCTGGGAGCTTCCTCCTCCCAGCCTCTGGGCCTGCGGGCTGGGTAATGGCTACCTCGCTACAGCTCCCAGGAAGCCTGGCTGAGGTGGGCTCCGAACCCAGGCTGAGCCGCCTCCCAAGCCCACAGCCTGTTAGGGCTCCCATGGTCTCCAGATGGGGAGGGTGGAGAGACTGATTGAGGCCCCCACAGATGTGCAGGGCTTGGAGTCCACCAGCCCCCCAGCTTTGCAGGAAGCAAGAACTGGCCAGACCACTCCAGGGTGTGCAGACAGGGGGCCCTGCTGTCCTGAGGGAGCGCCTGGCCCCCAGGCCACAGTGTGGGGCCACAGGCAGGCACCGGGGACTGGAGGATGGCAGGACTCCCTTCTTCCCCGGCTAAAGGAGCAGGCAGCACTGTGCTGACAGGGCCTGCGTGGGAGAGGTGTTGAAACTTACGAGTATCTCCTCCGGATGCCTCCAATTCCACCGTCTGAGATGCAGTCCTGGGGGTTAGTTGCGTTCTTGTTCAGGTTTCACATAAAACGCCCGTCTCCCAGGGCACGTGCAGAGTGTAGTGCTGTCTTATCTCTCCCTCCATGGTGTGTCCCTCCCGGGGCAGACACTGACTTTTCATCTCAGCACCAGGGTGCCCAGGGCCTGGTTGCTCCAGGATGCTTGTTGAATGAATGAGTGATTGGCACATTCAGGGCCCGTGGGACTCGGGTTCATGGGTCACGGAGGGAGGAGGGCGCTGGCACAGGCTCCCTGACTTCACAGAGCCCCTGTGGGCTGAAACAACTTGGCTTCCACCCCGACCCCTTTGGAGGGAGAAACAGTGATCACAGACCAATGCTTCCGCTTCCAGTGTGCTCTTCCACTTTCTGGGGTCATTTCCATCCCTTCCTCATTCTAGGAATTGTCCGGTGCAGAGGAGTGTGTGGGCTGCTCCAGGGCAGGACACACACAGGTGCCAACAGGGGTGCAGGGAGTGGACACGTAGGCAGGCAGCAGACTTGGGGTAAAATGCTGGTGCTCCGAGAGCCCACAGTGAAGGCTCGGCTTTACAAGAAGCTGCGTGAAAGTCATGATTGCTATTTCAGTGGTCAGATCTTGGGGTGCAGAAGACAGTGGTCAGAAGGTCAAAGGGCACATTCTATGGCCTCGCTTCCCCTTCCACCTACCAACGGGCCGCCCCAGACCTGTTCCCCCGTCCCTGGGGAGGTGAGAGGAGGAAGCTGCAGACTCGGGGACTCTGAGTCCTCGGCCACCCTGGCCCATCCACACCCTGCAGAGACTCCCTAGGCTTCTCAGCCAGGAGAGCCTTCCCCTCCCCCGGGCATTTCTCTCTCCGTTCCCCGCTTCAGGTGGGTGCAGCACATCCCAGGTTGGCGCCTGCTGTGTGCAGGCTCTGGAGCATGGCTCCACCTTGGTGCTCACCTGTTTCTTGCATCTATGTGGCTGGAACTAAGTGATTTTGTCTGCAAAATCCTGCAGAAATTCCAAGAGAAAGGCAGGGAGACAGGCCAAAGGAGAGAGTCCTGTGGAAGCGGGGGAGCCTGCCTGCAGGCTGTTCCAGACGTCCCTGCGGCCCGGTCCAGGAGCTGTGCTTGCTCGCACAGGAGCACCCAAGGCTGCAGCCGCAGGAACCACGGAGGCCTGGGGACATGCAGGGAGCACCGCCCAGGTCTGGGGAAGGGGAGGAGGCAGGAGGGGTGCCAGGTGGCTCTGGGCCAGTCCCATGGCTGCCCCTCCAGGGAAGGCAGCTGCAAGGGCCCGAAGCTTCTGTCTTGAGGCTCAGGATTGCTTGTGTGTGTGTGTGAGAGAGAGTCGTGAGTGCTTGTACCTGTGTGTGTGTCCACGTGTCTGTGCTTATTCCTGTGTGTGTTTCTGCATGAATCTGTGTTGCCTGCTCCCAAAAGACTGAGGGCAGCCGCTCCCATGTCCCCCAGGAAGTTGTCTTTCTCCCCTCAGCCTTGCTAATTTATCTTTCCCACCAACCAACTCTAGCCCTGACCTATAGGGGGAGGCGTATCCCATGGGGGCTCTTCTGTCCCCCTGGGAGGCCCGACACTCCGTTCCGCAGAAGCCAGTCTTGTTAGCCGAGGGTGGGTAGCCTCTGAAAGGCCAGAGGCGGGAGTGGAGGTCCTGGGTGCCAGACCCTAGTCAGCCCCCTGCCTCTCCCCTGCTGACCCTCCTGACCCTGTGGAATGCGGGCTGTGAGGACCAGATCCAAGACGACAAAGGTTAAGCCCCAGAACCAAGTCAGGAACAGAGAGGATCCTCTGGAATGTGTGTTTGGTCCTTTCAGCGACAGCACACAAATGTCTCGAGCTTGTCCTGGTGAAGAATAAATCCTGAGTGCTTTTATAGTTGCATCTGGGGTCAGAGACAAAAGTTGGAGCGGACCCAGGTTCTGGGAAATTCAGCCTGCACGGAAGAGCATGCCACATGGCCCCACTTTATTATTGTTGTTATTAATAGTAGTAATAACAGCAATTATTAACGATAATAGCTACAGCAACGCTGACATTTGCTGAGGGCTTACTGTGCGTCAGTCACGGAGCCATGTGAGTCACCGTGATCCACTATTTCCTCTCGTCCTTGTGACATCCCCGTTTTATCAATGAGAAAATGGAGCTACCCTCAGGAGCCAGCGTGTGCTGCGGCGGCACAGCACGGGCCTGGCGGTCAGGTTTGCCGTTTAGGCTGAGTTGTGCCACCAACGCATCCCGTGAACCAGGCCGGTCGTTTTGGCCGGTTCTCCCCGAGCGCCCCTCCCTGCCCGGGTGCAGATGGCCCCCGCCCACCGGGAGGCCCAGGCCCGGGGCGCTGCTCGCGTGCCAGCTGCTCGCCAGGCGGGCGGGCCAGCGCGGCGGGAGGTGGCGTTTATCCTCACTGGCCTTGTCTCCCAAATGCGGATGGGTGGTGTTCCCTCTGGCGGCTCTAAACCCGGCTGAGCGCGGGCGTGCCCCTGGAGCTGAGGAGCGGCAGGTGCTGGGGTCACGCCGCGTTTGCGGAGGGCGTGGCGCTGCCGCGTGAGGTCACAGGAGGCTGAGGCCTGAGGGACGTTGTCGTCGGCCTGCCCGCCTTTGGAAATCGAGATCGGGGTGAAATTCCCAATCTGTCGCAAGCCTTTCCTGTTTTGTTCGTGCAGGCTCAGGGTGGAAGCCGTGCTCGCGGAGGGGCCGCTGGGACCCGCTCGGTTCCCTGCGGGGATGCGCGGGCCGCCCCGGCTGCCCGTGGACGCGCCGCTCCGCTCAGGATGCGCAGCCACGTGCTCCGGGCAGGGCGCTCGTTTGAGCTGAGAAGGCAGCCTGAGAACTGGCGCCCTGTGGTGGCACGGGGACCGCGTCCGCTCCGACCCCAATGACCTCGTGGGTTGGGTCTCCCTCTCTCCTCGCTGGGTCCCTTTCTCTGCTTTTCTTTCAGAAGCTGGCTTCTCTCTTCTGCTTGTCGGTTCCTGTCTGTGTGTCTGTCTGTCCCCTGGTGTCCAGCCTCAGCATCTCGGGTTCCAAGTGGCCTTTGCGGGTTTGGGGGGTGGGGGCGGGGCGGCAGCAGGCTGACAGGAGAGACTCACCCTGCGCCTGCCAGCTCTGCAGTAAATGTGTGTGGGGTGGAGGACCCCGCCTGCCCCGGGCTGACCTTCTCAGGCCCAGGCCCAGTGAGGGTGTCCTGCTCCCCTGTCCCCAGCAGAGGAGCCCGCAGGACGTCTTAACCCTGGAGAAGCTATGTGGCTGGCTTTCAATCTCCTAAAAGCCTCTCGTAAACTTCTGGGCTGCAGGGCAACCCGCAGGGGCTCAGCGGGACCCACCTGGTGCAGTGGCGGTTTGCCGGTGATGCATCTTTTGCGGTAGGAGCTATAAATCCCCACTGAAAGATGAGAAATTAAGGCCTGGAGAGGCGAAGCGGTTTCCTCAAGGTCGTCCCTCTAACAAGTGCTGGGCTGCTCGTGCGGTCCGGGCCTGCCCGGCTCCAGCTCCGAGTGAGCCCACTTAGTCGCATGCCAGGGGCCTCTGCGGCACGGGCCAGTAGGAGGCCAGATTAATCGCTATGACAAATGATCTCCAAACCTCTGTGGCTGAACACAATAAAAAGTCACTCACGACTTCCAGAACAAACGACCATGAGTGTCCTGGTCAGGTGGCTCTCCTGGGCGCTGTCCTCCCAGCGGTGACTCGGGGACCCGGGCTCCTTCCACACTGTGGCTCTGCCATCACCTCGGGCCTCGGGTTCCTCCGCTGGATTCTGTCTGTCTACCAGCAGACGAGGGAAGAGTGGAGGGCTCTGTGTGGCCTTTCCTTGGCCTGGGCCTGGCGGTAGGGCCCACGTCTACCACACTCCATTGGCCAGAATTCAGACACCAGCTACGAAGAAAGCTGGGAACTACAGTGTCGTTTTGCGCCCAGGAAGGAAAGAAGTGGTTTGGCAAACAACCAGCCAGTCTCTCTTGTACGAGGCTCCAGTCTGTGTTTCCAGTCTCAGCTCCTATGACTTCTTGGCCACCATCTGCTAAGAGGATTGTATGATTTGTTCACAATTTTTCTTTCTCTAACCATCATTGCGTGGCTCATCCTGGGCAGGTGTACTTCCCGGCCCTGCTGACTTTGGGACCAGCCATGTGACTTGCTGTAACCCGTGGAGTATGGGCAGACGCAGGGTGTGTCTGTGCACTGGGGTGCTTTCACTGTGGCCGTGTGGTTCGGCTTGGCCTCTTGCACGCCTGCGTTGCACCTTGAGAAGGGTATGTTGCTCCTATGGCCTGGATCCTGGCAGGAGAGGCATGTGAGCAGACCTGAACTGGACCCACAGGCTGGAGCAGAGATGCTCAGCCAACTTGCAAACCTGTGAGCAGGAAACAAAAGCTTATGGTTGTAGGCTGCTGCTGCTTTGGGGTTGTTTGTTACACAGCACTCTTGTGTCCTAGCTGACCCGTATAGCTTACTGCCATGATGGAGAGATGCCCACATACCCTGAGCCACCCCACTCTCCCACGCTCCATGATGACTTGCTGCTGGCCCTCCTTAAAAGCCTTTCTTCTTGATCCCTCCAGAGGCCAGGCCAGGGGCAGACCCTTCCACAGAGCGTCTCTTACTGTCCCCAGTCCTTGGGCATTCAGGAGAGGCAGAGGCTACTGGCTCCTCAGTTCAGTTTTTGTCCACAGTTTTCCTGGTCATCCTGTTTTCCCCACCGCCTGGAGAGTGGTGCTTTTGAAGGCAGGAGCCACGCTAATTCCCTCTTTCCTCTAGCCACTGCTCCTGTGTCCCCCACACAGTTGACAGTCAGACAGTGTTTGCTAAACTGGATTGATTTGCATGTCTGTCCCTGTTAATGGGAGGTCCGTAGGGCACATCGAGTGCTGGCAGGCGTCCCTGAGAGTGCCGGCCGTGCTTGGTGCTCAGATGATGGGTCTGCCACTGCCTATGTGGACGAGGGGCTGCGCCGCCTCCCGCGCTCTCGGCTGGAGGCCTAGGCTCAGCACGGGGCCATCCCTCTCCCTCCCCGAGCCCTTGGTGTCCGAAGCCTGGGTCAGGAGGGAAAGCGGCAGCCTCACACCTTGGCCCGCACATGCCTTGGGGAAGCCAGTGGACTTCGTCAGCAACGGCCCCGGCTGCCAGCATAATCTGTCTGTGGTCCTCAGAGCACCGTCTGCAGCTCGGGTCCTGCCCTGCACTGGAGGGAGATCGTTTGCATCATGATGCTTGGGGATGCTCAGTGTTGGTGTCTGTGAGCCAGGTGACAGGGCCATCTCTGGGTTAGTCGTGCTCCTCCCAAAGTGGGTGGCGGGTGAGTCTTGGACAGGCCTGTACAGTAGTGGCCACCCCGGCCGCACCAGGCCCTGCCCAGCTAAAGCTGTGGGTGTGTGCGTGTACCGGCCGTGTGGACCAAAGCTGGGTCACTGCCCTGGCAGGCGCGAGGTCGGGGCAGTAGCACAGTTAAGCCTCGTCTGCTCTGCATCCTCCTAAAGTCAGGGCTCGCTTGTTTTCTCTGTGCAAAGAAAGAGATGAGCAACACAAACAGCTGCAGTGGGGGATTCTGGTTGCATTAATTGTCTACTGCTGTGTAGCAAATTACCCCAAGGTTAATGGCATAAAAAACAATGAATGTTTCTTATCCTCGAGGTTTCTGTGGGTCAAGAATTCAGTGTGGCTTGGCCAGCTGGTTCTGGCTCAGGTCTCTCACGAGGTCGTCGTCCTCTGAAGCCTCCGCAGTGGCTCACCCGCAGCACTGGCTGGTGCTGGAGCTGGCAGGAGGTCTCGGTTCTAGCCCCCCAGTCTGCTGCTGTGTCCTCCCGACCTCAGATCAAGCGACCCAAGGGAACGAGAGAGAGCCAGGCAGACGCTACCCTATTTATGACCAGGCCTTGGCCATCGTACAGCGAGCGGTACCTCTACCACATTCTGTCCCTTAGAAGTGAGTCACAAAGGACGGCCCACATTTGTGGAGAGGAGTTAGACTTCACTTTTTTTTTTTTTTTTTTGTGGAAGATTAGCGCTGAGCTGACATCTACACCAATCCTCCTCTTTTTGCTGGGGAAGATTGGCCCTGAGCTAATATCCACACCAATCCTTCTCTTTTTGCTGAGGAAGATTAGCCCTGAGCTAACATCTGTGCCTATCTTCCTCTACTTTATATGTGGGGCATCTGCCACAGCATGGCTTGACACGTGGTGCTAGGTCCACACCTGGGATCTGCTGGTGAACCCTGGGCTGCCCAAATGGAACGTGTAAACTTAACTGCTGCACCAGCAGGCGAGCCCTTAGACTTCACTTTTTGAAGGAAGGAGGTCAAAGTATTTGTGAATAGATTTAAAAACCACCATACAGATGAAAAAAAGAACAAATAGCCTTCAGGGTCTGCGCTCTTCCATCCTAACCTGTTACACCTTCTCCTTTTCTGTCTCTAATCTAGAACAGAGGGGCCCCAGGCCCAGACGGAGCCTTGGGCAGCAAAGGACAGCCCATTGACACGGACCAGCTGAGGCAGGAAAGGGACAAGACACTCGAGAGAGCGTCTCCACAGCAAGTACGGGGTTGAGGGACCCAGCAAGGCCGTGCCGGGCAGAGCTGCTGGACGAGGTGTGTGTGTGAGTGAGCTGGAGGTGGTTGGCAGGAAAAGCACCCGTCCCGGCTGAGCCCATGCTCCTGGGGCTGCGGGGTCAAGGAGACAGTGCACAGCTGGCCGGGCCTTCAGGATCCTGGAGGTGCTCGGGGCCGGCGCCTTCAGTCAACACTCCAGGACACCGGGTCCCGGGGAAGCAGGTGCGTATTCGAGGTCACAGGTGCAATGGAGGGGGTGGGATCCCCGCTGTGTCTTCACCCCCACATCACTGCCTTTGCAGTGAATTGCCTGTCAGGAGCCACGCCTGGCAAAGATGGAAAAGGAAAAGGCTGTTATCGACGGAGCAGGAGGGGTCCAGGCTGGAGGCTGGAGGGAAGTCACCACGGGCCCGGACGGTCAGGACGGCTTCCTCCTTCCAGTAAGAGGATGCATGAGGAACATGCCTAAGGGGGAAGGGGCGGTGGGACAGTGGAAGTCAGTAGAATAAGTCAGTCCACACAAGACAGACTGATGAGCTGACTTTCTAAAGCAAAAAAAAAAAAAAAAAAAAAAGCAGTAAATACAAAAGAAATACTGGCCCTGGAAACAAACCATGCCTGTTTACTGGACTAAGGCACACACAGATGTGCTGTGTAAATGGCAGTGAAATATGCTAATAGACAAGCCTGGCGTTAATCACGGGGCCAATGATTCTCGCTGTGCTGCCATCGAGTGAGCGTTTTCTAGAGCGTCCTGTGCTCTCTGCTGGCCGGGGGCTGGGGGAGGGCCCCAGACCTCGCGCTGTGCCTGGCCCAAGTGGTGACAAACTCGGAGTCTTCCGGGAGGCAGCAGATGACCAAGTGGAAAGCAGTGCAGAATTGTTCAAGTGGCGGCAGCTCGGTTCCTGCCTTGATGGGTTTTCCCGGGAATCTGCCGTGGGCGGTGGCAATCTTCGGAATGACAGGGGCCAGAGGCAGGACCTGCCCAGGCTGGTCTAATCGGAAAGGGCACTGGTGGGACGGATGCAGGGGTAGCTCGGGACCCTGTGGGGCTGGGCGTACAGCCAGCCTCACGAGGTGGGACTGAGCAAGGCAGCTGCTGCCCCCGCCTTTCCTTCTCTCTTTCCTCTGCTTCTCTCCCTGCAGTCTGGCCTTCTCTGCTCCACCTCTCCAAGGTGGGACATGCTGTGTCAGCCCTGTGTGCTCCCAGGCCCCGCACCAGCAGCCCAGTCCCTGCTCCAGACTCACGGGAGGATCTGATTGGCTCGGCCCCTCCCTGGCGTGTGATCTCCAGTGTGCAGTCAGCCGGGACCAGGGGGCACGTCCCTGCATCCTGGGCTTTCCCAGGTCCCATCTCTGCTTTGGCACTGTTCCCAGACAACGTGTGGAGCAGACACCCTAGGATGGGGCTACTGCCGGCGCCTGTGGTTGATGGAACTCTCGAATGCAGTGTCTCCCCAGCTGAGCCAGGCAGCTTCCCCTTCTGCATTCTCCACGCCTGCGCACTGACTGCGCCCGTGGAGGAGGGCCCTGCTCCCTGGATCTCCCCCTGCCAGGGCTGCAGGAGACTCCCTGGAGGCGTGTGGTCGGGGTGGGCTGTGAGAACCCTGAGGCACCCCGCTGAGCTGCGGGCGTCAAGCCTCTGTCTTCCCGGGTTTGCTTCTCCCTCTTTTCCAGTCTAGTTAGAACATTTGCTGAGTGTCTGCCGTGTGCAACAAGCTCAGGAAAGAGAGGATCGGGTGAGACGGATCAGTGGAGGGGGCAGGTCCCAGCGACGCAGGCAGGGCCGGGCCCACCGCCTCAGTCCCTCCTCCTGGCCTGTGAGGTAGCCCCCCAGGCTGCTTTGCCCCATACTCCGGGGTGTGGGAAGTTTCCGCGTCATGGCCCCCCGCAGGACGGCTTCCCTCCCCCTCTCCCTTGCCCCCCAGGGCTTTGTAAGAGTCACATGGGACAGTGTGCATGAAAGCTCTAATTAAGAGTAAAGGATTACATGAGTGTATTTTTCAGTCAAAACCATAAAAGAAACCTTCCCTAAGGTTGGCCCAAGTGCTCCTGCTGATGTGGGAGGAAGCTGGGTCTGGGGGCTGCATCCTCCTCCCTGGCACGGAGTACGTGCGAGCTTTCGGGGTGCTGAGGAAGGTGGGCCTTGAGGACCGGGCTGAGAGAGCTGGCTTTGATCCTGTTGGCAGGGCTGTGTTGACAACAGTCTTCTGGGAGGGGACCAGCCCACGCAGAGCTGGGGTCCCACGTCCTTTCTCGGGGCTCTGAGTCAGTTCTCAGGACACCGTGTGGCGGCTCCCAGTGGGCGTGCCGGTTGTGCATCCGAGTGTGCTGCAAGGTGTATGCTGCTCTCACGGCCCCTCTCCCCTCCACGGGCCGCAGTCCTGGACACGCTGGGAGAGCTTCTCCTGGCAGCAGGGCGGGGGGCTGTGCAGCCTCCCCCGCCGAGTGGCTTTGCCGCATCCTTGCACACTCCTCCCCCAGACCCCACGCTTCACACCGCCTCCGCCTCTCGGCTCTCCTCCTCTCTTCCTCATTCAGGGCGCTGGGTTTTGGTGCTTGTTGCCCGCAGCGGCAAAGAGCAAGGAATGACAGGTACCGCCAAGACTACTTGGCTGTTTAAGCAATCAAAGTTTATTGATAAAGGGAAAAAGAACGAGGAGCAGGAACAAAGGGGAACAACAAATCGGTACTCACAACATCCACACCGCAATCCGCCGGGGAAGTCCCAATAGTCTGTATGGCAGGTGGGATGCCGATTGTCCGGGTCTGAGGCACAGCATCCTCTCCTCAGCGAGACTCCCAATTGTTCTATGCTGTGACTCCCTTTTATCCTGAGGTTCTTCCTCTGGGTTCTGACTCAGGGTTTCAGACATTTGGATAATTTGAGTTATTTCTTCTTGTTCCCACAGATGGGATGCTTCTCTCTTTTTTGTTCCCATGGATGGGATGTTTCTAAAGTCCCATCAGGTGCCCGTCGGGGTGGCCAGCCCAGACAGGGAACATGACGCAGGACATATTCTTTGTAACTTGTGCCTTAGAGTCAGGGCTGAAGTGGCCGTCTTTGGCCCCGAGCCCAGACACATTCCTTCACGTAGGGCGCAGGCCCAGTGTCCTTGGAAGGCGGGGAGGTCAATGAACTCTGCATAGTGCTGGAACCTGGTCTGAGGTCCATCTCAGGCCCCTGAGTTCTGAGTTCACCTGGACCCCCTCCCCAGCATCGGGACCTCTGGACGAGATCCCTGAGAATCATCAGATCGTACTGACAACGGCTGCCCAGATGCTGGCTCGGTGGAATCTTGGGTCCACGTCGGCCCCTTGTCTGTGCTGTTAGTCCGCTCCCGCGCCCTCCTGCCGTGGTGAGGGCGTTCAGAGCCCCCCATCTACTGCAACAGCCATCAGGGGATAGAAACGGTAATAATGCCCTTTGTTCAGCTCCTCTTGTATGTCGGCACTGAGTTAGCTGCCTGATCTCGTTTAGTCCTCGGAACAACCTGACGAGGTAGATGTTATTATCATCTCCTTTGTCCAGAGGCACAGAGCGCTGACTTCACCGTCCAGGTTCTCAGAGCTCCGAAGTGGCAGAGCCGGGGTTCAACGCAGATCTGACAGACTGCAGGGCCCCCAGCTCTCAGCCAGGCTGCTGGGTTAGGAGATTGGGACTGGAGCCTTTGAGGATGCTGCTGTTGAAAGAAATTTTAATTTTATTGCAGAGGCTTTGCCCCTCAACTAGTCCCCTGACCTCTCACGAGGGACAGCACTGGACCTGGTTACTCACAATGTCTGTTAACCGTGAAGTCTTTCCTGTGAGGTTGGGAGCTCCTCGAGAGAAGGTGGCATGTCTTACTCATGTTCCCGTCCTCAGAACCAAACATGGTGTCTGTAACTGGTAAGTGTTAATACAGCAGGGATGGGTGCCCAGCCCAAGCCAGGCCAGCTTCTTATGGAGCCAAGGTAGGGAGGGGAAGCTTTCCCTACGGCTGGAGCTGCTCATCTGGAGGCTGATGGCCTGGGGCTGCTGGTCGGCCTCTTGCAGCCACACAGAGCGAGCCTTCCTGAGAACGACGTCACTGCGGGAAGCCATTCACGGGGAGAGGTAGGTTCCCAGTGACGACATCAGGCACCTGGATGTCATTGACTTGAAGCTGAGATGAGCCTCTCTTTAGTTTCATAAGCCAATGTATTCCCACTTTAGTCTGAGCCAGATGAACTGGGCCTCTGTTATTTGCCACCAACATCCTGACTACTCCAGGGATCGTCCATCGGTGCGTTAGCTGAGCAGGCACTCGGCCAGGCCCCGGAGAGGCCAACCCCGCCTCCCGCTGCAGTCGCATTCCTCCCGGCCAGCTCCAGGGCTAGCAGGGCTCGCCCGTTTCCACACTGTCACTCATGCGGCCCTGGGCCCAGTGCTCCCATGAAAGATGGGTCTGGACCTGTCATCAGATTGCACATTGTCCCCTGCGCCTGGTTATGAAGTCTTTGGCAAATCAGTTCTTTATGGCCTTTTAATCAGGAGGAGATAAACAGGAGAAGGAGCTCAAAGAAATTCTTCACAGAAGACTCCAAGCACTGTTCGTCCAGGAGGCCGTGGCTGCCCCCGTGCAAAGGTTCCGGGAGGCTGGGAGCCCCAGATCACAGGAGCGAAGGTCTGGGCTCTCAGGGGGCCGAGAAGGAGTGTGTGAGGGGAAGGGAGGAAGAAAACCGAGCATCTTCGTTCCACGGCTAAGCCCGCCCGGGGCGGGTGGGGAGCGACATGGGCCTGGGACTGGAGTCTGCAGAGCTGACCCTGGGCCTCCAGCTGCCTCCCTGACACAGTCACTCACGCTGGGCACCTGCTGCCCCCTTGCCAGAGTGGGGCTCTTGGTCCACGGTCGCAGGCCTCCTGCCTCTGAAAGTTTGCAACGGTAAGACTGCTCTCGGGTCCTCATCGGTGGTGCGGTCTGTGTCGACGGGCGCCCTGACCTGCGGGGAAATGCGGAAAACAGGCCCGCGTGGTTTTTCATAAAGCTATATTTATTCAATTGAAAGGACTTCCTTTTATTCTGTGATGGCACCTTTCCCACTCCTCTGGCCTCGCATAGTCCTTCCTGTGGTGAAATGATGGTGATTATAAAGAGTTGTTTACTTGGCAAAATAAAAAGCTTTCAATCGCACGTCCACCCGCCAGTGGTCTGCCTTCCTGACACTGCACAGCACTGTTGGCAGGACGCGGCTTTGCTCGGATCACCCCGGGGACCCCAGCAGGCTGTCACCGCGCACACTTCTCTCTCTCCTGTGCGGTGGCATACGGGACACCCCAGCCTCCCAGGGCAGGTGTCTGGTGAGGAGAGAAGGTTTCCTGGAGACCCGCAGGTGAGAGGGCCTTTTCTTGTATGTGTAGCTCACAATACCCTTTGGTGACTCTGAGGCAGCGTGTAGGCAGGAATTAAGCCCCATCTCACAAATGAGGGGAGTCACCCTCGGAGAAGGTAAGCTGCATGCTCAGAGTCCCTCGATGGCTGTCAGAGGCTGGTGCCTCAGCCACGTGGCACCCGGAGGACGTCGTCGTGCGGACAAGAGCAAAGGTCTTGACCCCCCAGTGCTGAGGTTCTGCCTCTGCCACTGGCCAGTTCGTGGTCCTGGCCGAGGTCTTCCTCCTCTGGCTGGTTTCCGCTCCCGTCACATGGGATAATGGTGATGGAGGTCACGTGTGCAGAGCACCCGGGCACAGAGCAGCTCCCATAAGGTTAGCTCTTGCTGCCACCCCCGTGTAGAAGTGACACAGGGAGGGTGGTGGTCATTTCCACTGTCACCAAATATGCCAGCTTTCTGCCCCTGGGCACGGGTGGGTGCACTCCCAGCCCCTGTGGGTGGGTGGGACCTCGGGACTGGTCCTGGCTGGTGGCGAGTTGTGGAGGAGGTGATGTGTGTCATCTCTGGGTGGAGCAGCAGTGCCTCTGCGTCTGTCATCGTGGAATCATGTGTCAAGGTGGGGCTTCCATCAGCCTGAGCAAGGACTGGCGTCCTCCTGGCTGACCCATAACGGGCAGGCAAGAAAAGAGGAGTGACTTGGTTGTGCTAAGCCCTGAGGATGTTGGGGCTGTCTGTTACTGCAGCTTGTCCCGGCCCGCCCTGACTGTGGGTGACGAGATTCCATGGGGACCCGGGCTCTGGTGAGACTCGTGCACAGGAGAAGTCAGGTACAGCTGAGAGGGGCCTCTTCCACTCTCCTGAGCTCTGAGATGCCCCTGCGTCCTTGAGGAGCCACCAAGGATCCTCACGGCTACTGCGGGGCTGGCTCTGGGCTTGGCATCCTCGCGCAGGGAGGTTCCACTTGCTGGCCTACCTGCACGTCCCATGGCCACAGACCCGTGTGGGAGTCACTGGGGGGACTCTTCCTGCAGCTCCGAGTGTCAGGGGCCAGTTGCCTCCCTGGAGTTTCCTGCCAGTGGAAAACAGGAAAACCCACCAGGGGCCATCAGTGGAACGTGCTGTTATTAAGACAATAAAATGAGACGATGGGAAAGAGAGAGAGCTTAGGGAAGGCTGCTGTAGATGGATGGCTGGGGAAGGGCTCTCCGAGGAGGTGACATTGAGTGGGGACTCGCAGGATGAGAAAGAGCCAGCCAGGGGGACAGCACACCAGGCAGGGGGTGGGGGTAAACATTGCCTGTGCAAATTGTGCTGCATCAGTTCACTAGAGTAGATAGTGGGTGAGTACCCACTGTGTGTCAGGCCTGTGCCGGCTGCTAGGGAGACATCCCTCATTGCTGTCACCAGAGGACAGGGCCGTGACCCTCAGGGAGTTCACAGACGGGGGCTGCGCAGACATAGACCCAACCACATGACGATCTTGGCTTACCTGTCAAGCACCTTACTTGCACTATGCAGCTGTCCTTGTGGCAGCCCTCACAAGTGGCACCTGGTTACCTCCATTACCCAGAGAAGGAGGTGAGGGCCAGGGGTTAAGGACGGACACACGCCCACTAAGTGGCGATGCTGGGACTGAACCCAGGTGGCTGGCTCTGAGCTCCTACCCCTCCCGCTAGGCCGTATTGCCTTCCCCACCAGTGCAGACACGGGCCTGTAAGTGCTGGGAGGAGTGACGCATTGTGGGCTGCAGGCTGCGGTGGAGGAGAGCCCCACACAGACGGCCCCTGGGCGCTGGGCTGGGGGACGCAGGCCAGGGAACCCCAGATGGCATTTCTGCAGGAAGCAGAGTCCCACTGCCGTGGGGCCAGCCCAGGGCCGCCCTGGGTAGGGAATGTTGGTGCCCTTAAGAATCAGGCTTTTCTTCCCTGGGGAGCATTGGAGGGACGGGCAGCCGAAAGCACAGAAGGGACTGAGGGTCCTGAGGCCCCAGCCCTCCCTGACTGTGTGCCCAGTTGGTCCTCTCAATATCCTCAACCAAATCCCCATACGACCTGCTTCAGCCCCCGCTGGGGATGGCCCTTCCAGCGTAGATGTGCTCACCAGCACTGGATAAGTCAGCGTGACACAGGGACCATTTGGAGGCAAAATCTCCGTAACTCTCCACCATAAACACCATCAGCCTCGTTGGTAAATGTTAACTTCTGCAAATAAACTCAGGTGGGTTTCCTCTCTGCCTGGAGAGAGAGGGGTCCGGGTCATCCTCCTGTCCTTCCGTCCTGGCCTGGGGCTGCATGGCATGGCTTCAGGCCCCTCCTCTGGCTAATTTATTCTTTCAGAAAGAAGTGGGTTCTCAGTGTGTCTCCATGTGAAAGTCATTCTCCCTGCGGTGGGCAGAGCCAGGAGGCTCTACGGGTGGAAGTTGGGGCCCGGAGGATGCTGTCCTCCTCAGGTGCCACCTTCAGAGTGACACACTCTGTGCCCACTGCTGCCAGCCTGGAAACTAGGTGTGCTGAGAAGGAGGGAGGTGGGAGCAGAAAGAAAGTGGCGCGCGGCCGGGGAAGGGCAGGAGATGAGGGCCTCAGGACCATCTGTAACTGGCGATGGGGAGCATTAGGAGTGGGAGCAGCGTATGCCGATTTGGGCCAGAGTGGAAGGGCCGAGGGGCAGACACCCCCCTGGGAGTTGGCCTGTGCCCTGGGCAGCCTCTGGAGCCCTGCCTGCAAAGGGACGAGCTTTAGGTTGAGATCTCCTTACTCCTCCCTCCCAATACCGCCCCCTCCTCCTGGAGCCCTGAGGACAAAGCACTGTCCTTGGATCCCTTTCTTGCCCCTCACTGTGGACAAGACCCAACAATGAGCCCTCCGGGCCTGAGCTTCATGGATCTTGAGGAGATCATGGTGAAGTGAGAGGCCGACGGGAAAGGGCCGTGGGCCACAGCCGAGGCCGCGATGAGCACACTCATCTCTGTCTGGATGCTCTCCACGGCCAGTGGGACCTCCATCATCACACTCGGTTCTCAGACGGCCCTGCTGACACCCACTCTCCCCATGAGAAACAAACTAGGGCAGAAGGAATTTTAGGGAGATTCAGATCCCCACGCCCAGAAAGATGCCAGCCCTCGCCTCTTTCTGTCACATTTTTCCTCTCCCCAGGGGGCCTCCCGCCTCTCGTGGGGGCTCCGGGGCTGGGTGAGCTGCTTTATGCTTAACTGTCAGGTGCTACTCTCGGGCAGGTGGTTGGGACCGTTTGCAGAGACCTCGCCAACTGGAGCAGCTTGTGGCACTGTTGGGTATATTGCGTTGGTGCCCGTTTCGGCAGCCTTGGGCTTGTGCTGTTAGAGCCGATGGACGATACGACACGTGATGGAGCTGCGTCCAAACTGCTCCCCCCCCCAGGGAATCTAGGGTGGCCCAGCCTCAAACGTGCCTCCAACTCCCCCCTCTTCCAGTTAACCGCGTTCTGAGAGAGTCTCTGTGGTGTACTGTCCGTTCTGCGTTTAACGTTTATGTGATGGCAGCTGTTGGGAAATCAAAAGCGTCTGTGGTGCTGCCGGCCTGTGGAAGTCACACTGGGGTGCTCTCGCCCCGGGTCGGCTTTTTGCAAAAGGAGGTGCCGGCCTCATCCTCATAGGAGGTTTTGTGGCCCGTCTGCGCCTCAGCTGGGAATTCACCCTGCTGCCCACACGTGCCCTCAGGTTTGAGGTCCTGAAGTTTCATGCGACTGCTTTGATTCTGAGGGCTGAAAAGCGATGTCTGAGCGAACACGCCAGAAGGAGAGGGGGAGCGCGGCCACAGCGTGGGGCGGTGGTGGCGCACTGACGGCAGGACGAGGGGAGACCACTGGCTTTAGCCAGGACACTGGCCTGCTGACCTGGCCTCCCAGCCTCATTGTGGGGCCTGCCAGACCTCTGGCCATCCTGGGTTTCTCCTCCGCCGTCTTCCCACTCCCTCCTTCCCTCCTGGCATCCTCTCTTGTCCTGAACGCAGCTGATTCCTTCCCACCAGCGTTCCCTCTGTCTGCATGGCGCTGGCCCTGTCCTCTGCACTGCTCGCTCTTTCTCATCCTCCCCATCTCGACTCAGAGTCACCAACCCCGAAAGGCCCTGCCTCAACCTGTCTCTAAGGGCCCCCCTTCTTTACCCTCCCTACTTCCTTGCTCCCCATCCGTGGACCCCTGTCTGTAGCGGCCTGTTTGTTGGTTTTCTCGCATATTTACCATATGTGGCCCTGTAAGGAGGTGGCTTGGCCAAGGCAGCCTCTTGGTGGGCCTCCGTCCAACACGCTGGGTGGCAAGACTGTCATTGCCTGGAAGGCCAGCCTAGGACCCCTGGAGTCTGGAGAACAGAACCCTGCAGGGTCAGAGAGCAGGGGTCATGGCTGGTGCTGGAGAGACCCTGGCTGTGGGACCTGTTCCCGGGCCCCTCTCCTGTCTGACACCCACAGCAGCAGCGGTTAGCGGGGCCCTGGGGGTCTCCACACTCCCCTGGCGGTGGTCTCACCTGACGCTTCCCTGATGGGTTTCAGTGGAATGTGGAAGAACTTTAAAATGTTTGACAGTTAAGTATTTTTTAATGTATTGGGGAAAAAATATATATATGTGACTCAGAAATTAAGCCTCTGATTTCATGAGTATTGCTTAAGATGAAGCTGAAGTGTTTTAGTTTTTTTAAAAACATGCCTAATTCAAGCAGACGTCTAAAGCAGGAGTCTGGACACTGCGGCTTGCAGACCAATCTGGCCCGCTGCTTGTTTTTGTCTATAAAGTTTTATTGGGACACAGCCATGCTCATTGGTTTACAAGGCTGCTTTAGTGCTATCGTGACAGAGTCAAATAGTTGTGACAGTGACTATATGGCCTGCAAAGGCTAAAATATTTACTATCTAGCCCTTACAGAAAAAGTACATAGTTGGCCAAAGTCCCTGGGATTTGTGAGGCCCAGAGAGTCTTAGAGCCAGGACACGGGCTTCAGTGGGTCAGCGAGAGCTGAGCCTACAGTCTCGTCTCCGTGCCCCTCTGCCTTTGGAGACGAAGCCTCTTGCCTGAGTCCCAGTGGCATGGCAGGGCCACGCGGCACCCACCCCATGAATGTTCTTCCCTGTGGGGCTCAAAGGCTCTCTCTGGCTCCCTGCTAAAGGCCGAGCCAGGGGTAGATTTATCAGGTGGCTTGAGACTTCCAAGGTGGAGCTAGCCTCTTGCAAAGGGAAAAGTGGAGAGACGAGACGTGCAGGAAAGTGACCATGACGCCTGTGGCTGGACCCAGGGTTCAAACCCAGGTGAGGCCGTGTCAGGGCACACTCCGAGTTCCTGCCCACTGTTCTGTGCCTTATGAAGAAGACTGAGGCTCAGTTAACAATTCAATGATTAACCAAAACCACAGCAGAACGACTTTGTGGATATCCAGGGAGACCGCTTCTCAGAGAGGAGGTTCCTGAGCCCCAGGAGAAGAGTCCGGAACAGGCCTTGAGGGAGACTGGGAGGAAAGGAGGAGGCCACTGTGATTAAGGCGAGGGGGCCCACAGCCTCTCACGTGAATTAATCAGACTCGGAGCAGAGGGCTGTTTGAAAGAATAACATCGTAAAGCTCCCAGACTGGTCGGTATAATTTCCCCTGGCGCCCAGCGTGCGTGAATAACACACAGTCAAACAGAAGAGTAATCAGATTTGAAATATTCCTTTAATAATGCATTTGCCAGATCAAATATTAAAAATAGAAGACGGAGAAAAGGAGCAGCCGTCTTCCCAGTGGCATGGGTTCCATAAATATCACTTCATTAAGCTGTCAGTGTATTTCAAAGGGATGGCCCTAAAACCGGGCCCAGGTTCCAGCCTGCTTGTTGTGACGAGGCAGAGCCTTTGGGCTGTCCCTGTGCGCCCACTGTCATGGCGAGGGGCCATCAGTCAGCAGCCGGAGCAGTCCAGACATCTGCCCAAAGGACGTGTTTATTTATTGGAGTCAAGACTCTTCCATTGGTGCTCCAGTGGCTTCCATCCCAGGCAAACAGCGGGGAATTAATAATGATGATGCTTGACTTTCCCAAGACCTTCCTTGGCAGAGCTTGTACCATCCTGCTGGCATCTCTCTGAGGACGGAGCTAGCATGAGAAGACAGAGGTGCTGTGGCCATCGCAGATCTGTGGCCTGAAGGAGGCGGCTCAGTGGGAGCCCAGGCTCCTGCCGGCCTTGGGCTTTGACAGGGTGGGGGATGAAGGGATCGGCGAGGTCTTGACTCCTTGGTGAGGGTTAGCAAAGCATTTAGAGGGTTACACTATATTTGTGTCTCTACTCAACTTGAGGCCACAAATATTTACTGTTGGGTCCAAGGCCCCATCCAACAAGGAGGAAGAATAATTGCTTAAAATCCAGTTGTCAGACATAATTCTTTGAATGTCAGTGAGATTCACTGCCTTGGCTAAGGCTTTCTGTGCCTATCGCAAAGATGCTGAATTTCCACGAGTATGTTTGGATTGTATGTCAAGGATCCAGGGTTAGTTAACTCTTAAACATGCAGATGCAGAGTCTAACTCTAGTTGATCGGTGATGAGCCTCCACTGTCACGTGTATGAAGAACCTGATTCCTAAGTTCGTGAAAACTTTCCTTTCCACGTCATGTCTGTCCTTTGCCAAAACACTGACTTTGGAAAACAGAGCTAAAAAAGATTAAAGGGTTGAATTTAGTCCAATCATTATCTCATTTGCTCTTCAAGAGTCAAATAACTGGTTGAGCCAGTTATGCATTTTTTTAAAAGTAATGATTTTGTAAACATATGTTAAGTGCCTACTATGTGCTAGGTACCATGTTAGGTGTTTTAGTGACTCAGCAAATCCCAAGATGCATCAGGCCTGGACCTTAACCAGACGATTCGCCCTGGTGGGATGGGGGGGACCTCCTGTCCTTGGCCTCTTCCTTCTGTCTACCATGCTTCTTATCTGCTTACGTTTACACATTACTCTGAAATGCCTTTCACATTCGTGTTCTGCTTCCCCAGCTGCCTTCCCTTCCAGCTCCAGGATTTTGAGAGACCGGATGGGCACAGACCTAGGCAATTGATGCTCTTGGAAGACAAGACACCCTCCCCCGTACCTACTTCCCACCCAGGACCACCCAGATAGCACTGGTCAGCCTGCCACAGGGCTTGCCTTTGCACCATTGCGTTGCCATCCCTTTGCCCCTGGAAACCTTTGGGGGAATTGCCTTCTGAAGCTGTGGGGGATGCCTAGCGCCTCCTGTGGCTCCACACGGGAGTGCTTCTCACCAGGTACAGGCAACGCGATGTTCTCCCTTCACTGCGCCCCAGGGGCTAGGTCCTACCTGCACCTCCTCATCCAGAAGGGCTGCCCCGGGTGTCCCACCCCATAATTCTCCCCCTGTGGTAGCAGATGCGTTCCCACCCCTGTGTCTCCCCTTTGGCCTGCACCATTCGCATGCACACCACGATTCCACCGCAAACCCCGTGACTCCGCCTGAGGCTGTTCTCTGGCGGCAGGAACCTGCCTTGCTGCCCCAATGCAGGGCAGCCTGGAGGTGCCTGGGAGTCCCCACCTCCAGGAGCAGCCCTCAGCCGGTGCCCCAGCTTCTGTGTCCTGGAGGGACCATGCTCTGCACAGTCTCCCGAGGTCCCCAACAGGACTGAGCTCCAGTTGCCCATAGCAGTAACCTGCCACTCATGGCAGCACAACCTCTGTTGGCTTCCTCCTCCTCCCTGTCGCTCCCAAGCCACTGTCTGAGGCTCCCAGGATCGCCTCCCAGTGAACAGGAGTCTTCAGCCTCCGCGTCTGTGGAAGCCAGCCTGAGTCACTGGTCCCAGGAACTCACCACACACGGATTTCTGCAAGGGCCCTCGTGCACACCACACGTGCTGTGCTTGGATCACACCGTGGGTCAGGATTGCCAGTGCTCAGGGACTAGCCATTCTTCAGGGCTTGTGTCTGACAAGGACTCCTCCTGGAAGCCCTGTGCACTCCCAAGCGGATTCCACCGCCTCCGCCTCTGTCCTCGGGTCACACAACGTGTGTCCCCAGAGTAGGGGCTATCTGTTCTGTTCTGCTCTGCTCTGGGGTCACTTATATGTCACTCAGCCTCCTCACCACCCCAACCCCCAGGCCTGGGAGCTGTCTGCACTTAAGACCAGAGACCACCCCCTCAGAAGCCTGGAGCGGCCAGTCAGATAACACCACTGAGTCCAGGGGCCAGGAGTCCAGCACAGGTAAGAGTGGGGCCTGGGATGAACTCGAGAGCAAGTCCCACCAGAATTTCATTTGAAGGGAAAGAACAAACTGCCTGCTAAACGCGGAACATCTGTGGGCCGGACGCTGAATTGAAGGAAGATCCCTTTCACCTGGGCGGGGGCGGAGGTCTCGCCTTTCTCATCACAGCCCCATGGCCCAGGATGCAGCACTGCCTAGAGAGGGGGTGTTGTATAAGCTCCTTCATAACACAGAGGGAGTGGCGGGGCATGGGTGGGGAGGGAGCCGTGCCGACAGTACCACTGTTCAGGACAGTCCCTCCCGGGTCTGGCTGCCCAGAGAGGGCATGTTCTCACCTGCTCTCAGGCAACTCCGTCTCCGGGGTCTTCCTCGACCAGCACAGGGAGCGAAGAGCTCCAGCCACCTGGGTTTTTCTCTTCCCTTCGCGATGGAGGCGCTGGTGACTGGGGCATTTCTGGGTCCACACCCGACCTGGCTCACGACCTGTATCTAGGCTGACCAGACTCCCGTGGGCCCTGTACCTGGGCCTGCGGGAGCACGAGAAGGCTCTCCCTGGGACACAGGGAAGTCTGTTCAGCCTCTCTCATCCACTTTCAGAATTTCTCGTGTCTGATGCTACTGGCACAATTATCGACTGAATATTTTTCCTTAAGTAGGCTTCGTGTTCTCTCCCTCTCCCCATGTGCTGGAGCCTAACTGAGACTTTCTCCTTGATGCAAATGCAAGGACTGAAAGAGCTTTGAAAAGGGAGCGGCTTCTTCCTCTCCCTCTGATGGTCCATGTTTTTTAAAGTCCTTTTATTGCGTAAATCATCCCCATTCAGACCCCAGTTTAGTTCAGGCACCCACAGGGATTTTCACCACGGCCCCGCCCCCTCAGGGAACCTGCCTGACATAGGAGGGGTCAGGACCAGGGTGGAGGTCGTAGGAAGCTGGGCTCGATTTGGGAGATGGGCTCGGGGGTCCCAACTGAAGCAGGGTTTTCCTCCTTTCCTCACCTTCTGGGATCTAGTCTGGAGTTGTGGGGGGCCCCGACTTTCATAGAAGCGCAGCCACAGCGAGCTCAGTGGAGTGCAGGGACAGCACCACACTCCTCAGGGCTGTGGGAGCTGAGGATGGAGCCCTGCGGCCCTGAGGCCATGAGTGGACAGAGAGAGGTGGGCAGGGGCCACCACACCAGAGAAGAGTGTCTCTACCTCGCCAGAGTTGCTGGCAGGTGCCAAGCTCCAGCCCAGGTACACGGGACCCCTGACCCTGCTCTGTTGGCAGGCAGGGGAGGGGAGGGTTCGGCACCCTGGGGTGCTTTGCCGGCAATCTGGAGAGAGAATGAGTGCACATGTGTAGGCAGCTCTCTCATCTCTGGGGGCTCCAGTGACGCCCATCCTGGGGCTGTCTTGGTCGCTTTGCTCAGTCCAGTATCAGGGTCTTTTTTCCCCGTTGTAGGGTCTGCAGCCTGCGGGATGTGGACTCACAGATGGGCAATGTGTCCCTAGGTCTGGATTGACCAGAAAAGCTGCTCCCTGGCCTCGGTGTGGGGAGGAGACACCACTCGTGCTCCTGGAGCCTCCTTCCCAGAGGAGGGCACCAACCCGGGGGCACTGACAGCTCTGAGGGAGCACCACCCCACGCCAAACTCAATGGAGGGACCAGGCTGCTATCTGGGGCCACCGTAGAGGGAATTGCCTGCCTGCCACCTACCTAAGGGATGGGCTCCCTTCCTCTGCTGGGACCTCCATGGGCCTATCGTGCCCACAATCCATGAGCCGTGGCCCCCAGGCATTGCCAGGAAGCAGTCTACGTGAAAGGACGACGTGTCTAATTTTGCAGCTACGTGGAGGATTTGTCACACAGAACCATCCGTTCAATCTAGACCATCACTAAAAGCACTCCGGATAATAAATCTTCATTTTGTATTAACTGGAGAGGCAGCCGCCTTCTCAGAATGGCTGTTCCCGCGTAATCATGATAAATGGAGAATCCTGGACAGGTGAGTTTTAATAGGCATACAAATGCACTCAGATTAATTAGATTACATTTTTTAAAAACTTTTCTCTTTTGCTCCATAAATCTAAATGGGGGCCTCTAAAAGATAATAGCCATCCACACACTAAAACACATTATGACATCATAAAAGATTATTGGTGCGCATATGCGGTTGGACATTATGGTGGATGCGGCAGGATGGCCCACAAACCAGCCAGAGTCGTGCTGAAGTGCGTGTTTCCCAACACGGTTAATGGACTTCTGGTCAGAGTGTGCAGGCGAGGAGATCGAAGGAACTCAGTGCATATTTCTCCTTCTGAGTGGACCTCTTAAATTGCCATATTTCCCTCCCAGCCCTTCCAGAAGCAGGTTAGATTCCTGCTATACCAGGACGCCCTAGTCACACCTTCCTGCTGGGGAAGAGAAGTAGAGGGCGCTGTTTGCCAGCCAAGGGGTGTCGGGGAGACCAGGTCCATCAGACAAGTCTTCAGATTGAGGGGCTCGGCGGCCACCTGTAAATCCCACTGCCTTTTCTCCATCTCACCCGAGGTTCTTAGGCTTTCTGTGGCGAGAAGAGAAATGTGCCACCATGAGGAAAGCACACATTGGCCTTTATGAAGTTGAACATTTGGAAATAGCTAAAAGGCAGACAAAGGTAGTGAGGCAAGAGAAGAGTTATTAGGAGGTGAATTTGTCATGGTCCTACTGCCTACCAACTGAGTAAGGACCTGCACTCCTCTGATGCCATCTCACTGGGCTGTCACCCTCCTTTGAAGCCGGCATTGCTACCCTGTGGAAACAAAGGGGGGAAATGGGGCTCAGTGAGGGGGACCACCTGTCAGATGGAGTGAATAAAGTACAGGACACCCAGTTAAGTTGGAATTTTAGATAAACAAAATAATATGTGTTGATTAAAGTAATTCATAACCAATCTATAAATGAAATTTGGATGAGTTTATTCTGAGCCAGATGTGAGGACTAGCTTAGCCCGGGGCCTGCCTTTCCCAAGGAAGGAAGGGCGCCAAAGTAGTGGGGTGCACAGAGTGGTTATGTACCCTCAAAGAGCATGTTTCACACATGATTGAAATGTCCCTTTTACAATAGTCACGAGACTGCCCTGTTGTTACAACAACCGATGGGCACAGCAGGGTGGCAGGTCTGCTGTCTCGAGCTGGGTGGTCACAGGTGAGCTGGGTGGTCAGAGGTGAGCGCAGCAATCAGTTCCTAGCCTAAGGAAAGATGCTTCTCCTTAGGAAATGCCAGTGTGGGGGAAGTTGCACCTTTATCGTTCTTGCCTTTGGGACACAGCAAATGCCTAAAGCAGATGTACAAGGCATGCTCAACGGCCACGTCAGACCCTTTTGGAAAACAAGCTCAGGCTGAATTAGGTTTACACCACACGGCTTCCTCATATATTCCAATATATCCTATTGCTTGCCATTTATTTGTCATATATAATTGAGATAAATTGTCCGTTAAGTCTGTCCAAAAACTTTTTTTCATCTGAAATTCAAATTTAACTGGGCATCCTGTGTCTTACCCAGCAATTCTAGGCCAAGGTCAATGTCACATAACCATCAATTGGCAACGTCAGGACTTAAACACACTCTGATATGGTGGTTTTGACCTACACTTCCTGCCCGATCCATCACCAAATTACACTTCAGGGCGACTCTCTCCATCCAAACTGGTACTGTGGCATCAACAACTCCCATGGGCCGTACTTGTTGGCTGAGCTCACTGTGGAATAGTGACAAGGTCTCAGATCGCAACATGGCTGCAGCTGCCAAACCAAATTCTGTGCTGTCTCCTGGGGGTTTGGTGGAGGAAAAGCGACCTGCACATATGCCACCAACTGAGACAGGGCCCGTCCTGCTGAGGGAGGCAGTGAGGAGAAGGGGTGGTTTGGGGCATGCTGGAGGTATGAGGGCGGCGGTGTCCCCATGTCCCTGTCCGTGTCGGGGTGACTGGAGGCCTGGATAAGTGGGCTGCCCTGTGTCTGGCACGCTGCTTTGAGTCACCTCCCACTCGCCTGCCAGTGTTTCCTGTCCTGGTGTATAAATCTATATTTCTCTGCTGTCTTTCCTTTCAAGCCACTCTAATCACCAGCAAATAGACTGCGTGCATCAGTCTGGAGCACAAACAATATTTGTTTCCCTTGTCTGAGCCATCCCACCTCTTCTGGTTTCGACAGCACCTGCAAAGGACAGACGTCCTCCTACAGGGACCTGTAGAGTTTCCTTCACATTGTCTCTGATCTGTGGCTCTTGCAGCGGAGGGAACCATCCCCCACTGTTCACATTTCAACCCGGGCAGCAGAGGGCGCTCTAAAGCCCGGCCTCCCGTCAGTGACTGTGTATATTTAAAGGCTGTAATTAAGGGGCCGTCAGTCAGAATTCCCATCACAGGTCCCAGCCTTGAAGTGGGTAACTTGGACTCTCTAGCTCACAGCATGTTTTGAAATCTGACATTTGGATACCCGGCTTGGGAAGAGTCTCCATTTGAAAACAGTAAATAGACGGGAATTCCAAAGTCAGTCCACACTTTGGGACAGGCAGGGACGAGCGTTTTAGATGGAGGAACAGCCTAAGTCCGTTCCATGATCAGACGTTGATCACATATCTCCTGTGTCCTGAGCTCTGAGGACAGGCGCTATTGAAGAAGGAACTGCCCTTGGCCAGAAGAAGCTCGCCACCCAGTGGAGGACAGTGACTCCCAGTCGGATGGACTGCCACACCACGTGGCAAAGCATGAGTGAGGAATGGAGGAATGGGATGCTGGGGTTCAAGAGAGGAGAGTGATGTGGTGGGTTGGAGAGTAGGGTTTGTGACCAGGGAAGCTGTGGAGGGCACTGGGACCAAGTCAGGAGGGAATTTGTGTGCTGGGCTAAGGGGCTGGCACTCCATCCTGAAGCCAAGGGTGGAGGGCAGGTTCAGCATTAGGATGGGAGGGAAGAGTAATATAGATGTGCAGAGCCTTGTTTTAGAAAAATTGTCCCCAAATTCCCAACCTGGACTGTCTGGCTGGTTGCATCCATGCCCTCTGTCATCAGGGGGCAGTGGGGTTGAACAGGGGGCAGGGACACAAGCCAGGAGCCTGTCACAACTGTCCAGGGCAGAGGTGATAAATGGCCACCCAAGACTGAGCCCAGCTTGTGGAATGTTTGCCCAGTGTCCATCCACTGGTAACGGATAATCAAAATATGCTGTAGCCACACACGGGAGTGCTATTCAACAGCAACAATGAAAAAGGAGTGAAATACTGATGCACGCCACAACACGAATGAACCTTGGAAAGCTTATGTTGCGTGAGAGAAACCAGACTCAAGAGTCTGTGTATTGGATGATCCCATTGATGGGAAACGTCCAGAGTAGGCGAATCTACAGAGACAGAAAGTGGACTAGTGGTTGCCTGGGACGGGTGCAGGGAGAGGAATGAGGGGTGACTGCTAATGGGTACAAGGTTCCTTGTTGGGGGGATGACTAGATTTTAATGGTTTCACAACTGTTTTGTACTTTTTAAGTAGGTGAATGATATGGAATCTAAATTGTATCTCAATAAAGACGTTTAAAAATCAAATTGAATCACTTGCCAGCATTTAAAAATTACCGTATTTGATATAGAAAATCCAGACATTGTTTGCCTTAAAAGGAGAGAGAGAGACAGAGAGGAGGAGAGTGATCTGACGGCCCTGGCAGTCGTAGATCTGGGCCCCACGCGGCCGCCACAGTGGAACTGCGCAGCGAGGGCTCTCTCTCGTTTACCACAGTCCCCACCACGCCCGCTTATCACCCCAGGACTAGCTCCTGTGCCTGTTTGAATTTGTGACGCCCTAGTTAAGGCAAGAGTAAAACGCAAAATGTTTAGCATCAATATTTTGGTCCTACTTTGGGCCAAAGACAGTGAATGAGCTGCTGTGAACAAAACGAACAAGACCATTGCTCTCAGAGGGCAACGTGATACAAAACCAGAATCAGCGGAAGGAGTTTATTTCCTCAAAGTAACCGACTGAGCGGTTTGAACAGCTGTTCTCCAATCCGGGAACTGAGCTCCTCTTTCCCTCTCTGCTGGTCTCTGCACACACCACCCACGGTGTTTCGAACTTGGAACATCCGAGCAAGGACTCGCAGGGCTCTGGGAATTTACTCCACTGTCTTGTCAGAAGAAGGTAAAACTAGGAAGGAATTCTCCTGCTGCAGAGTTTTCCCCACGACTCCTGTGAATACACAAGAATTCCATTATAGGCTCTCGCTCTCTCTTCATAGGTTAGGGGGAAAGGGAAGGTGGTGTTAACCAAGGAAAGCAAAAGATGCAAGTTAGGGGAACTCGCTTACTAGGTCATTCCTTCAGCAGACATTGACTGAGTGTCCACCGTGGGTAGTGTACTAGGGGACTTTTAAATCCAATTCGGTGCCCAAACATGAGATGTAGTGTCTTTGTCCTCCACCCATCAAGGAGCACACAACAGTCTCCCATCTCCCCCCTCCCTCCTTTGGTTCTTCTTTCTTCCTTCCCTCCTTCCTTCCTTCCTTCCCCACCTCCATTCATACAGTCACTCATAGTGCCCACTGTGTGCCAGGCACTGTGAGAATTGCTAGGGAAATAGTAGCGAGCAAAACACATAAGAATCCTTTCCTTTGTCAAATTTAAATTCTAATGGGGGAAACAACAGTGAGTAAGGTAAATAGGCACATTATATAGTATGTCAGATAATGATGACAGTTTCCGTGTGTTTATTGAGATATAGTTGATATACCATAAAATCAACCATTTAAAAATGTTCAATTCCCTGGTTTTTAGTATAATTACAAAGTTGTGTGAACTTCACCACTCTTTAATTCCGGAACATTTGCATCATGCCCCAAAGAGATCCCTCGGCAGCTTCTAGTGTCCTCTTTGTCTCCATGGATTTGCCTTTGCTGGATAAGCGGGATCATGCAATGTTTATTTTTCTGTGTATGCCTTCTTTGACTTAGCATGATGTTTTCACAGTTTCTCCATGTTGTAGCAGTCAGTCCTTCATTCCTCTTTACGGCTGAATAATATTGCATTGAATGGATAACCACATTGTGTTTATTCATTCATCAGTTGATGGACATTTGGGTTGTTTCCACTTTCTGGTGATTACGAATAATAACTCATGTGAACATTCATGTACAAGTTTTTGTGTGAATAGTTTTGGGGCATATATCTAGGAGTGGAATTGCTGGGTCATATGATAATTCTATATTTAACATTCTGAGGAATGCCAAACTTTTCCAAAGTGACCACACCATTTACATTCCCACCAGCAACGTATGAGGGTTCCAATTACTCCACATGCTTGCCAACACTTGTTATTGTCTGCTTTGATGTACATGTGTATCCACGCATTGCCATCCTAGTGGGTGTGAAGTGGTATCTCATTTGGTTTTGACTTATATTTATCAACCATTTGCATGTCTTCTTTGGTGAAATGCCCGTTAAAATGCTTTAACTATTTTAAAATTAGGTTGTCTTTTTTTTCTTCCAGGAGAAGAGTTGCCTCGAGCTAACATCTGTTGCCAGTCTTCCTCCTTTTTTCTTCTCCACCCCCAAAGCCCCAGTACACAGTTGTGTAGACTTGTAAGTCCTTCTGGTTCTTCTTTGTGAGCTGCTGCCACAGCAGGGCTGCTGGCAGGAAAGTGGTGTGGTTCTGTGCCTGGGAACCAAACCCAGGCCACCAAAACACCCTGGTGCTTAGATCCATTTGGTCTAAGAGATCATCCAAATCCAATGTTTCCTTATTTAGTTTCTGTCTGGATAATCTAGCCATTGTTGAAAGTGGGGTATTGAAGTCCCCGACTAATATTGTATTGTGTCCTATTTCTCCTTTCAGATGTGTTAGTATTTACTTAATATATTTAGATGTGTTGATATTGGGTGCATATATATTTACAGCTATATCTTCTAAATGAATTGACCCCTTTATCATCATATAATGACCTCCCTTGTTTCTTGTTACCATTTTTGGCTTAAAGTCTGTTTTGTCTAAATATAGTTACCTCTGCTCTCTTTTGTTTTACATTTTCATGAAATATCTTTTCCCATCCCTTCTCTTTGAGCCTGTGTGTGTCCTTGAAGCTGAAGTGCGCCTTTTGTAGGCAGCTTATAGTTGAGTCTTGTTTTTCAATCCATTCAGCCACTCTATGCTTTTGGATTGAGGAATTCAATCCATTTACATTTAAAGTATTTATTGATAGGCAAGGACTTACTAATACCATCTTGCTAATTGTTTTCTGGTTGTTTTGTAGTCCCCTTATTCCTGTCTTCTGCTTTTGTTGTCTTTGTGGATTGCTGATTTTCTGTAGCAGTAGCTTTGATTACCTTTTCCTTGTCTTTTGTGTATCTACTGTAGATTTTTGCTCTGTGATATTCTGAGGCTTACATAAACACCTTATAAAGACAGCAGTCTGTTTTAAGCTGATAACAACTTAACTTTAATCACATATAAAACTCCACCCCTTACTCCCCCTCCCATAATTTATGTTTCGATGTCACAATTTACCTCCTTTTATATTACGTACCCATTAACAAGTTATTGGAGCTAAAGTTGTTTTAAATCCTTTTGTTCTTTAAACCTTCACAGTGGAATTAAGTGATTAACATGCCACCATTTTACATTATTACAGCATTCTGAATTTGACTATATGCTTACCTTTACCAGTATGTTTTACATTTTCGTATGTTATCACATTACTGTTAGTGCCTTTTCATTTCAGCTTGAAGAACTCCTTTCAGCATTTCTTGTAAGGCAGGTCTAGCAATGAACTCCCTCAGCTTTTGTTTGTCTGAGAAAGCCTTTATTTCCCCTTCATTTCTGAAGGATGCCTTTGCTGGGTAAAATAGTCTTTGTTGGCAGGTTCTTCTCCTTCAGAATTTTGGTTATATCATCCCACTCTTTCCTGGCCTACAAGGATTCTGCTGAGAAGTATGCTGATAGCCTTAGGGGGGTTCCCTTCTATGTGAGACATTTTTTCTCGTACCGCTTTTTAAAATTCTCTCTTTGTCTTTGGTTTTACACAGTTTTGTTATAATATGTCTTGGATAAGATCATTTTTGATTAAAATTTTGGGGTGACCTATTAGCTTCATGAATTTGGATGTCTAAATCTCTCCCCAGATTTAGGAAGTTCTCTGCCATTGTTTCTTTAAATAAGCTTTCTGCTCCTTTCTCCCTCTCTTCTCATTCTGGGATTCCAATAATATGTAGATTGTTTCTTTTAATGTTATTCCATAATTCACACAGGTTTTCTTCACTCTTTTTCATTCTTTTTTCTTTTTGCTCCTCTGACTGGATGATTTCAAATGATCTGTCTTCTAGTTCACTAATTCTTTCTTCTGCTTGATTGAGTCTGCTGTTGAAGCTCCCTATTGCATTCTTCAATTAGTCATTGCATTATTCTACGACTGTAGGATTTCTGTTTGTTTTTAATGGTTTATATTTCCTTGTTGAATTTCTCATTTTGTTCATGCATTGTTTTCCTAATTTTATTTAGTTGTCATCTGTGTTTTCTTTTAATTCCTGAATGTCTTTAAGAGGATTGTTTTGAATTCTTTGTCAGATACTTCATAGATCTCCATTTCTTTAGGCTCAGTATTGGAGTCTGATCAGTTTCCTTTGCAAGCAAACTCCTTCACCAGTCAGCCTGTCTGGAGATTCTGTATGGGCCATCTGGTTGTGTCCTGGGATTGGCTTGCTGCTGGAGTACTTGAGTAGCCTGGTGCTGGGGTGAGTCAAAAACCTGGATCCATGGTAGTCAGTCTGGTGCTGGGCCCGGCTGGGACCTTGGGTTCATGGGTGTTACCTTGGAGCCTGGTTTGTGGGTTCTAATTGGGAGCCTCAATCCAAAGAAGCTGCCTGGAGCTGTGGGAGTCTGCTGGGGCTAGTGAGCCACTTCAGGCTGCTAGAGCAGGCCCATGCTGGGGTGAGACAGGACCCTGGGTTCATAGGAGACTGAAGGGAGCTGGTTCCTTGGGACTTTCATGAGGAAGGGGGAGCCAGTAATTGCCAGGATGAGCTGGGGGCCTGAGTTTGCAGAGTAGGCGGGTACTGGGGTGAGCTGAGGTCTGGATTCACAGGTGCCTGCCAGGAGCCTGTTGCTAGTGATGCTACTTTGGGATACTAGCATGGACAGGCATTGGGGTGAGCTTGGGGCCTGGATTCACAGGAGCCTACAGGGAGCCATCTAGGTCCATGGGAGTCATCCTAGTGCTGGAGTGGGCTGATAGGCCCACAGTGAAATTTACTCTCCTTTTTCCATGAGGAAGGTGTCTCTCTCCATGCTGGACTGCCAGGCTTAGGGTAGGGGTAATGGGCGTAGTCTGAAGCTATCTTTCCTACCCTCCTCAATGTGTCTTTTCTTATTTCTGTGCTTCATTCAGGTGCTGTAATCTCTCACCTGTAATCCTCGGCTCTTTTGAAGGTATTTTTGTGTACAGATAGTTGTTCAATGAATGTTTCTCAGGGGGATTGAGTGGTAGAAATTCTTGTGGTACCATTTAACTGATGTCCTATGTGCTATTGAATTTTGTTTGCTCATATTTTGTTGAGAATTTTGCATCTCTATTCATAAGGGATAATTGTCCGTAGTTTTCTTTTCTTGTGATGTCTTTGTCTGGTTTTGGTATCAGAGCATTACTGGGTTCACAGAATAAATTGCAAAAGTGTTCCCTCCTCTTCTATTTTTGGGAGAGTCATTGAAGGATTGATAATTCTTTTACTGTTTTGCAGAATTCACCAGTAATGCCATCTGATCATGAGATTTTCTTTGTGGGAATATTTGTAGTTACTAGTTAAATCTCTTTGGTTCAGGAGGCAAACTCAAGTTTTCCATTTCTTTTTTTAAAAAAATTATTTTATTGAGGTCACATTGGCTTATCACGTTGTGTAAATTTCAGGTGTACATTTTTCTATTTCAGTTTCTGTATAAAGTTCATCATGTTCACCACAAATAGTCTAGGTTTTCCTCCATCACCATACATATGTCCCTGTTTACTCTTTTGCCCTTCCTCCACCCCCTTGCCCTCTGGTAACCACCAATCTGTTCTCCTTAGCTCTGTGTTTGTTTATCTTCCACATATGAGTGAAGTCACAGAGTAATTGTCTTTCTCCATCTGACTTATTTCACTTAGCATAATACCATCAAGATCCATCCATGTTATTGCAAATGGCCAGATTTCATCTTATGACTGAGTACTGTTCTGTTGTATATATATACCACGTCTTCTTTATCCATTAATCTGACGATAGGCACTTAGGTTGCTTCCAGTCTTGGCTATTGTGAATAATGCTGCAATGAACGTAGGGGTGCATGTGTCTTTTCAAATTAGTGTTTTCATGTTCTTTGGATAAATACCCATAAGTGAAATGGCTGGATCATGTGGCATTTCTATTTTTAATATTTGAGAAATCTTCATACTGTTTTCCATAGTGGCTGCACCAATTTGCATTCCCGCCAGCAGTATACGAATGTCTGTTTTTCTCCACATCCTCTCTAGCACTTGTTATTTCTTGTCTTTTTATTGATAACCAATCTAATGGGTGTAAGCTGATATCTCATTGTAGTTTTGATTTGCATTCCCCTAACAATTAGTGATGTCGAACATCTTTTCATGTGCCTATTGGCCATCTGTATATCTTCTTTGGAAAAACGTCTGTTCATATCCTCTTCCCATTTTTTGATCAGGTTGTTTGTTGTTGAGTTGTATCAATTCTTTATTTTGGATATTAACTGCTTATTGGATATATGATTTGCAAATATTCTCCCCCGGTTGGTGGGTTGTCTTTTCATTTTGTTGATGGTTTCGTTTGCTTTGCAGAAGATTTCAGTTTGATGTAGCCCCATTTGCTTGTTTTTTCTTTTGCTTTCCTTGCCTGAGGAGACATGATTTTCAGAAAGATACTGCTCAGACCAATGTCAAAGAGTGTACTGCCTACGTTTTCTTCTCAGAGTTTTATGGTTTCAAGTCTTACGTTCCAGTGTTTATCTATTTTGAGTTAATTTTTGTGTATGGAGTATGATATGGTCTACTTTCATTCTTTTGTACGTGGCTGTCCAGTTCTCCCAACATCATTTGTTGAAGAAATTTTCTGTTCTTCATTCTGTGTTCTCGGTTCCTTTGTCAAAAATTAGCTCTCAAAAGATATGTGGGTTTATTTCTGGGCTCTTGATTCTGTTCCATTCATCTGATCCATTGTCTGTTTTTGTGCCAGTACCATGCTGTTTGGATGACGATAGCTTTGTAGTATATTTTGAAATCAAGGATTGTGATACCTCCAGCTTTGCTCTTTTTTCTCAGGATTGCTTTGGCTATTTGGGGTCTTTTGTTGTTCCATGTAAATTTTAGGATTCTTTGTTCTATTTCTATGAAAAATGTAATTGGGATTCTGATTGGGATTGCATGGAATCTGTGGATTGCTTTATGTAATATGGACATTTTAACTATGTTAATTATTCCAATGCATAAGCATGCAATATCTTTCCATTTCTTTATGTCTTCTTCAATTTCTTTCTATAATGTCTTATGGTTTTCAGTGTATAGGTCTTTTATCTCTTTGGTTAAATTTATTCCAAGACATTTTATTCTTTTTGTGATCGTAAAGGGGAATCTATTCTTGATTTCTTTTTCTGCTAGTTCATTGTAAGTGTATAGAAATGTGACTGATTTTTGTATGTTGATTTTGCATCCAGCAACTTTACTGTATTTGTTAATTATTTCTAATAGTTTTTTGGTGGATTCTTTAGGGTTTTCTTAATGTGTAGAATTATGTCATCCAAAAATAGTGATAGTTTTACTTCTTCCTTTCCACTTTGGACACTTTTATGTCTTTTTCTTGCCTAATTGCTCTGGCTAGGACTTCCAATACTATGTTGAATAAGAATGGAGAGAGTGGGCATCCTCGTTTTGTTCCTGTTCTCAGAGGGATGACTTTCAGCTTTTCACCATTGAGCATGATGTTGACTTCAGTTTGTTGTAAATGGCATTATTATGTTGAGATATTTTCCTTCTATACCCATTTTATTGAGAGATTTTTTTTTTTATCATGAATGGATCTGCATCTTGTCAAATGCTCTCTCTGCATCTATTAGATGATCATGTGATTTTTAGTCTTCATTTTGTTAATGTGGTGTATCACATTGATTGATTTGTGGATGTTGAACCATTGCTGCATTCCTGGAATAAATCCCATTTGATTGTGCTGTGTAATCTTTCTAACGTTTCATATTTAGTTTGCCAATATTTTGCTGAGAAGTTTTGCATTAGCATTCATCAGCAATATTGGCCTGTATTTTCTGTTTTGTATTGTCCTTGTCTAGTTTTGATATCAGGCTAATATTTGCCTTGTAAAATGAGCTAGGATGCATATTATCATCTTCAATGTTTTAGAAAAGTTTGAGAAGGATAGGTATTAAATCTTCTTTGAATATTTGTTAGAATTTGCCAGAGAATCTGTCTAGTCCTCCACTTTTGTTTTTTGGGAGGTTTTTGATTATGGTTTCAATTTCTTTTCTTATGATGGATCTATATAGATTCTCTATTTCATCTTGATTCAGTTTTGGGATGTTGTATGATCCTAAGAATTTATCTATTTCTTCTGGGTTATCCAATTTATTGGTGTATAGATTTTCATAGTATTCTCCTATAATCTTTTATATTTCTCTGGTGTCTGTTGTAATTTAATTTTTCATTTCTGATTTTATTTCTGCTCAGATTTTTGTTATTTGTTTCCTTTTACTGACTTTAGGCTTTGTTTGTTCTTTTCTTCCTGGTTCTTTTAGGTGTAGTATTAGATTGTTTATTTGAGATTTTTCTTGTATCTTGAGATAGGCCTGCATTGATGTATACTTCCCTCATAGTACTGCTTTTGCTGCACTTCATAGGTTTTGGTATGTTGTGTTTTCATTTTCGTTTGTTCTCAGTTTTTAAAAAAATTTATCTTTTGATTTCTTCATTGATTCATTAGTTGTTCAGTAGCATGTTGTTTAGTCTCCACATATTTGTGACTTTTCTAGCATTCTTCTTGTGGTTGATCTCTAGTTTCATACCATTGTGGTTGGAAAAGATGTTTGATATGATTTCAATCTTCTTAGATTTATTGAGACTTGTTTTTTTCCCAGCATATGGTCAATCTTTGAGAATGTTCCATGTGCATGCAAGAAGAATGTATTTTCTGCTTTTTTTTGGTGGAATGTTTCATATATATATATATACAGAGAGAGTCCTCTTGGTCTAGTGTTTCATTTAAGGCCAATGTTTCCTTGTTGAATCTGTCTGGATGGTTTATCCATTGATGTTAGTGGGATCTTAAAGTCCCTTACTATTATTGTTTTGCTGTCAATTTCTCCTTTTAGGTCTGTTAATAGTTGCTTTATATACTTTGGTGCTCCTATGTTCGGTGCCTATATATTAATGAGGGTTGTGTCTTCTTGGTGTAATGTCCTTTTTATCAATATATAATGTCTATTTTTGTCTCATCCTTTTTGGCTTAAATTCTGGTTAGTCTGATATAAGTATGGCTACATCTGCTGTCTTTTGTTTGCCATTTTCTTGGAATATCATCTTCTATCCTTTCACTCTGAGCCTGTGTTTGTCTTTAGAGCTGAGATGGGTCTCCTAGAGGCAGTGTATTGTTGGGTCTTGTTTTTTAATCCATCCAGCCACTCTGTGTCTTTTGATTGGTGAATTCGATCCATTTACATTTAGAGTGATATATGAGGGCTTAATACAGCCATTTTATCATTTGTTTTCTGGTTGTCCTATATTTTCATTTCCCCCCCTTGTGTTTCTGTCTGTCATTTCAATTTGGTGGTTTTCTGTGATGTGTTTCTCACTTTTCTCTTTTTTTTTAATGTTTTGTGACTCTGCTTGGAGTTTTTGTTTTGTGGTTGCCATAAGGTCTATAGAAGATCTCATAGATGACATATTTCTGCTGGTAGCATCTTATCTCCATTATCCTATGAAGGTTCTGTCCTTTTCTTCTTTCCTTTTCATGTTTTTGTTGTCACAAATTGTCCTTTTCTTAATTGTGAGTTAGTTACCAAATTGAAGTGCTTGTAGTTATTTTTTATGGTTTCTCTCTCTTTAGCCTTTATATTATAATTAATTGTTTTAATTAAGTGTTTACTAACCTATTCTGATATAGAGTTGCAATCTTCTGATTCTTTCTGTCTATTTATCACTTTGCTCAAAGCTTTGTATACCTTTGCATTTTTGTCTCAGGCAGGAGGGCTCCTGTCAACATTTCTTGTAAGGCAGGTCTAGTGGCAATGAACTCCTTTGCTTTTGTTTGTCTGGGAAAGCCTTATTTCACCTTCATAGCTGAAGGATAACTTTGCTGGATAGAGTATTCTGGGCTGATGATTTTTATCTTTTAATATTTTGAATACATAATTCCACCTCTCCTAACCCATAGAGTTTCTGTTGAGAAATCCACTGATAGCCTAATGAGGGTTCCTTTGTAAGTTATTTTCTTCTTTCTAGCTGCCTTCGATATTCTTTCTTTGTCATTGACTTTTGAGTTTTAAGGTAATGTGCCATGGAGAAGGTCTTTTTGTGGTCTATTAGCTTCCTGTACTTGTATATCCAGTTCCTTCACCTGGTTTGAGAAGTTCTCAGCTATTATTTCTTTAAATAAGCTCTCTGCTCTTTTCTCCCTCGCCTCTCCTTTTGGGATACTCATTATCCTTATGTTGCTTTTCCTAATTGAGTCAGATGCTTCTCATAGAATTTCTCTATCTTTTAAAATTCTTTGTTCTCTCCCCTCTTCCCCCTGAATCATTTCTAGATTTCTATCTTCAAGCTCATTAATTCTCTCTTCCATATAGTCTGTTCTATTTCCAATGTTTTCTACTTTATCATTCATGTCATTAATTGTGTTCTTCATCTCCAGAATTTGTTCTTTTTAAGACTTTCAATCACTTTGGTGAACTACTCCTTCTGTTGATTAATTTTATTCCTGAGCTCAATGAACTGTCATTCTGAGTCTTCGTGTAACTTGTTGAGTTTCTTCATGACAGCTGCTTTGAATTCTCTGTCATTTAGGTTGTAATCTTCTGTGACTTCAAGTTTGGTTTCTGGGGCATTGTCATCTTCTTTCTCTTCTGCTGTATTACTGTAGTTCTCATGGTGCCTGATGAGTTGATCCTCTGCAGGTGCATTTCTGGTATTAAACACCTTTCTTACTTGTGTAATGCTTTGGTTACTTTGGTTCTGAGCTACTTCTGGTTGTGTCTGAAAACCTGAACTTTCCACCCTCCACTGCTTCTGCCAGAGGCATGATCAGTGACCTCCTTGTGCTGCTTGTGACTTGGAGGTTGCTGTGACTTGCTTACATTGTTGCTGCACTCATTAGTGTCACCACCAGAATTACCAGCCTCCAAGCACCTCTGTTGCTTCTGGGGTCACCTGGGTCTTGTGTGCCCCCACTGGCTCTCTGTGAACTTGGGTGCTGCTGCCGGTGCACCACTTGCACTGCTGCTCCTGAGTTGTCTGGGGGTGATAGCAGCACTTCTGCTGGGGGTGCTGGGTTCATGGGTGTTGCTACCACTGCCAGGGGCTCAGGGTCTTGTATGCAGCCCCCGCTGCTGCTAGGACCAGTGTTGGGGGTGTGCCACTGGAGTGTGTGTCTTTGGTACTGCTGTGGTTCTTTAAGCCTTAAGTCACAGGTGCTATTGGTATGGGAGGTGTAGGGGCTAAATTGCAAGTGCTGCTGCATTTCCTGAAGCCCCTGGTTTCAGGTAACATCTACCATTGCTTGGGGAGAGGTAGGGGTTGAGCTGTGAGGCTGGTGCTGGTCCTGCAGGCTCTGATCTGTGGCACTGGTATGCTTTTAGAAACCTCAGGTCATGGCCAGCACCGCTGCTGGGGGTGCAGCCCCCAATTCTGTAATGGCCAGTGTCAGAGTTGCCACTGCCAGGGGGAGGAGAGTGGGCTGGGTCACTGGCACCACCACGTATCCTGAAGCCTCAGGTTGCAGGTGCCACCCGCCACTGCTGGGGGAGTCATAGGGGCTGAGCTGCGAGTGTGTTTGCTGCTCCTGCAGCCTCTGGTCTCCAGTACTGGTGTGCTTTTTGAAACCTGAGGTCTTAGATGGTGCTGCCACTGCCAAGGTTATCCACATATTGGGTTGCGCCCCGGTTGCTGCAAGGGACGGTGTTGGAGGTTCTGTCACCAGGGAAGGAGGAGGGGGCGGGGTCACAGGTATCGCTAGTTCTCAGAGTCTCTGGTGGCAGGCCTACAGTGATTCCTGGTGCCTCCGGGAGTGTGGCTGCCTGGATTCCCAGGGCCTCTGTTTCTGGGGTTATCTCAGTTCCTGGGGTCTCTGTTCACAAACACAGCCACAGATCTTGGAATCTCCAGTCTTGGGAGCTGCCATCACTGCTCCCCTAGTTCCACTGCCACTAGGAGGTCCAGTCCACCCACCTTCAGATATGTGGATGTATGGGTGTCTCCGTCATTCTTGTGTGCTGTGCAGAGAGTCACTTGTTGGTCAATGGATGTCTGGCTGGTTGTAAATTAGAGGGGAGAGATGAATAGAACAACTCAGTCTGCCATGATGCTGATGTCACCCCTAATCTCGAATTTTTTATTAATATATGATGTCCTTTGTCTCCTATAAGCTTTTTTGATTTAAAGTCTATCTTGTCTGATGTTAGTATAGTCACTCTTTCTCTCTTTTGTAATTATTTGCATGGAATATCTTTGCCCATCGTTTCACTTTCAACTTGTCTGTGTCTTGGGTCTCAAGTGAGTCTCTTGTAGAAAGGACATAGCTGAATAATGTGCTTTTATCCATTCTCTCAATCTCTGCCATTTTATTGGAAGTGTACATTTAAAGTAATTACTAATAAGCAGAAACTTACTTCTATCATTGTGCTATTTGTTTTCTATATGCCATAGGGCTTTTTGGTCCTCATTTCCTGCATTCCTGTCTTCTTTTGTGTTTAGTTGATTTTTGTTGTATAATGTTTAAATTCCTTCTTAATTACCTTTTGTGTATATTTTATAGTTATTTTCTTTGTGGTTACAATGAAGATTACATTTAATGTCCTAAAGTTATAACATTCTGGTTTGAATTCACAGCAGCTTAACTTCAGTAACATATGAGAAATTCCCCTCCTTTACAGCTCCATCCCCGCCTCTTTCACTTGTTGATGTTGCAAAGTTACATCTTTATACACTGTGTGCTCTATTACAGAGAAAATCACAGGACCCAGTGGTGCCACTTGTGCTAAAGCCCGTGATACCAACCCAAGACTGAATATCTAACCTAATTTCAGTTTTGACCTCCCCCAGAAATGTAGTCTTAACCAACTAGTCTGGAATTTTGTGGTAAGTACCAATGAGGTAATCCATCGTGGGGGCCCTCTCTATCCCCCAGAGGAAGAAGAGGCAATCTGCATGATACAACCCTTGCTGTTCCCTTCCCCACAAAGAGAAGACGTCTTGGCCCAAAACAAACCTTTCTTTTTTCTTGCTAATAACTCCTTACCCCACCATCTTTCCTCTAAAAACCTTGCATTTTGGGTAACTCCTTTGAGTATCTTGCTACTTGCTAAATGGGATGCTGCCCAATTCATGAATAACTTGATAAAACCAATTAGATCCTCAGATTTACTTGGTTGAATTTTGTTTTTTAGCAGTTCTAATACATAAACTAATAATTGAAAAAATACTTCAGTCTCTTGAATTGTGTAGGCAACATTATTTGGAGTTGCAAACAAAAGTTACAGTGATACTAACTTTTACACTAATAATTTTTTTCTTTAAATGTATTAGTCTCTTAAATGATGTAGAAAACAAAAAGCACAGTTACAAACCACTGTTACAACAATACTAGCTTTTATAATGTCTCCTGTGTTTACCTGTGTTGAGATCTTTATTTCTCTGTGCAGCTTTGAGGTGCCATCTGGCATCCCATCATTTCACCCGCAGGACTCCCTTGGGCATTTCTTGCAGCACGGATGGAGTGGTCCCAACTCCCTCAGTTGTTGTTTATCTGGGAATGTCTTGATTTCTCTCTTACTTTTGAAGGATAGTTTTGCCCAATATAGGATCCTTGGTTGACAGGTTTTTAATTTTTTTCTCTTTTTTTTTGAAGAAGATCAGCCCTGAGCTAACTGCTGCCAATCCTCCTCTTTTCACCAAGGAAGACTAGCCCTGAGCTAACATCTGTGCTCATCTTCCTCTACTTTTTTATATGAGGGACGTCTACCACAGCATGGCGTGCCAAGCAGTGCCATGTCCGCACCTGGGATCCGAACCAGTGAACCCCAGCCCACCGAAGCAGAACATGTGCACTCAACCACTGTGCCACCTGGCCAGCGCCAGGTTTTTAAATTTTTGAGCACTTTGAATATATCTGCTCACTGTCTTCTGGTCTCTGAAGTTTCTTATGAGAAATATGCACATAATCTTATTGAAATTTTTTTGTATGTGATAATTTGCTTCTCTCTCGCTACTTTCAAGATTTACTTTTTGTTTTTGACTCTTGGAAGCTTGATTACAGTGTGTCTCTGTGTGGATTTCTTTGAGTTCATCTTACTTGGAGTTCATTGAACTTCTTGGCCATTTATATTCATGTCTTTCATCAAACTTAGGAAGTTTTCAGCCATTATTTTTTCAAGTAATCTTTCTGCCCCTTTCTCTCTCTCTTCTTCTGGAACACCCATGATGCATATGTTGGTCTGCCTGATGGTGTCCCACAGGTCCCTTAGGCTGTATTTGCTTTTCTTCATTTTTTTCTTTCTGTTCCTCAGCCTCTATAATTTCCACTGTCTTATCTTTCAGTTCACTGATTCTTTCTTCTGCTAGCTCAAATCTGCCTTAGAATCCTTTTGGTGAATTTTTCATCGAAGTTGTTGTACTTTTCAGCTCCAGAATTTGTTTTTGGTTTCCTTTTAGATTTTCTATCTCTTTGTTGATATTTACATTTTGTTCACACATAATTTTCTTGACTTTCTCCACATCTTCCTTTAGTTCTTTGAGCATCTTTAAGACAATCGTTTTAAAGTTTTTGTCTAATATATCTGCCATTAAGTCTTTTTCAGAGACAGATTCTGTTGAATTATCTTTTCTCCTTTGAGTGGGCCATACTTCCCTGTTTGTTTGAGTCTTGTGATTTTTCATTGAACACTGAACATTTGAATCTAATAATGTGGTGACTATGGAAATCAGATTCTCTCCCTTCCCCAGGGTTTGCTTTTCTTGTCACTGCTTTTGTTTTGATTGTTTTGTAGACTGTCTCTGTGCCTAGGATCAGCCTGAGGTATAAACTTAATGTCTTCTTCTGAGTCTTTTCCGTGGCAGTCACTTATTTTCCCCTGCACATGTATTTGTGTTTGAACGTCCTGGTCTTTAATGTCTGGATCCTAAAGGGGGAAAAGCAAAAAATGAAGGAGGTAAGAAAGGATACTAGCCTTGTAAGTCTCCTGGAAGTCACTTCAGCTGGAGGAGGGAGGCCTTGCAAAAACGGGGGAAGGTGCAACCACAAAGGCTGCCCGCCTCTTTGCCTGTGCCTCCATGGTCGGAAGCAAGAATCAGTCATCAGATCACCATTCCATGATGTTTGGAGAACAGAGTCCTTTTTTGCCGCCCTGTCTTCTGCAGTCTGTGTGCAAGCTGCTCCAGGAACACGTGCACAGCTGCCTACCTTGTGGCTGGGGGTGGAGAATGGGTAGCTGCTACTGTGATAAGAGGTGAAATTGCCCAAATTAACTTCAACTTGGAATTTGCAAGCCTTCAGCATACTCCAGAGTTCCAAAATAGTACATTGGACAGATCCTGCCAGTACAATTGTTTTTTGGGTCATAACTTCTTTGAATATTCTTTCTGCCCCTTTCTCTCTCTCTTTTCTCCTTTGGGACTCCCATTATGCATATATTAGCACTCTTGATGGTGCCCCAGCCGTGTCTGAGGCTCATTCATTATTCCACTTTTCTTTTCTCTCTATTCCTCAGACTGGATAATCTTAACTGATCAATTTTCAAGTTTGCTGATTCTTTCTTCTGTCTGCTCAAATCTGTTGTTTTTCATTTAGTTATTGTACTTTTAAGATTTATATTTAATTCATTTTTTATAGTTTCTGTCCTTTATTGATATTCAATATTTGGTGAAACATCGTTCTCATATTTTCCCTTAGTTGTTTAGACATGGTTTCCTTGAGCTCTTTCAAATATTTAAAATAACTGATTTAGAATCTTTGTCTTAAGTCCAATGTCTGGGCTTCCTCAAGGATAGTTTCTGTTGATTGCTTTTTTTCCTGTGTATGGGCCAAATTTCTTGTTTTTTAATTTTTTTTTTGTTGAAAACTGGCCTTGCAAATAATATAGTGTGGCAACTTTGTCAATAAGATTTCCTCCTCTCCCAGAGTTTGTTCTTATTGCTGCTTGTTGAAGTTGTTGTTGCTTGTTTGTTTAGTGACTTTTTGAAACTAATATTGTAAAGACTGTATTCTTTGTTGTGTGTGGCCACTGCAGTCTCTACTCAGTTAGCTTAGTGGTGGCCTAGTTATTGGATAGAAATTTCCTTAAACACCTGGAAAGAATGAACTTCCCAGTCTACACTGGAGCATGTCTTGAGCAATCAGCCAGGCAACTGACAACTCTGCTTTAGCTTCCACCCCCTTTTTGTGCAGAGCCTCAAGGTTCACCAGAGGTGAGAACTTTGGGACTTTTCAAGATCTCCCAGAGCATGTGCACAGCCCTGGGATACGTGTGGTCCTCTAGTTTCCAGGAGTATGTCAGAGACTTTCAAAGCTCTTGTGAACATCTCATTCCCCAGCTTGTCCTTCTAAGATTTTTGGTTAGTCTATTGTTTGCTCCAACTCTAATCCACCACTTCAGGCAGCTGGAAAGTTAAAACACTTGCCTCTAAATTGTTTTCAACAAATGTTGCTGTGGGGAAAGATTTTCTACACTGGAAATGTCTCAAATCAGGTCAAATACAGGTGGCCTTTCAAGTGGAACCAGCCAAGGAACCATAAGAAGGACCAAATAATGATAGTTTTGGAGAATGAGGCATTGAAAGAGCTCTAGTTCTGCTTTTCTTCCTCCTGTGTCTGCCAAGCTGCACTGGGAGTGTGGGCCATGAATTTTCAAGCTTACCACCGAGCTGGAGAGCAGGACATGAGATTAGGGCAAGTTAAAATGCCATAAAATTTGCTCTTCTTACTGGACAAGAAAAGTTGAGGAAGGCTTGAAAGTGGCGCGGTAGGAGGCAAGGGGATGTCTCTGGGGTAATGTTTTAGATAGGCATGCCAAGAACTCCAGGCACACCTATCTGGGATGTGGCCTCCTGGGATGTTAGAGAAACTGTGAGGAGGCCAATGAGTCTGGGGTAAGCAGGATGCTCCTTATTCCTTTTGTCTCTCTGGGCTTAACCCAGGGCCTGGAACCCTGTGGGCATCTGTGGAGCATGTTCATACTGTGTGAGATGAGACTCAGCCACAAGAGTTGGCTGATGCAAGCTTGGATGTAAATGGCCCAGAAATCTGTAGGAAACCTAGACCAGGCTGAAAGAGGGAAGGAAGGCTCTCTGGAAGTGGTGGCTATCGTCCTGAGGGTCATTCTCCAAGTCATGGGCTTTGTCCATGCCTCACCTACGGAAGGGACGAATGTGTGTGCATTTTTCCAGATGATCTGCTTTCTAGAACAGACAGCTAAAACTCCCCCTCCAAGCCTTATCTTTAGAGAACTCTATAATGATCTAACCTCTAGCTCTTCGCTGACCTCTGAGCTTTCAAAGTCTCCTCCTGGAAGCCATGATGCTCATCCTCCTACCTCATGTGCCTTCAACCCAAGCATTCTGGGTGCTCTCACCATAACCTGGGTAAAGGTCAGGGCCTGGCATTAAGCTTCTACTAACTAAAAAGAAACTTCTAGATGAGTTCACAGTGCTTGGAGCAATGGAGGTAGGGTAAGAGAAAGCTCCCTGAATAAGGCAATGGGGCAGCAAGAAACTACGGCCCTGAGCATGGCAGGCTTAGCTAAGGTCAGATGATGTCTCAGAAGCGGATTTGGGCTTGAACCCGAGTCTTCAGGTTCTTCAGGCAGTATCTTCCTTCCCTACCAGGACAATGCTCAACAATGAATTTATTTCAAGAAGCAACAAAGCCCCAGCTCTGCGCATCCCCAGGCCTCTCAGACAGGCGGCTGTATCGCAGGCCTCAATTCTTGAGGACAGTGTGGGTTAGACTTTCCCTTTCAGCGCTGTCCCTACACCTGGCCTGGGTGGGTGGGTGGGGAGGCAGAAGAGCAGCGTAAATGGAGTGAGCAATTCCACTCACAATTCCACTCGGTGTGGGAGGCACCGGAGCAAACACGAGACGAAGCGAGGCTCTGCATCCCTCATCACTCTGATTCTGCACACACCTCTCGGCGCACAAGCCCCCTGCCGAGCCGGGAGTGACTCTTGCATTCAAATTTTTGCATTTTCTATACAAAGTGACTTCTAAACACAAACCAACATTCTGGTGATTCGCTGAAGGAGCAGAATCTATTCCGACATCTGCTGGAAGTTTTCGAAGGTCATTTTGACAGCAATTTTCATGTTCTGTGACGACTTTAGCCCCTCACTGCTATGTAAAATGTAATTCCATGGCAGTTGCTTGACTCAGCCTCGGCCTCTGTACTCCCCTTGTCTTATCTAGGAAGCCTGAGGACTCGCACCGCATCTAAGATAACTGATGAGAGAGAGGCTGATTGGCTCACACCCTCCCTCCGCCTCGGCAGTCCCCTCCTCCTCTTCGTCCCTAGAGGCAAATACAGCCAAATGTGAATGCGTGAACGGCTGCTGACTGGTAATGTTACTTACATCTAACTTCTTTTTGGTCATTAATCCTGCAAATATGTCTCTTTTTATGTGGCTGCAATTACCAATTCGCTGCTTGTCATAACAGTCATTAGGAGTGGAAAATATTGTCAAATGACTTACAGAGAAAGTAACCTGGGAACTTCAGTGTTTTTCTCCATGGCGTCAGGACCAAGTATTGGCTGAGCCCTGGTGCCTGCAGGACCTAGGTGTGGTCAGGGGGCTGGTTGTGGGGAGGCAATAAACACTTAAGAGAATTAATAGTGTTTTAAGATTTTATTTATTTTTAAAGACAGTGGCTTCCTTGTGGGTAGAATAAGAGAGTCAGAGGAGATCAGTCATTTCCAACTCTGAGCCCACGGGCTGACTCCTCCTCCACTGCAAAAGGGGAAAAACAAGGACAGGTAGTGCTTATGTTTATAAGGCTAAGTTTACTTGCTACGAGGGACTTTATTCCAAGATTATATTCTGGTGGTTAGTGGTAATAGATGGCAACTTAAAAAATGTCTTTGATTAGCAAAATAAAAGAGGCTAGCAACTTGATGCCAGTTTCTCAATTACTCCAATCCTCGCCCCTGCCGCTCTTGTCTCCAACGTGGGGCCCAGGGATCTTACCATTTTTGTGCGGGGAGTTTGTATTCACCCTTCAAGACTCAAATAGAGTGTCACTTCCTCCTAGAAGGCTTCCCTGATGACTCTCACTCAAATTCACCCTGCAAGGGTGCCTGATCTTCTATGTTGCCACAACTCTGAGTACATATTTCTGCTGTGGCGCCTGGGAGTTAGGGTTGTAGTTTCTGTTGCATTTCTGTTTCCCTCAGGAGATAGGGAAGACTTGAAGGAGGTGAGGTGGTGGTCTGTTTCTTCTTTATTTTTATAGCCTGGGGTCTCCCTACTGGGAGTGACACAGGAATCGGGGGCTCAGCAGAACACAGATGGAAGCGAAATGAGGGCAACTGAAGACGTTATGCTAGGGACCATCCACAAAGGTGTAGGCTGGGTGTAGAGCAGCCACAAGGCATAGAAGAGGAGCCTGCATCTGGGAAGGTCACCACATCAGGAGGATGGTGTGGACAGGGCTCCTGACAGGAACTGAGACCCATCCAGGAACAGAGCCAGGCCACGGTGACAAGCAGGGAGAGAGACAAAGGACAGTGCCCAGCCTTTCCCTCCTCCCTCCAGGCTCCTGCAAGGACTTCCCCTTGGATGGAACCCAGCTAGGAGGCAGGGGCAGGGAGTCTGTTGGTATTGTCCGTGCAGGATGACCTCAGCAGGCACATGGCAAGAAGAAAAGGGTGGACAGTGAGCCTGAGGGGCAGACAGAAGACCTCCAGCACAGGAGTGCGCAGCAAGTGTGTTTGGAATAAATGACTCTTTCTGCACGGGTCATTGGACCATGCAAATATTTATGCTTAGAGTGAGGTGACAATGTTGATGATGATGGTGACAATGAGAACCATGATGGTGCTGGCGATGTGGATGATCATGATGACAGCAGTGGTAGTGAGGCTGCTGCTGCTGCTGCTGGTGATGATGATGACAAATAGCTAACGTTTATTGAATACTTGACACGTACTTCCACATGCTAGGGGCTGAGCTAAACACTTTACATACTTCACCTCAATTACTTCTCATGACCCTATGAGATGGGCGTTATTATTATTATTCCCTTGTTAGAGATAGGGAGATGGAGGCTCAGAAAGAGCAAGTGACTCGTGAGTGGCCACACATCTTGGATGGGCAGGAGCTGGTGTCCCAGCTTAGGCGTCTGACTCCAGAGCCAAGGTGATCGCCGTGCACAACACTGCCTCACTTTCAGATTGCTCGTATGTGCGCACCATCTCCATTACCCTGTTCTGGAATCTTCAGTGCATTTCCATTTCCCAAGATCTCAAATCCTGAGTCTGGATTTCCAGGCCCCCCCATTTTCTGGTCCCTTTCCAGTCTTACCTTCTGATATTTCTACCCACAAAGCACACTCACCTCAGGAAGGGCAAGACTGTCCTACACATCCCCACCTCTGTGTTGTTCATGCAATTCCCTTTGCCTGGAAGTCATTCTCGCCCCTTCCTCCACTCCCCTAGCTCAACATCCTGCCTACCCTCTAAGATTCATCCAAGTTACTTCCTCCATCCAGAACCTTCCTTGACACCCCTCTCTCCCCGCCTCCTTTCCTTCCTGCCCCGAGGTAGAAACAACCTCTAGTTTCTCTGAGCCTCCACAAGGAAGGGTCTGGAAGTTTATTAAATGACCTCTCACCTTCCACCTTGCGTTATGATGACTCAAATTCTTGCTTTTCCTGCTCGGCTAAGCCTGGTTCCCTGAGATGGATTACATTTTGTTCATCTCTCTCTACTACCTGCTTGTAGTCAGTGCCCCCAAAATGTTTTTTTCTCCCAAGGCCCCCTTACATAGTTGTATATGGTAGTCGTACATCCTTCTAGTTCTTCTATGTGGGATGCCGCCTCACATGGTGTGATGAGTGATTTGTGGTTCTGCGCCCAGGATCTGAACTGCCGAACCCTGGGCCACCAAAGCAGAGCATGTGAACTTAATCACTACACCACCAGGTCAGCCCCCCAATAAATATTTTGTGCATATATCTAACAAAGAATATAACCTGAAAACCTTCTTGCTTATTGACTGTCTTCAGATCATAGTGAAAGTTGTCGCTTCATCTACTCATGAATCCATTCCTCCACCCATCCACCCATCCACCCATCCATCCATCCACCCATCCATCCACCCATCCACCCATCCATCCATCCATCCACCCATCCACCCATCCACCCATCCATCCATCCATCCACCCACCCATCCACCCATCCATCCACCCATCCATCCATCCCTTCCTCATTCCCTCCCTCCATTCAGCCATGTCTCCATCTCTCCATTCATCCACTAAACATAATATGATAAAAGCTGGGTAGACCAACAGAGAAACAGCAAGCCCCCTTTGTGTTGGTTGGCTGTGGAGGTCGACTGAGGGATCTCGTCTGGAGACCAAGAGACACAAAATGTGGGAAGTAAAAGTGCTTGGGTTCAGATAAGGCTGGGATACAGTTTTTCTTTTACAAAGAAGCTGGGGACCTTGGGTGAGTTTCTTAACCATTCTGAGCCTCTAATTCCTGATCTGTAAAATAGACAGAAAATTCCAGTGTAATGCAAGGACCCAGACAGCCCAGGACTGAAGCAAGGTCTCATTTTGAAGAAGCACAGCTCAGACAGAGACAGAAACCTTTGCTCCCACTTTTCCAAAAGCTTTCAAGGGGTCCGATTACATTTCCAGCCAGCTCTTAATAAAAATCCCCCTTTCCTTCTCTCCTCCTGGAACTGTGGGTGCGCTCACCCTTTCTTACTTTAAAGACTTCCCCCTGCTCTCCGCGTGGTCCCCTACTGTTCCCTTGACACTGTCCTCTCTGGCCCTGTGGAGGGCTCCTTGATATGCTGGACACGTCCCAGGGCCCTTTCTGCAGGATCACACTCGCTGGGGAATGAAGATCTTTTTCCTCTGCCTGGTTTCCTCTCAGTGTCCACCTCACCGCCTTCTCCTTTCTCAGCTAAAATGCCTTTTACGCCAGCCCACCCACCTGCCGGGGTAAGTGCAAGCATCACAGATCATGTGAAAAGAGCACACAGCACAGGGCCGGCACCCAGCAGACCTCACACGCTGTAGCCCTTATAGGTCTGGAGAAAATGAGGTGGGCTTCCTGGAAGAGGTGCACCCTGACAGCGGCTGGAAGATGGGGAAGTGCTTCGGGGGCCTTTCTGACGGGCTGCCTGCTGCCCCTGTGAGTGGCGCTGGGGCCTCAAGGCTCTCTACATGAATCTGCTTTCACAAAGACAGCTAGATTTCTTCAAAAAAGTCTTTTGGTTAACAAAATTAAAGAGGTAATATATTCTTACGATTCAAAAATGAACACTCTGTAAAGGCACACGTGAAGAAGCCTTGCTCCTAGTCCTGTCCTGGCCACCCCCTCTGAAGCCTCTGCCTCCACGGCGTCGCTTCCATTAGTTCCTTGAGAGTGTGTCCAGTGCTCTGCGCATTTAGAGAGGAAGTAATGCCTGCGCACAGCAGAAATCCAGGCACGAGATAATGGTGTGCCGTGGCGAAGGGTCCCTCCCACCCCAATCCTCTGTCCCCTTCACAGAGGGACCCACCCTGACCCTTTCTCCTCTGTCTACTTCCAGACGTGCCCCATGCAAAACCAGGCACATAGAGATAGATACGCTTACGGACACGTCTGTGTGCTCCTCACACGAGTAGTGGCACACTGCACGCTCTGTTCTGCTTACTGCCTTTTTCTACTTCACAATATATCTTGGGAAGCATTTCTTGTCAGTTTATACAAAAATCTGGCTTATTCCCTCTTTGGGCTCTCTACCCTTCCTTGATCTGGGTATTACATGATTTATTTTATTTATTTTGTTTTTTACTGAGGTCACATTTGTTTACAACACTTATATCAATTTCAGGTGTACATCATTATGTTCAGCCTTCTGTATAGACTGCATTGCGTTCCCCACCAAAGGTCTAGTCGCCATCTGTCCCCATACACCGGTGCCCCTTACCCCTCCCCCTTCACTCGCACCCCTTCCCCTCTGGTAACCACCAGTCTGCTCTCAGTACCTGTGCTTGTTTATCTTCCACATGTGAGTGAAATCATACGGTATTTGTCTTTCTCCGTCTGACTTATTTCACTTAGCATAATTTCTATGATTTATTAAACATTAAAGCATATTAAGAATCCTATCAACACATTCTCAGGCTGTCTCCAATGTTCGCTTATAAACATTACAGCCATGAATATCCCTGCACGTATGTCCCCTTCACATGTGTAAAAGAAATTGAATAAAAGTCATTAAAGTGAAATTCAGGAGTCAGAGGTTTTGATAGTTTAGATTCTGAGAGATTCTGCCAAATAAGGCCCTGTATCAGTCAGCATAAGCTGGCCCGTGCTGTGGTGACAAACACTCAAATCCCCCTGGTTTAAGGTCACAGAGGCTCATTTCTCATGAATGCTTCTTGTCATCATGGATGCTGGGGACGTGCTCTGCGTCGTCCTCTCGCTGAGACCCAGTGGCCAGCACAGTGGAGGGACCTTACAGGAAACCTGCTGAATCGCACTTGTCTTAAAGTTTCTGTCCAGAAGTGACATCTTTATATTCTACTGGTCAAAACAAGTCACGTGGGGCGGATCAGTGCAACCCCACTGTGTGCCGGGAAGAGGAGCCAGCAGCCCTGGTCACCAGCACCCTCTGCTGAGACCACCCCACTTCACCCAGCCCTGACAGCGAGTGAGGATGCTTGGTCCCACATCCTCGCCGACACAGTGTCTCAGCAAATGTTCTGATTTTGGCTTGTCCGACAGGTGAAAAATCTTATCTCGTGAGATTTAATTTCACAGTTTATTTAGTGTATTCTTCCTTCTTTTGTTCAAACACAACCCTAAACTCGTTCATCTTTGGAGAGACAGGTAAGCTGGGCGTGGTGCTCTGGGAAATCCAGTTACTCCGTGAATCTGTCTTTGCTCCGATGTTGGCTGCCTCTGCCCACCAGGAGCGCTGGACTGCGCGGGGTGCCGAGGACACGGGCACCCGGAGGGAGACGAGCGATGCCACTCTCGAGACCCCCGCCGTGCGCTGCCGAGAAGTGTGCTGCGGGCCATGGGCTTCTGCAGCTCTGCGTCCACGTGTGGCATTTGCATCAGGGGTCTGCTTTTGCTCTTGTCCCACAAGGTGACTTGTTCTTGCTGACACTCAGAGAAGAGGGTGAAAGTCCAGAAATCTGACATGTAACTCTCCTGTTGTGCCCTGGCCGACAGACCTGCCCCCGGATCTCACACTGGCCCCCACACGTTCTGCAGGGGCCTCCCTCCCTTCCTCCGGAGACGGCTCTTGTGGCCCCGGGTCAATAACGGGCCCTGGAGGAGGGGAGACAGGACCGATGCCTTTGAAACTAAAGGGATCCATCACACGAAGGGATTTTTTTTTTTCCTTTTTCTCCCCAAAGCCCCCCGGTACATAGTTGTGTATTCTTCGTTGTGGGTTCTTCTAGTTGTGGCATGTGGGACGCTGCCTCAGCGTGGTCCGATGAGCAGTGCCATGTCCGCGCCCAGGATTCGAACCAACGAAACACCAGGCCACCTGCAGCGGAGCGCACGAACTTAACCACTCGGCCACGGGTCCAGCCCCACGAAGGGATGTTTTTTAACCGCTTTGAGGTACGATTGACATATAAAAGGCTGTGCACAGTTAACGAGTACAGCTTGATGGATTTGGAGATAAGCATACATCTGTGAAACCATCACCACAATCTATGCTACAAACATATCCAGCACCTCCACAGTTTCCTCCCACTTTCTTATTTATCACCATTATTTTGTGATAAGAACATTTAAGATAAGATCTATCCTCTTAGCAAAATTTTCAGTATACAATACATACGTGAAGGGGTTCTTGATGGTAGGGACAAAAAAGAAGTGAAGGTGAGATCACGGGGGGTGTGTGTGTGAGCTGTGTGCGTGTGTGTGTGTTGGGACGACGTGCTTGGAGACAAGCAGCACGTGTGGCCTCGATGAATATTTTTTTGTTCCCAGTGACACATCGAGGTCACCGGTGCCGGCTTCGTCGTCCCAGCACAAGGCAGGCAGCAACGGAGGACGCTGCTCTTCATCTGAGAGCTCGTAAGAGTCAGGAAAACAAGAATTGACAGAAGCCTCCAACTTTACCTCGAGATGACACGTGAGTTATATTCCAGTGTTCTTCTTTGTTTCCAAAGACCTTTGCTGGAAGGGCCGGGTGATTGAGCAGAGTGGCTGAGGAGGGGGAGGAGGCAGGGCTCCCAGAGGCCGCGGTCCCGGGCTGGGGATTAGTGAATGCCACTGCCATCGCCGTGTGGGCTGGCAGCCTGGCAGGGGCAGGGAGCCTGGAGAAGCATCCTGTCCTGTTCAGACCAAGGGTGCTTCTAGGGTTATTTGTTTTTAGTTTGGGCTTAAAATCAGCACGACCTACATACTTTTGGAAGGGAATCGGAGCAGGAAGAGTGCGGTATTCCCAGATGGAGTTTGGTGGCTGCGGGTGAAATCCAGCTTGCAGGTATGTTATTTTGGCTCTCACAAAGCATTTCACAAGTTTTAAAATTAGTTGCCAAAAAATTGCAGGAGGTGTCACATAAAAATCAGCATTCCTGGCTTCTACTAAAAAACCGGGAATTTCTGTCAATATTGAGCCTTAGTCCCACGTGGCAGCCTGCTGCTAGTGCTCAGTGGCTGCTTCTCCCTCAGAGGGTGCGGGACATGCACTCTACAGTTTGCCGCAGTCTTCACCCCTCCCTATTGTTTACACTCTGCCATCTTCACCCTTTGTGGTACCACTTGGCTGCAGGCGTGAGAACTTTCGTCCTCTGTCATAAGCAGTGGCATAGGTCACAGTTATTTTAGGAGCAACAGACACCCCATGAAGTTAATTAATTGCAGCCCATTGGGACAGACCCTCAAGTAGGACACCAAGCCCTGTGAATGAGGATTCCACTACAGTGAGAGGCTTGATTTCCTGGGAGTGGCCCAGGGCTACGGCCCGGAAATCCTGTCATAGCACCTCTAGCCGCTCAGAGCCCAGGTCGTTTTGTTAGTTCAGAGGTAAACGAGGCAGATTCATTATCTTCGCTTTACAGATGAAGAAGCTGAGGCCCAGAGAGGTTAAGTTACTCACCTCAGGCCACCCAGCAAGGTGATGACGGCTGCTTGTGGGTCTGAGTCCAGGCTTCTGTCTTCTTCTCTCTCATTAAACTGAATGTGTGCAAAAGGCATACACCCGAATTCTGCCGTAGTGGCCCACGATTCGACTCTATTGTCATGGAAGCCTCTGCCTTTTGCCAGTTTGGTGCCTCTGGGCGTGATGCGGGTGGATCTCAGGTGCAGGCATTGTCTAATTCTCCTCCTTCTCCCTCTCCTCCGCTCCTCGCTCTGCAACTCTCTCTCTCCTTACCTGCGGAGAGAGAATGGCAATGCCGGTAGCTGGTAAGGGCAAGGGAATCGTGGTTCATTACCAATGAAGATAAGTTATTTCAGCACGCACGTTCTGGGTCTTTGAATGGAGACTTCCTCCACGGATCTTCAGACATGCCTTCTTGTTCTGTTGGCAAAGAGGGTGAAGCTGGGTGCCCTACACAACACGCCTGGCCACAGCATCTCTTCTGAGGACACATGTGGTGTGATCAGGTGGGGCTGGAGGGGGTCTCGTTTCCTGAAAGCTGAGTCCATATTCCATGACCTTCATATGTCTCTTTAGCAGAGAGAGAGAGAGAGATTGGATGGGGGGCGGGGAGAGTGACTGGGAGAGGTTGGGAGCACGCATGTAAGCCCCTTTGCACACCTGCTGTGCTGGCATTGGGCTGGGTGCTGGTCAGGGCGGGGAAGGCAGGCGCTGGGTCTCGGGCCGGGGAGCAGGGCTCCCAGAGGGAGACTCAGGCTTCCTGGCGTTCAGAGCTGTAGCAGCTCAGAAAAGGGAGAGGTTGGGAGATGAGCTGTGGATGTAACAGGACTGATGCAGCCTAGAAAGTTGAGTTTACAGTGGACAAACAGCAGGAGCAGAAGCCTGGAGCAGGACTCGGTCAAAATGCTTTGCCTGCATTTGCCAGGATCTGAGCTTGAGAGCTGAGCGGGCTCAAGCAAGGAGATTGTACTGGTTCACGTTAAGTGGAAAACCCAGAGTGTGTGGCTTGGGAACAGCTGGGTCCAGGTACTCAAAGGGTGTCACAGACTCCCTCCCAATGCTTTCCTTCAGGCCATCTTCACCTCCAGGAGGTGTCCCCTCGGGGCACCCCTCCGTACCACTCAGGAGAAATGCACTTTCCTTTCTAATGGTTCCAGAAGTCTGAGGGCCAGAGCCCATTGGCTCTAATGGTCCACTCAGGCCATCTGTCCATCCTGAACCAGTGACCTTGGCCGGGGGAATGTGGTGCCTGGCTGGACCAGGCCTGGCCGTGTGCCGCTGTGGAGCCCGCGGGGGAGTCAGACTCCTCAGACTGTGTGGGATGAGCATGGAGAGGTGGTTCTTCATCAGAGAACCTGTTACCAGAAGAAGGGCTGGCTTTGCTGGGCCACGGCAGACCATGGACATCTCGTAGCCTCAAGGAAGGAGGTGTGAAGGGAGGGCACACTCATGGCAGAGAGGGGTGGACTGTGAGGTGGGCAGGTACCTGGAGGTGGGGTGGGGTCTGTGGAGGGGCTTGGGGGCCAAGGTGAACAGGATAATGGATTCTGACAAGGCACCAGATTCGTTAGGTGCCATCTCCCCCTTTCATTCTCTCCATGAGCACAAAAATGATCAAGTCTTTAATTGTACCCTGCCAGGAATACCGTCCCTTAATGAGTTCTTATGATGGCCTCTGAAAGCTGTGGCCATGTGCCCAGCTGCCATAGAACCTTCCTCCTACTACTGACATGGGAACTCTTCTTTCCCTATGGCTTTCTAAAATGGGCGTGAAAACCACCCTTGGGACAGGTCCATCTACCACCCTCACAGAGGACAGGGAGGAGCCCCACTTTCCTGCAACAATAGGTCTGTGATGCCTCTTTCCTTGCTGTGTGACCTTGGGCACTTCCCTTAACCACTCTGAGCTTTGGTTTCCTTGTTTGTGAAATGAGAATAACCACAATGCCTAACTTGTAGGGCTATGGCAATGGCTAATGTAATGTGTGCACGATGCCTGGTGTGTAGTTGGTGGTCAGTGGATAGTAACTGTGTTTGTCCTGTACTGTTACGGATGTTGGGAGGAGGGATGTTTCAGCTGAGTGGTGCTTTGGCTAAGAGGAAGGAACTCTGTTGGACCTGGGGTGCTCCTTTTCCTGTTGCCTGTGCTCTTCGTCGGGGAGCCCCGCTGTGGTCCAGCTTGCACGCTCCGGCTCCCTTGTCCCAGGGCATCTTGGAATCAGCATCCTCTCAGGCCCTCACCTCGAACCCGGGGAGGGAGCTGTCCCAGGTGCTGACACAAGCCAGCCCCGTGCAGCTCACTGGAGCAGAGGCCACAGAAGCAAGCTACGCATGCGCCCTCTGACGGGGCCATTTTGCTAGTGCTGGACTCTGTTGAGAACTCAGCTGAGTGACCCCACTGTGCTGAGTCAGCAGAGAGGAACAATATATGTCTGCCAGGCCTCTGGCAGTGATGACCTCCCTTTTAGCTTGGGCTCTCTGCCCAAACACCAGCTCTGTGGCTCTGGGGTATGTGGCCTCCGGGACAGGAAAGGCCACCTGGAGCAATGTCATCTATCCCTGTGCTTGGGGCCAAGGTGGAGGTTCGCTTCTCTTAGCCTCAGTGGTGTCCAGGCCTCTTAGAAGTCCCCAGACATCCCAAGAGGACCCCTAAGTGAACCTGAACTTTCTCGACCTCCCATTCCCTCCCCTCCACCACCCTGTGCCAGGTTGGCTTTCTCATCCTTTTGAGTTTCTACCTCTGAAATGAGCCCTACAGTGTCTCCTCCTTGCAGTGAGCACTGAGCCTGTGGTGTGACAAGAGTTCCCGGTCTCTGCTCTCCCAGCAGCTCCGCTCCCCTCCTGGAGCTCACACCGGGCCCCTTTCCTTCCTCCAGGAAGCCTGCCTCTCATGGGGCTCATCCCCAGAGACTTTACACTAGCCAGTGTCTCCAGAAGGATTTCCCCGAGGATATCTCCTCCTCTGGCAGCTATTCTTGCTGATTTCTTACTGTCTGGAGCTCAGCTCTGGGATGGGCACCAGGGAGGGAGCCAGGAAGAGCAGGGCAGGTCCTGCCAGTCTTACCAGGCACGAGTAATTAGTGAGGAAATTCATCATGAATTTGCATTGAATTTGAATATGTATTTGCATCTACTTTGCCAAGGATGTGAAGTTGGATCCCCAGGCAGTTTTCAGACTCAACATTTCAAGGCTGTCACCCCGAGGCTTGTGATTTCCTTTCTCTCTCCTCTGTCTTCTCACACACTGATATTGACTCTGAGGTTCCCACTATGAAAGCAAAGCAGAGAAGGAGACGGTGCTGAGAGGGTGTGCGAGTGAGGAGAAGGAGGGCCTGCCATCACTCCCCATCCAGGGGTCCAGCTTGGGGAACTTGCTCCGATTCCTTGGGACCGGGGCTTGGAGCTCTTCAGCCGCTTGCATCTGTACTGTTAACAGCAGTTCTCGGGATGGCATTTGCCGAGTAGCGTGTGCCAGGCCCTGCCCTCAGGTTGCTCGCGGTCTTGGGGGAGAGACCGACTTCCGACAAGATAATGCTGGCTGGGTCTGTGCTGGAAACCTCTGCTGGCCCCCGGCCTGCTTGGGGGCAGCAGCTGTGCGTCCATCACCAGTCCTGATTATTCAGCCACGAGCCCTGTGAGAGGTGGGCCGTGCCTGCCCTCCAGAGACCACTGCACACAGACAGACACCTCCACAGCATCATCAGACCACATGGTGAGAACGCACATTCCACTTGCCGCAGCGCAGGCTCAGCCCACCCTCCCCAGACAACTTTTGTCCTCATCCTCATCCGGCCTTTCCTTGACCCCAGAACTACCTTGCCCAAGTCGTGTCACATTAACGTTTACAAAACGAAGTTTGCACTCCACAATGGGATGTTCAAACCCACTGGCGACCCAGGCCCACTCTGTTTCCCATCCTGCTTTGCACGGTTCATCACGGAGCCTGGGTTAATCACGCACCTCACCCCTCTCTTACAGCACGTGCTGTGCCCTCCACTCGGAACGTGTCTCTCCTCCACTCCCCTCTCTGCTTGTGCAACAAAGCCTTGCCCAGGTCAAGCATCTCCTGGTCTCAAAGCATTTCCTGATCCTTCAGCTCATAATCCAGCATCAGTCACACTCCTTGGGCACTGTCTTAGATCCTGGAATAAGGACTTGAGAGCAGGTAGTTTATTTTGGAGGCAATCCCAGGAAGTAGGGAAAGTGAGATGGGGTGTGTGTCAAGGAGCAGGTGGCCTCTGTGGGCACCGAGGGCTCACCTTCTAGATGCACCGGAGAAGCTGTGCAGAATGTCCGGTGGGAAGACCAGGAGCGGAGGCTCTGTGCCCAGCGACTGAGGCTGCCCCCCGGGATGAAGCCTCCCCTGGGGGAGCCACGTGCAGTGAGTAGTCCTCTGTGGATTCAGAGAACCATAGTCCTCAGTTGACCTGGGACGCTGGCCAGCGCAGGGCGTCGTCCACGACAGCTGTGCTGAAATCCGGTGGCCGAGGGGATGCACAGTGTGTCCCGGCGTAGGGATGGGCTTTCTTTGCGAAGGATGTTTACTCTGCTGGCGTCCTGGAGATGGAGACCTGGCCCGATCCCCCGCTGTGCGCTCCAGCACCCCGCCATGCAGGCCTCCCGGGCATCAGCCTGTGGGGGCCCTGGAGGAACAACATCAAACGTCTCATGTCCGCTCCAGCTGGGTGTTTGTGCCCCCGCGCCGCCGCACACACAGTTGCCAGCCGCCTACATGTTGTCTCGTGTCTTCCTCCACTGCCACCCAGCTCTGGGGCGGGGACCACCGCCAGCTTCTCCTATTCTGGCACGCTCCTGCACTTCATGGCTGCTACCGTTCCTCCTTTTGCTTCTTTCAAAAAGGATTGGATGCAGCTTGTAACATTTTTGGAAAAAAATGTGTAAAACTCACTTTTCAGAAATACCGGTCAAAAATCAATTAGGGGAAGAAGAGGGATGGATGTAACAAACCCCTGAACTGAATTATTTACTGCTGTCTAGCTCTGCCTTGTGAGGTCTCAGCCAGCTGATAGCCAGGGTGAGAGAAGAAGCAGGTTAACGAAATACTTCTCTTAGAAATAGGAGGGAGCAAACAAGCTCAAGCAGAGCTACTTACTGTGGGCTGCCAATGAGCAGGAGGAAGAATTCAGAGCCTGGGCCCAGAGGAAGGGCTATAGGATAAATTGTACATCTGATCACTGCTATGCAAAGAGAGAATGCCTTCCAAGTGGCTGATCCTTGGGAAGATATTAATCAAGTTAAAACACTGAATTACAACTGGTTAGAACCCCAGCTAATACAGGCCAGCCGGCTTGCATTTCTGTCATTTAGCCTGGGAGCAGAAATATTAAATTTCCACAGAAACTGGGCTAGGAAAATGAGAGAATGAAACAATATGGCTGTAATACAAAAGGGAGCAGTGGGGACTGTGGCAAACTCAAGAACTTAAAGGGGCAGCCCCTACTCAGCCACAGCTGACTGGTGTCATGTGGAGATGCAGCTTTAGTGGAGAGAATTAAATTTTTTGAAAGATGTTGGAAATCTGAAATTGTGTGACGTCTCCCAATTTTTAAACATTGACAACTAAATGAAAACATTACTGAGTGAGTCAGCCATCGGCCTGTGGCCACCAGTGTGTGGTGATTGAGCTGAGAATGAAGAGGATGGTGAGGAGTCGAGGGGTCTCTAAGCCTTTGCTCACGGAGTCGGAATTCTCTAATGACCTTTGGGTAATGTCTGATCTCTTACAGGAAGGGCGACTGACTCATTCAGGATCTTCTCTGCAAAACCTGGACTTGAGCTGGTCACTGTTTTTCGGTTCTCCTTGCACACCGTGTAAAGCCTGGCTGTACCAGCATCTGCCACGTGGGCCTGCCTGCCCTGGGGTCACCCTCCTCTCCCCAGCCTAGAATGCAAGCCCACCATGGTGGGATGTTGCTCCACTCACCACCCGGAACATGCAAGGTGCTCAAAAAATATTTGCTTAATATCAGCATGAAATACTCTCTCTGCCCCGTGCTGTGCCAGACACAGGGGTTTTTCTGGAGTCAGTGCTCTAAGAGGGCCTGTATTGAGTCAGTGCAGGAAGTTTTGTCTGAATAAAGCAAAGGAGGCTTCTCAGGGGTGCCTGAGAAGGAGCTCTGGGGCGGGAAAATCGAGCCCCAGAGCCTTCCAGATGCCCAAGAAATCCACTGATCTTTGCAAAAATTACCACCTTTCCCCAAGTTGCCTTTGCGCGGGCTGCTGAGGCTGAGAATTCTGCGGCATCCTGCAGTGGAGGAGATGTCTCTGCTTAATGGACCTCGGTGTCACTACAGCCATTCCTGCTACTGAGCCAAGTTTCCCGGCTCCTCCCGGCACTGCCTGCCCCCAGCACACACACCTGTGGTGTCTCCTCCAGGCCTCTGGATTAATTCTTTGCAGGTATAAATCGACAATTATTATGCCTCCCTTAGTCATCTCTCCTCTGGGCTGTACAAATTTAGTTCTCCTGATAGCAATGAATCACGGGACAGCGTTCATTTGCATTATGTGCCAGGTCTTTCAATCAAACTCTGTTTTTATAACACCTCATTGTGAGTCGTCTCTCTGCTCTGAATGTTAACTTCAAAGATCTGATGACACAGAGTCTGTGTCCCGCCAACTCCCGTGTGAGGTCTCAGTACCTGGTGTGGGGAGGGGCAGGCCATGCTCCCGTCCACCTCGCACTGCACCGAAGTGGGGAAGCGGATCAAGACTCACTCGTGAGCTGACAAAAATTGATAATAATGAGCCAATTTACATGGAAGAGACTCATTACCAAGCTAGTTACCAACACGTTGGGCTGCTGGATTTCTGCCAATAAATTGGAGCTCCTGCAGTGAGCGATTTTTCACCAGCTTGTAGGAAATCTCTCCAGCTTAAAAATACTTCAGGGAAATCATCTTTACAATCTAAAGAGAACAGCAAGCCTACGGTTGCCTTTGTCTGTGTGTGTGGGGGTGCATCCTGGGCTGCTGAAGACATCACACACACGTCTTCACCAAGCAGCATGGACACGTGGTGGTGACTGCTCTCCAGAAAGCCCCAAAATGACTGCTGCATTTTCAATGCCACCATCCAGGCGATGCAACTGTAACTCACGTGGAGGTGAAATGCTCATGATTTGGGGTCTGTGGTGCAACGTTCAGCCCTTGGCCTCCAGAAGGACCATGCGGCAGCATCTAACTATGTGAAGTGGGCAGCGAGGGGGAGGCAGGGTAATCGAATTTTGACCCAAGTGGAAAAATATCTTCACCACTTTGGTTTTCATTACTTGGAAATTTCCATCAGTAGACGTCTTCGTCCATTCAGGTTGTTATAATAAAGTCCCGCAGACTGGCTGGCTCATCAAGGACAAAAATGTATTTCTCATGGTCTGGAGGCTGAGGCCGGAGACCAGGTGCCAGATGGTTGGACCTGCTTCCTGGTTCTTAGGTTGCCGCCTCCTCTCTGTCCTTCCATGTCAGAAGGGGCGAGGCAGCTTTCTGGGGTCTCTTTTAGAAGGGCACTAACCCCATTCATGAGGGTGGGGCCTGCCAAAGGCCCCACCTCTTAGTATCCTCACCTTAGGGATTAGGATTTCAACATATGATTTGGGGAGACAAAGCATTCAGTCCACAATGGAAGGCCGGGGAGCTGGCTGCGGACGGCCACAGGTGAGCTGGTTCGTTCCCTTCTGCACGTCGTCTCACTGTCTCACCGTGTGTGACACAGTTTCAAGGAGCCAGAATCCGAGTGCTGGGATTGCAGCCTGGGGAGCTGGTTCAGATGAGAGCTGCCCGTTTGTGCCCCCCCACCCTGCCCCACTAAGCACTTTTTCATAGAGCTGGATCTTTACATGCATGAGGGAGGAGTGAGTCTGCAGTGATGAGACAGAGGTCACGTCCTTCCTGCATTGGAGGGTAAAGTGTCCTGGGTCATGTTGTCTATAAATAGCCCCCTTAACTGACTGCCGCTTTCTTTCAGGAATGAGACTCCTGTCACATGGGAGTCCAGCTCTCTCTCCTGTGAAGGTGTTGGGAGTGGAGCTCATGCCATGGATGTCGGTCTGAACTGAAGTGACAGGCACCTGTTTGCTGCTGGCAGGCACCATGGCCTTCTGGCCACAGCAGGGACCTCTTTGCCTCACCCAGGGGGGACATCCAGGACTGCCATCAGCTGCTCTCCTGGTGAGGACTCCTTACCTTGCACTATGGTTTGGTTTGCGTGTGTCTCTTCCCAGGCTGTCAGCTCCTTAGAGACAAGGCTCTTTCTGACATTTGTCCACTCCCTCTCTGTGCACGACTGGCATATAATCAGTGTTCAACATACGCCTGGCGACTCGAAGTTAGATGTGTGCGATGTGGAGCCTGATGGTCCCGGGGGTACTCCCAATTTCTCCGTTTCCTTTGCAGCACCTGGGTAAATGCTGGAACTCCTCTGTGCTTCAGTTTCTTTATCCATAAGCTGAAAGCAATCATGCCTTCCTTCCAGGGTCTGTCAGGACAACAGGAGGTGACATGCTGGCACAGTGCCGGCCACTTGGAAAGCACCAAATGCACATTAGCCATCATGCTTTTGGTTGCCCCAAGTCCACCCCATGGTCGGGGATGGAGGCAAGATTCTTGCTGGGGAGCATGGCCGGGGGCCCTGTTTGGCTGCCTCTGTTGTGTATTCTCTAGTGATGGACATCGGCTAGAAAGACGCATGTGGGGGTCCAAGTGACATCTGTCAGAAGCCCAAGAAGCTCCACCAAAAACCAGAGGGTCAGTCCTGATCAAACAGCATCCAGAGGCAGCTCTTCCTTAATCCACAGCACCCCGAAGGAAGAGCAGAAAAGAGGCGACTACCCGGGCGATTGGAACAGAATCAGCAACGGCACGCCAGGCCAAGGACGCTTCCAAGCAGCAGCCTGGCCTGGCCAGGGGGACCCCAGGGGTGAGTGATTTGGCATCGGCTCTGGCCTCTCGCCTCTGGGTCGGCCCTGCTGCGTGACTGTGACCAGCCTGTACGATGCCTCTGGCTCTGGCTCAGGGTCCTGTGCCACCTCGGGCGAGTCCGCTGCCCTTCCCACTGCTCAGCCTCCTGTGAAATGGGAACGAAAACTGCTGCCTCGCAGGGCCCTTGTCAGGTCACAAGCCACAGGGCTGGAAGGGCTGCCGGAGCTCTGTGCAGCTGGCCGCGCGCCCTGGGCAAGCCCTGGGCAGGCCCCGGGCCTCTGCTTTAGCCCTCGCACTGTCACCTGGAGACACTGCAGAGGCTGGTGAAATGAGCAGCGTGAAGCACTTAGCACTGGCGCAGCCTAAGTCCCTGATAAGAGAGCTTCTGTTCCAATTAGAACCACTCCACCTGACTGGCCGAGTCCATCCGGGCCCGGCAGTGCCATCAGGCTGAGAGCCGCGCAGCGCTGAGTGGTCAGACCTGGGCCCCGCGCTCTTAGCTCTCTGCAGACCTGCCGTCCCGGAGAGCTCTGACCAGACTCACACGACGGAGCCCCGGGGCTTGGGGTGTCCGGGTGCAGATGGGCTGCAGGCCAGGCAGGGGCTGAGACCCACTCCTCTCCCTGAAAAGACGGCGGGTGCTGTTCCGCTGTCCTCACGGGTGAACAGGTGGAGGTTCGCAGCTGGGCTCATGAGTCAGGGTGGTGGTGAGCTGACTGGAACGTGGCTGTGGGGCCCTGCCACAGCCAGTTGTGGCGGTCAGTCCGGGCCCTCGTGCAGGAGTGGTCTCCCTCTTGCTGAGCCCAGCACCTCCTGCTGCCTCACCCAGCCTTCCAGGGAGGGGCTGGGGGTCTCTTAGCTCATCCTTGGAGCTCACTGTGCTCCTGCTGTCACCTCCCAGGGGGCTCGTTCTCAAGTCCTCACAGGGCTTAGTGGCCTGGGCCTTGGAGCAGGCCCCACTTTAGCCATTTCCTGCAGATACGTGACATGCAGGCTGCTGTGTGTCAGCCTCTCCTGATCCAGCAGCCTCACCCTCCACGTGAACACAGCAGGCTCTGGCCCAGGCTCCCTCATGCAACTGTGGCTTCATTCACGGCTCTCGTCCCCGTCGCGTGCGGCTGGGTGCAACTCGCTGCATCTGCGCTGACATCAGGGTTCAGAGCCCCCAGGGGTGGTTTGTACGAGGCCTTTTGTAGGGCAGCTTGGAGGACCTGTTTGTGTTTCTGGATTAACAGCAAAGCAAAAGAGGAGTGGGGCTAAATCCTGACGGATCCCTCATCATCCAGACGCTCACCAGGCTCTGGGGAATGTGTAGCAGATAAATATATGTAACTTCTCTTAAAAGGTCTCCTCTCTGCTCCCTCGGAGGTTCTGTGTCTTCGGAACAGGGCAAGGGCCTCCTTGGTGTGTAACCTCTAACCCTGGAAAGGCACGAGAGCTGCCCAGTCAGCAGTTTCCAGCATCTGCCGCCACGAGCACCAGGGCTTGGGCCCCCCCTCGCTCCAGACATGAAGGAAATCACAGATGGAGGGGGAGAGAAACTGAAAAGAAAGGCTTCGCTGCAGCACCATTCACAACAGCCAAGATACGGAAACAACCTCAGCGTCTGTCAGTGGACGAATGGATAAAGAAGATGTGGTGTACACCCAATGGAATGCTACTCAGCCAGGAGAAAGAAGGAAATCCTGCCATGTGTGACAGCATGGATGGGCCTGGAGGGCACTATGCTAAGTGGGATAAGTCAGAGAAAGACAAGGGCTGTATGATCTCACTTACACGTGGAATCTCAAGAAAAGCCTAACTCATAAACACAGAGTAGAATGGTGCTTACCAGAGGCTGGGGGGCAGGGAGAATGGGGAGATGCTGGCCAGAGGGTACCGACTCGCAGCTGGAGGATGAATCAGTTCTGGGGTCTAGCGTACAGGACGGCGACCGCAGTTAAGTATCATACACTTGCAGGTTGCTAAGAGAGTAGGTCTTAAACGTTCTCACCACAAAAAAGAAACCGCAATCCCGTGCGGTGATGGAGGTGTTAGCTAATGACAGTGGTGATCATGCTGCAATATTAACGCGTGTACACTCTGAACTTACCCACTGGTGTGTCAACTATATCTCAATAAAACTGGGAAAAAAGAACTCCTTGATGAGGTCATAAAAATCATCAATTTTATTGACAAGAAAGAGAAAACCTTCAGAGCTGCTGCGGGCCCTCTGGGAGGCGACACCTCTTTGGAGAGGAGGTGCTGAAGGTGGAGGGAGTGAGAGAGGGGTGGGGTGGTCTTCCGTCTCCAGGGCGGTGATCTTAGTCCTAGTCTGGAATCTTCCTCCCAACCCACTGGGACTCCTCTCGCTTCCCGGGATCCGGGTGCCCCCATCTGCACCATGTGGGAGTTAGGACTGATGCTCGAATGCTCCCCGTGCCCCTGTGGCACACGCCAGCTCAGTCTGGACAGGTGGCTTTGGTGACCACAGTCTTCTGTCTTTGGCCATTCCTGGGACCTTTAGACTTGTGAGGGCATCAGGGCTGGCCAGCAAATGGCCTCAGTGAAGGTAAGCATCGCGCGGCAAGGAGCAGAGCAGAGGGAGGAGGCTGGACATGGGAGGAAGGAGCACATGAGATGACCATCGAATTTCCCCAGGTGGAACCGTTAAGCCCCTCAGTTTCCTCCTGCAAGACAGACCCCCCAAGCATCTGGGGAGTGTGCAACAGATACACATGCTTAATTCGTCCTACACAAGACACAGCGGGTGCCCCCCTTTCCCCTCCCCCAAGATCCTTAGGCTCTGGCAAGGCTTCGAGCACAGTGCCTCCAGGGTCCAGGGACCCAACATTTGTTTAAATCAGTGCTTCCGTGTTCCTGTCACTCTGAGCCTTTCAGCAGAGCCACACGTTTACTCGTCTTGGAGGATGAGAAAGAGTAATAGCTGCTAAAGGGAGTAGTTTGGACACATAAATGTCAGAAAATTGGCACTTTTCATCCTGAAATCTACTGGTTCTGAGGCCACAGACGGTGTTCATTTAGTTAATTAACCAGAAGAGCATCGCAGTGTCGCCGCACAGCTATTCCACTGCTGTCACGGGCCAGAGACAAAGGCCATCGGCCAGTGTCTGTGGCCCCCCAGCCCGGGCCTGCTGCAGGAAGGGGTCTGTCCCCCTGGACTTGGACCAGTGGGGGCAAACCGTGCTTCCCTGGTCCCTGAGGCCCCAGGGGAGGCAGAGGCCCCACCCCACGCAGAGCGGCGGCTGGGGCCTGCAGGCCCCTGCCCGGAACTCCAGGCCTGCTCTCTGGGAGTCACCTCCCCTGTTTACTGCACACATCTGTCCCTCTGGGGAGACGGCTTAAACACAATATGTCACCTTTAACTGTGTGCTAATTGAGCAATGCTGTGGGGTTTCTTCATGATCCATGCCACATGCAACTGCTCCTTTAGAGAGAGAGCCAAAAAGGGACGTTTTCTAGGAAGGCTGTCAAGTGCAAGTTGCTTTCTTCAAAATCAGGGTAGCTGCCTATGAAATGGGAGGGGGAAAACAAAGTTCACCAAATCAGCGAAAAGCAGGAAGAATGAGTTGTTAATGGAAAGCAGTTTTCCTTCTGATTCCGACAACGGAAAGGCCTGGAGCCCTGCACGCTCTACTCGCAGCGGCCTTCCGAGGCCTGTCCCAGTGCTGCTCTTCCAAGCGTGCTGTCAGCCGAGATCAGGGCTTCATCACCGTGAGAGAGACTCCCGGTTTTTAAAAGATCCTGGGCTCCATGCCTGACCTGATCACCCTGTCTCTGAGGGCTGAGGCTCTGCCTGCGGTGACAGAGTGAGGTGGGGATGCACCACATCTCGGGAGGTGTGACGTCGGCACTGGTCCATGAGACGGCCGCTCACTTCAGAGAAAGACGCCCCTCTAGATCTGCCCTGAGGCCCAGAGAGGAGGAGCTGCTGGCCTCCAGGAGCCCGACTGGGCGCTCATCCATGGGGACCAGAAGCAGGCTCCCTTAGCACCAACTGCCCCCATCCAGCTTCTCCACCCCACCTGCCAGTCAGAGCTCCGAGAGAGCATAGGCTGGAGCTCAGGGGGAGAATTCCTGGGCTGCAGTCCCTGGGGACACTCCCCAGGTGGGCAGCTCTGAGGGCTGCCTGGAGACGGGAGCCTGGTCATTGGCAGGGGACAGGAGAGCGCATGTTGGGGGAGCTCAGGCTTGGAGGCCAGGCAGGGTCTGCGGGGGAGGGTTCAGCTCGGCTGATTCCTGTGACCCACGCAGGGGAGTTCTCGGAGACTGCAGAGCAGCTCGGGGTGCTCAACGACATTGTCCTCTGGACACTGGGAGGCCGCTGGGGCCTGTGCAGGGCGGCGGCCTGAGATCTGTGGTGGCTCCGGATGGCAGACTGTCTCATTCATTGTAGGGGTCAGATCCCAAGCCGAGGACTGCAACTCCACCAGCAAATAGTGCTGAGGGGGCCAGGCCAGCTTCCAGGATGCCCTGCGTCCCTGTTCAGTTCCTGCTACGGCTCAGCCTCATGGGGAATGGGACTCAAATTCTCCAGGCCTAGCTGCCCTCGGACTCCACTTGCTTCTTACTGGAAGACAGTGATTTTGATTTTCAGCTGCACCACTGGCCTAGGTGCTTCGCCTCACTGAGCTGAGGTCTCTCCTGAGAGCGGGCCAGACGATGCCTCCCTCGTGGGGCTGTTAGGGGAAGTGAGGGCACCCTGTTGGGGCAAGGAGCACAGCAGCTGCTCCGGGAACACCAAACCCTCCCATCCCTGATCCTTTCAAACCAAGACTTCAGTTTTCTCACTTTAATTGACTCAGCATATCACTCAACATACTTCACTTAAATTAAAAAAAAAATAAAAACTTACGTAATCGCCAGCCTAAGTGGTTGCATTAGCCTGTTATTCTGTCATCTTTTTCCAATAAACAGATTATCTTCCATCCATTTCTGTGGATGGATCTGGGGGATTTGCAATGTGCAAAGCAGGTGGATTGATCGGTTATTGATCAAGAGTGAATTATGACCCCTTCAGATAAAACGCTTCCCATAAACACCATCCAGTAGCTGCTGCCATCAGGCTGTCTCAGGGCTCCGGCAGGCCGATAATCAATACTTAATATTAGTATTAGCATCACAGATGGCTTTATTGAGAGGCTCTTCAGGCGTGTTGAGGTGGGCTCCCCCACTGACCTCATGAGGGAACAACAGCGATCCGTCCAGGTTCAGGTGCCACCTGCACGAGGCTGCGGCGTGGTGGGGGGATGGTGGCCCGGGTATGTCCCAGCTCTGTCCCTTGCAGATTTATGTTACTCTTGCCCTTTTGGTCTCAATTTTTCGTCTGTAAAATGGGATTTCTACTATTTATTCTGCTTCCTTCCCAGGGCTTTTGCATCTCTGGGAACAGGAACAGAAGGGTAAGTGTTTCTGGAATGCGGAAGCCCATTAAAGCGGCTTGTTGCCCCGTCCTTCCCCTCCCACCCCAGAAACTCTACAACACGCCCTATTTTTCCTGAAGGTTGGAATGGCTTCCAGACAGCTCTTTCTGCTTCCTGATTCTTCCTCCTATGCTCCCCCCATTGCAGAAAACACACACACACATGCACACCCGACCCCCCACTCACACAAGTCCGTTCAACAAGGCTGTCAAGCTCATGTTCCTACAGCAGAGTTCTGGCCACGCCCTTCTCTCACTCCACAGCCTCAAGGCTCCCTTTGCCCACAGGGTCAAGTCCAGGCTCTCCTGTTGGGCCTCAGCTTTCCCGGTGGAGCTGCGTCTCACTGTGCCTCCTGTCTGTGTCGCAGTCTCACTGCAGTAGCTCGGGCCTCCTCCAGCTGCGCCCATTTGTCCTGCGTTCTGGGTACTGAGTGAGGTCAACACCGAGCCTTACGTCTCTGTGGCTCCATCTTCTAAAAGCTGCCCTTGTGTCCTCTGCCCACTGCCTGGACACAGTGACACAGCAGTCGTAGTTGCTGAATTAAGAGCAATTCAGCTGAGTTGAGAGTAAGGTTTCCTTTACATACATAACTGAGACGAAGATGTTCACCCAATGAGCTGTACAATCAGGGCAGCACGTGGCTTGGCAGGTGGAGTGGTTGGTGATTCCAGAAAGGTCAGCTGTGACTCTGGGACAAGGCTGCCCGGTGGACAAAGGGAACTTGGTGGAGCTGCTCTGCGACGCTCTCGGATTCCGCTTCTGCCTCTCCATGCATCCTCTGGCGCAGCCTCCCCTGCACCCTACAGCAGGCGTCTTGTTTTCCCGACTGCTCAGAAGTCATTGCTCCTACTTTGGTGGCTTTTCTTGGAGCTCACACGTCCCTCACTCTTAGTCCCGGTGGGTGGCAGGGCTGACCCCTGACACAGAGTGTCTCCTTGACCAAACTCTGCTCGGCTTCCTCTGAGCGCCCTGGATGAGACCTGGGCCCCGGCGTGGGCTTCCCTGCTCCTGTTTGTGTGTCCACCCTCAGCAAGAATCCGTCTGGGTTGGTTAGCCAGAATCTTCCACCTTTGATGTCTAATTGGGTTCCTCACCCTCCAACTTCTGCCAGGAGATGTCTGACCCCCTGGCCTGCCCTCAGCAAGAATCTTGTTGGGTGAGTGTAGCCAGAATCTCCCCACCCCTGATGTTTCCTCTTAGTAATTTTCCATCCACTGCCCCCTAGCTGCTCTTTCGTAATAAATTCCCACTTGTCCCTGTTGTATTTAGAGTTGAGCCCGATCTCTCTCTCTCTACCCCCAAACCCCACTGCTGTGGTCCTACACCTATCGCTTTGGTCCTGGGTAAAGTAAGTTCTTTAATAAGTGTCATGAGTAATTTTTTGTTTAGCCCTCCTCTCTGTCCCTTGACCCCAGTCTAGCCACCAGGACACTGAATTCCCCGGGATGCAGTGACTGATTTGAGGATGGTTAGGTAGTTCACAGGGGTCCATGTGAGCCTTGGGCTGAAGTGTCTGGGAGGGGAGGGCCTCCTTTGATTGGTAAGACGTGAGCCTACACCACTCTCCCACCAGACAAGAAGGCTCTGCTGGAGAAGAAACCGCGGGGAAGCGCGGAGCAGAGAGGTGGAGGCCGACCACGCCCCGAGACCTGGTTGAGCCTCCGGACCCCTGCTCACCAGAAGCTACTCCCGGCCTTTCCAGTCCTGCTTGCTGGTGGCCCCTCCTGCTCTCCTTCCAGGTAAGCCGTATTGAGATGGCTTGTTTCAGATGAACAGAGAGCGTCCTGGTGCTAGTTTTCTCTGTAGGTGCCACCTCCTGAGAAACCGAGGAAGAGGGAGGGATCACGCAAGCCCACCACATGTGAGGGCTGAGCTCGGCATCCCTCCAGGTCCTCTGAGCCAGAGCGCGTGCCCGGGCCCCGCCTCTGCAAAGGCTCTTCCACAGAGCGATGGTTCCCTGATGTCGGAATCTCAGGCCTCTGCCGTGCAGGGAGACCCCGGTTGCCTCACACCCCCTGTCCATGCACCTCTTAGGAGAACAGCTCTGTTCCCAGGAGGTCATGAGGACACCGTAGCTGTGGCACCGGCCTGGGGCAGAGCTGTGACCAGGGCCCTTCGCTCCAGGAGATGAGCCCTTCACATTCCTCTGCTAAGGACTCTTGATTTCCCTTGGAAGCAGCTTCTTTCCACTCACTTACCACGGGAGGTTGTCTCACGCAGACGCCCCCGAGCGTGGAGGCTGCCCCTGGTGCCTCATCCCAGCAGCTGGGGCTGAGTCAGCCTCGGGTCCTCGTCCTCCCAGGAAAGGAGACTCGTCAGGGTGCACTGCGGGCTGTTGGGGGGGGGGATCTCGGGATGCTGGCGTCTCCCCCTCGTTTCTGGGCACAGACTTGATCCAAAGGAGAGAGCAGCCAGGCTTGACGCCCAGTCGGCGAGATGCCTCACTGTCGGCCGTCCTGTTTCCTGCCTGCAGCAAACTGCCACTGCAGTCATGGTCCTACTGGGGAGGGGCCACTCATCTGGGTGATGAGGAGAGAACCATTACAGAAGGACAAGCTATCTACTAATTTTGAAGAATTTGTAGGAAAAAAAGTAATATCTTCACTCTCTACTTCTCCCTCGTTCCCCACTTGTGTGAAGTTGCTGGAGGGGCTAAAGGGGAGGCCGTGGGTGTGTCCCATGGCTTTGGGTCCGTGCATCCAGATGGCCTGAGATGCGCTGACCGGACCCTGGGCTGCAGGCCAGTGGAGGAGCGAGGGGCAGGGCGTGGGATCCTGTTGCGCAGTTTCTGGCACAACCAAAGGACTCAGCACTTGCCGTAAGAACGAGGGCCCAGCGACGTGGCGGATGCTCGGGTTCTGCAGAAGTGGGGCCTGACATGGGGGTCTTGTGCAGGGGCCTTGCTGAGGGACTGCTTGCGAAGAAACCAGTGCGTGAGCGAGGGAAGCAGAACGGGGCGGGGAAACGCCCAGCGAGATGTGGGTGCAGCTGCAGGCTCCGCATGCCTGGCCTCCCGGTGCTCAGGAGTGACGCGCACCGCAGAGCCCTCTGCACCTCGAGGCCGGCAGGCTGCCTTTCATAGCCCCTATTTTTGACTGCACGCCACCCTGGGCGTGGCCGACGGTCTCCCAGGCATCTCTGGGCAAGGTGGATTCTCTGGAAAAGGGGTAAGCTGTGAGCCATTTGCAGCCGCACTCACAGCAGCAAGCAGCCGGGGGACAAGCACCCGGTCTGGGAGAGAAGAGCTAGGAGGACCCACAGCATTTCCTGCAGTGGCTTTGGCGTCAGACTGCCTGAGTTAGAATCTTCCACTTCCTTTTTTTTTCTTTTAAGAGTTTTACAATCTGATGTCTCTTTCTCTCTTTCTTTTTTTTTTGGTAAGGAAGATTGGCCCTGGCCTAACATCTGTTGCCAACCTTCCTTGTTTTTTTTCTCCCCAAAGCTCCAGTACATAGTTGTAGGTCAATCCAGTTCCTCTATATGGGACGCCGCCTCAGCATGGCTTGATGAGCTCTGTGTAGGTGTGCGTCCAGGATCAGAACCCACGAACCCTGGGCCACCAAAGAGGAGTGCACGAACTTAACCACTCGGCCATGGGGCTGGTCCGCCGAATTCTCCACTTCTAAGTTGTGCCACCTGTTAAGAGAGAAACTGAAGCATATTAAAAAATGTAAGAGTTTATTTGAGCAAAAATCCATTCAAATCAGGCAGAGTCCATCCACAGGCAGAAAGGAGCTCCGAGGAGACGTACGTAATGAAAGACTTCTACAGCTAGAGGGGAGGCTGTGCCAGGCAAAGTGGCAGGCTGGTTACGGCAAGTTCCTTTCCCTTAGCCGGCAGGGGTCTGTCAGGCAGCACCTACCTGGTGCTGATCAGGCCGCTCCTGCCCGACTGGCTCAAGGTTCCAGTTTTGGGCAAGCCGAGACTGGAATTAGGTGAAGTCTCGCTTTGGTGATGTGGGGCTGTGGCTCCGTTTTGGGTCTGCTGACTTGCCTTTAACACAGCTTAAGCTCTCCCTGCCTCAGGTTCCCCATCTGTGAAACGGGGCGTTACAACGCCAAGATTTGGAGCAGCGCTGGCCGTCGGGGTGGCGGCTGCGCTGATTGTCAGCACAGCGCCGGGCGAGCTGCGTGTCCTCCCCCGGAGCCCCCTGAGGCAGAGCGGCTTGCAGCCCCGGGGGGGGGGGGGGGCGGGGGGCAGGAGGCAGCGGGGGCGGGAGGAGCTGGGCCGCTAGTGTGTCTCCTGCCGCCCCCAGGCCCAGGCTGTGGGGACAGCGGCCTCCCCAGCTGCAGTGTTCACTCTCTTCCAAAGGAGCCTGTGGAAGTTCAGCCCGCTTGGGTTGCGGACAGAAACTGCCTCTAAACCCTCTGAGTTGACTCCTCCTTCCTCCTCTCTCAGTGCCACCGTTGTCCCAGGGAAAGGGTGCAGGAGCAGCGCGGCTGTCAGCCCCATTCCTCTGCGGGTTTGTAACCTGCCGCCTCTGCTTAAACCCACATGGCACTTGTCACTCTTCTGTTGCTTTCTTGCCCAGAGGGCTCCATCCGACCCCGCACGTTTGCCTTTTTGTCTGTGTGAGAGGGCTGTATGAGCACTGTGTGTGTGTGGGGGGTGCGTTGGTATTTTTGCGGGGGCCTTCTCCCTCCCAGGCAGACTTCCCCTCCAGCCCGTCGGCTCCTCTGCTGCTGCCTCACTCGGGGGCCGGATGGAAGGGCGGGGTTGCTGTTCCTTCCTCGGCCTCATCCCTGGGAGAATGGGCTGACGTGTTTCCACCTGAGACAAGCGCACCTGGCTCTTTGTGAGGCGTCTGTGTTCTGACTGCTGGCTACATCTGTCCTTTCATTCATTTATGCAACCAATACTAATTAATGCCTGCCGCTAATTAGAGCCTACCCAGGGTATGTGCTGTGGGCCCTGCTGCCAGCAATTCAGACAGGACGCCTGCGCTCCTGGAGCCCGCCCTCTCCTGGGCCGTGTGAATAGTGTCTGAGGTCAGCACCCGGGACAACGCGAGCACAGGATGGTGCCAGGTTGGGAGACAGGCTCACAAGGCTGATGATGTCCGAGCTGGCTCTCAAACAGAAATTGTCTGAGAAGGTGGGGGAGGGGATCCAGGTGGGCCCAACTCTAGGCACTAAGAAAGGGTGCGGCATTCGAGGAGCTGCTGGTGTTTGCATGGCTGGAGCATTAGGTACCACTAGGGGTGGCAAGTGGTGGTGGTTGGGGGTGTGGAAGTTAAATAGGAACCAGACGGAGAAGGTCCTGTGAGCTGTGCTAAGGATGGTGAACTTTGCCCTTTGCCTAGCAAAGGACATGTGAGTGACAAAGGACAGCTCTGTGGTACACGGTGGAGATGAAGTGGATGGAGGAAGCCTGGAGGAGGGGCCTGCTGAGATCACCAGTGATGGCAGTTATCTAAGAGAGAGGCAGAGAGGATGCTGGAAAAAGGAGAAAGGGCGATCCTGTACCTGACTGGTTAGGGAGAAGGGAGGGGAAAGGTGAGGGATAAAACTTAGAGCTTTCTGCATTAGGTGTTGGTGGAAGGTGGTGTTGCCGTATAAATTAGACACTCCAGCTGAGGAGTGCTGTGTGTAGCCAGTATACAGCAAGCAAGTATTTCTTGAATCCATGAACATGTTATTGTAGAGACAGACCCTCCCAATTAATCTAGAAATTCAATGCAATTCCAATAAAAAATCCAACAAAGAATTTTATGGAATTTGTCAAAATCACTTCTAAATTTTATTTAGAAGAATTGAAGCCCTAGAATAATCATGATAATTCTAAAAACAAGGAGAAAAGGGGTGGCACTTTTTCTATTGGATGTCAAGACGTACGACGAAGTTATAATGAGCATTAGAGTGTGGTACTGCCTCGAAGGTCAGTCTCTCAGCAGAGCGGATGAGCAGCCACGCTCACTCACTTCCATGTCGTTTACGACAGCTTTCACCCTGCAACGGCGGGGATGAGCTTTGTGGCAGAGGCCCTGTGGCTGGCAAAGCCTACAGTATTTACTATTTGGCCCTATATAGAAAATATTGCTGGGGGCCAGCTCCGTGGCCGAGTGGTTAAGTTCGCGTGCTCTGCTGCAGCGGCCCAGGGTTCGGATCCTGGGCGTGGACATGGCACTGCTCGTCAGGCCACACTGAGGCGGTGTCCCACATCCCACAACTAGAAGGATGTGCAGCTAAGATATACAGCTGTGTATGGGGGGGTTTGGGGAGATAAAGCAGGAAAAAAAAAAAAAAGATTGGCAGCAGTTGTTAGCCCAGGTGCCAATCTTTAAAAAAAAAAGAAAATATTGCTGATCTCCAGCCTAGAAACAGACTCAAGCGTTTACAAGAACCTGAGGTGTGATGGACACGGTGTGATGGGTCCGGGCAGGGGGGCCTTCCAATAAATGGTGCTCAGACGTTAGCTTTCCTATAGGAAGAGAATTAAAATTAGATCCTTACCTCATTCCATAAACAAATGCCAGATGGATTAAGCGCCCAAATGTGAAAAGCAGAGCTTTATAACCCTGAGAAGGTAACAGAGGATCAGGTCCTGATCAGCTCAGGGTAGAGAGAGGTTTTCCAGATCAGGCACAAAAAGCACAGCTGGTAAAGGAAACGATTGTTATGTGACAACTGCTACTGTTACTACTACTGCTACACACTCACACACATGCAACACACGCACGCAATACACCCACACACGTGCACACACACACACATGCACACACACACACGCACAATCTGTTTGGCAAGAGACACCATGAAGCAAGTTTTGTGGCCAGAGCAGAGGAGAGAATTGCCATGCGGATGGGGGAGTGGTGCCCAGCACACGTCAAGAAGTCGTGTGTGTGAATTTCCTTGTCAAAGCACCAACAAGCAAACAGAAAAGTGGGGAAAGGTCAAGAGCAGGAGTTTCAGCAAAGAGAAACCATCCATGGCCAAAGATAAATGAAAACTGCTCACCACATTACTCATCAGAGGAACGCAAAGTAAAGCCAGTTGTGTACTGGTTCACACCCATCCAGCTGGCACAACTCGGGAAGTCTGATGATGCATGCCGCGTGTGGGGAAGAGGGGAAGCAGGGAAAGCCTCCACAGCTGGTGGGGGCAGAAGGGCGCGGCCACACTGGGCAACATCTGATTGAACTGAGAACCCGCTGTGTCCCAGAGCGTCTCCCACCCACGTGCACAGGGCATTCCTTGCAGCATTGTTTGTAATGGTGACAAATAGGAACCACCCAATGGCCCTGACTACGAGAATGGATCACCAAGCAGGTATATTCAAGCACTGGGCTCCCATCGAGCAGTCATGGTAGACAGTGTCTGGCTTGAAAAATCAATGCTGACAGAAGAAGCAAGTTGAGAAATAAGCTGTGATAGCATTTGTGTAAATTAAAAGACTCACGAGGCAGTGTATTTGTTGTGTAACTGTATCTATCTATTTGTCCATTCATCCATACAGCCCTTTAAAATTAAGATGGGGTATCTCTCATTGTCTTCAACCAAAATAAAATTAAAATAGCTACAAAAATATAAGAGTGGCTTCAGGGGAAAGCATTTTAATGAAAACTGCAAAGTTCTATTTCTTTCACAAAAAGTTATTTTTAGCAAAATCGAGAGCACGTTTCCCTTTGTTAATCATGGATGGCCGGCACATGGTTGTTTATTTTGTCCTCTTGATACATTTGGATTTCTGAAATTGAAAGAAAGACAGAGTCAAGAGTCATGAAGCTGTCAGGAGGTGGCGGGCCCTCATGGGGCCTGAACTGCCGGCTTAGATCTGGTGCAGGTGGGGTCCCAGCTTGGGCATCTTCTGTTCTGTGGCCGCCTTTCCATGTCTCAAATTCAGCATGCTGCACCTGACCTCGGGGAGCTTGGAGTGACTATCTGGGGAGACCAGGCAGACTCCAGGGAACCCAGAAGACATCAGGCAGGAGGGCCTGCGGGGTGAGGCGTGTGGCCCAGGTGCTCAGCCAGGAGACCGGCCTTCTGTGGGTGACGCTCACCTCTGCACCTCTGCCCCATGCCTATGCTCCCCACACCTCCCCACACAACTCCTGCATATGCTTAACGGTGGGTCAGTGTCCTCTCCTCCAGGAAGCCCTCCCTGTCCCCAGTCGGGGTGATGGGGCCTCCTCTGCCCTGGCAGCGCCCCGTGCACCGCTCTGGCTCTGCCTTCAGTACACTCTTGCATTTGTCTTTTAGTCAGAGTACTGGGTCTCTTCAGAGCATGGGCAACGGAAGCTCCACATTCCCCAGACCTCACACAACACCAGGCTTACAACGTACGCTCCATGTCTGCTTTAGGTGATGTGAACAAAAGAGGGGCAGGGGTTTGGATGGATTGGGGGCTCAGGACAGCCAAAGGCACAAGAGCCAAAGCGATCAGCACACAGTCTGCGGGCCAGACGACAGGATGCTCTGGCCGGTCCAAGGGCCAGGACACTCAGCTGAGGCCTCCAAGGGACTATCAGGTCACTTAGCCAGAAAGTCCCGTAGCCCCAGGCTCCTCTGCATAAGGGACTCAATAAGGGTATGTGGACCAGGTCTGTCTCTCCCACCCCCTCCCTCCTCCATCTCTGGGAGCACGTCTCAGTGGCTACCCTGGACGGCGAGGAGAGGCAGCTGCACGGATGCAGCCCCTCCAGCGGGCCAGAGCCAGGCTCTCTGTCCTGGCTGCTCCAGCGAGGTCCCAGGATTAACGTCACTGGCTTTGGCTGGCTCCTGTGCCCATCCCTGAGCAATCATCACAATGGGGCATGTGTGGGTGGCCTGAGGCTAGGTCTGGAACCAGGGCAGAATCAGCGCCCCCAACCCTAACAAGGTTCTGAGTGTAAAGAGGGGCGGTTCTCTGGGGAAACCAGGCGAAGGGGTGTTGAGAGAAGACAAGGCAGTCCAATGCAGGGGCGCGAGCTGACATCTCTCAGGAGGGGAGGGGCAAGGGCGTGCCGCTCTCGCTGTCTGGGTTCCTGGCATTGGCTTGACCCCTTTGGAGGGCTCTGAGCGGAGGGGTGGGCTGAGAAAAGACTAGGATACTGGGACCTTCTCCCTGACGGCGCCCAGGGCCCAGCGAAAGCTGACTCCTGGGGGCTGCCAGCTGGCCTCGGCTCTTCCTTGCTGGGTTGGCAGCATTTCTGGCTCCTGTCCCAGGCGCTGTGGCTGAAATGTTTTAAGAAGCCATAACTAAACACTGAATTTTCGGAATTCAGGAGTCGTTCTTGATGCTTTTGGAAAGCGTGTTGTCCACCTATTAAGCTGTGGGTTTTG